>NW_006399908.1:3727368-3733317 GCF_000299155.1 Elephantulus edwardii | reverse complement strand
AATGAATGGATGAAAACCCAAAATCTCTGTAAATGTTCATTAAAATTAATAAAATTTAATAAAAAAATAATTAAAAAAAGAAAGGGGGAAAAAAAGATAAGCTGCTGTTTTGAAGAATCAATGAGGTGATTAGCCAGATGAGGGATCTAACTAGAACAAAAAGCTAATAAGCTCTTCTAATCTTTGTTATAAATTCCCTACAGGTCATATGCTCAGTGACACTCCTCTTCAACTGATTGGTTGCTCATAGCAGATCCCATCACGAAAATTATGACATCAAACCTCAACAAGTGGGATGATACCATCATAAGTGCCAAACTGAAGAATCATAGGAAGCCACGTTGACACACAACCTCACGCATCACAAGGGATCAGAGCTTTCTGAAGGGTGAGTGGAGATTAACCCAGAATAGTTTCAACAGGAGTTTAGAATTGAAGGTTTATGCTAAAGATTAGGCCGTGAAATGTCTCTGTCAAGGCTGGAACTTTGTTTGTTTTCACACCAGCCCTAGGAGGCACTCATGACTGCAAGACACAATGCCTTATGGCAGATGTCAGGAAGAAATGGAGGTAATACCACCACTTTCCCAGCACATTCTACAAAAGAGACACCCTTGATTACATTGCTTAATTTCTCTATGAATAGAATGCAAATAATGGACAAGTAAATACAATGAAAAGAGGTTTGTGGTGAAAACCACAATTTCCTAAAGTTAGACATGTTTTGTTTAATCTGACATTGCTGAAACTTGACATTTAGAGAGCAATGTTTTTCTTTTATTGGCTCTACAATACCAAATTCTTCTCACAGCAAAACAATGAAATAAATTACCATCTCAGAAGAAAATAATTCCCCAAACTGTAGGGTATAATAGAGTCCAACCCACAATGCCTTTCTAATGAAGTATTACTAGCATTTTCCATCTCATGAAGTTCTAGTGAGAATGTGAACACTCCAAACACACCAGCTTTTCTGCCTTTTTCAAACTCCACTCCTATTTCCTTCTCTAAGAAATACCTTCTGTTCAAATGTTTTTGTTGTTGATTGCCATAGCGTTGCGCATGATTCATAACAACCCAATGAACAAAAGACCTAAAAACTTTCTGTAACTATCATAGTTTCTCAAAGTCGATAGACTTTCTAGAAGCATGTTGCTTAGGAAGTGGGTGCCACTCCTGCTTCCAATCTGTTTTCACCCTTTCATGAGCTTTCTTCTTCAGAAAGACAAATCAGAGGAAAAGAAAACTAAACAAAATTACTATTGTTGCTGTTTTAAAGCACCAGTAAGTCAACTACAATTCACAGCAACCCTGCTAACAGTGGATCTAAATCCTGTCCTATGCTGTGTAATCCTGACCACCTCTTGCATGTGTGAGCTCACTGTTACGGTCATTATGTCAATCCTTCTCGTTGAGGGTTTTCTCCTCCTTTACTGATCTTCCACCTTCCCGACAAGTCCTTTTCCAAAACTGGCCCTCCTAAAAACATGGATGGCTAAAGTATGTGGGATGAAGTTTCACTATCCTTGCCCCCAAGAAACCCCATACCTGTAACTTTATCAAGACATAATTGTTTGTCTCTTTGGCAGTCCAGTCGAGTCAGCACAACCCAGAGGCTTCTATTCTTCTTCCATCCTTATTCATCGTCCAACTTTCAGCTGCATAGCAAGTAATTGAAAGGATTATGTGTTGGATCAAGAGAACCTTAGTTTTCAAACTGATATCATTGCTCTTCAACACTTTGGAGAAGCCTCTAATTGCATACTTTACCATTACAATATACCTTTTGATTTCCTGGCTGCTGGTGCCAAAGATATTGATTGTGAAAATAAGCAAGATGTAATCATCAATTTTATCTTTTCATCTCTCATAACATTGTCTATTGATCCGATGATGAGTATTTAAAAAAAAAACTTTCATTTTATACAAAAATTTATTTACAAAAGTTCCTATACATTCTTTTTTTATACTGGATCTTTCCTATTGCCTTAACCCACACCTTCCTCCACCCAAGCAACTGTGAGACTCTATGATTACCCGCCCCCATCTTCACCTTTCTGCTCTCATGCTCCACCCCTTAGATCCTCATACACATTTTACTAGTTATCTATTGCTACAATAATGGTCTTATACAGTATTTGTCCTTATGGGACTGAGTTAGTTCACTTAGAATAATGCTATCTAGCCCTTCCAATTTAGGTAATAATTTGTAAAATGGTTGTTCCTACATGCTGCATAGTATTTCCATAATGTGAATGTACCATAATTTCTCAATCTATTAGATTGATGATGAGTATTTTTGTTTTCTTGATGCTAGGATGTAATCCTGTGGAAGACTATAGTTCTTGATCCACTTCGGCAAATGTGTCAAGTCCTCCTCATTTTCAGCAAGTAAGATTGTGTCATCTGTATAACACAAGATGTTGATGAGGCTTGTTCTGATCCTGATGCCACATTCTTTTTCACATTTAATTACTACATACTTCATACAGAATTACTATATACTTACTTAAGAGTTCGACAACATCAAAGATGTTAGTAAACCTCATACAAAAAAATACCAACATCCTGAAGCAGGAGTGGCATTCACTTCCTAAACAACATGCCCCTTGAAACTCTATGAACTTTGAGAAATGACAATAGTTATAGAAAGGCTATGGGTCTTTTGTTCATAGGGTTACTATGAGTCATACTTGATGGAAAGCAACAACAATACCAGTAAGTCTGTACACTGGAGAAAAACATTCAAGTAGCTGTACTCTTTGAAGAAGCAGGTGATATTAGTATCAGAGAAAGACATCAATAATTTGCATTATGCAAATGACATGACTTTACTCACTAAAGGTGAGGAAGACTTTAAGTGTTTGCTGCAGAGTATAAAGAAACTACAATATTCAGTATGGATTACATTTCAACATCAAGAAAACAAAAATTGTCACCGCTGAACTGATAGGTGAAATCATTATGGATGGAGAATGATTAAAAGTGTCAATAATTTCATCTTACTTGAATATACAACCAACACCCTTGGTACCAGCAGTAAATGTACTATACTGAAAAATTCTGTTGTCAGGGACTTCTCCACATTACTGAGAAGCAGTGATGTCAGTTTGAATACTTAGGTGAGCCTGATCCACGTCATGATCTTTGCAATTATTTGCTGAGCATTTGAGAACTGAACAATGAATAATGATAACAGAAGAAGAATTGATGCATCTACTTTTGCATGTGGATAGGTGGGAATAGATGACTAAGATAAGTTAGCCCATCCACAAGGGGATTGGCTAGTCTTGCTACTAAATTGAGCAGAATCAATGGTAGACTTTGAGAATCTCACCACCAGCAAAGAAGAAGCAAGAGAACACAATGCATCCTTCTGGGCCAGAAATTCTTCTACCAGCCAGACCAGGGCTTTAGCAACCAGCAGCAAAGAACCAAGACCTGACATTAGATGGTGCTGGCTTTGAAACTGTCATGCCACAGAACTGGGATTAAAAACTTTTTACCCAAATTTATTGAAAGACTGACAGGGGGAGGGGAGAGAGCCATAATTGGAAAGACTAAGAGCCTAAGCCACAAGGCTGAAGGCTGAGGTGCTTGTGGTAAGCACATTTCAGAAACTGTCTTAAATTATTATATTCTGCTACTTACCTGAATTATAGCCTTTTCAATTCTCTAATATGGTTCTGTGTGGTCTGTGAGCTATTGCAATGGATTTCAGACCTAGTAAAATAGCAAGATTGATGTTAGGATGAGTAAAAGGTGGTATGGGAACGTAGGGAACATGTCTGGCCTCATGGGAATTAGCTTAGTGTTATTGATATTGTTGATCGGGACAGTTTCCCTTTGTGGGGTTGATAAAGGTCAGATTTGGCCATCCCCACAAGGCCCTTGCTCTTTTAACAGTTGTTGTCAGAAGTGGGATTTGTTGCAATGTCTTGAGACTCATGGAATTGTAGTATTTTATAAGAGTAAGATATTAGGTGCTTGAGAAGTACAGTTAAAAATTACTAATTTTGCTGCCACTGAATTGAAAAGAAATCTTAAGCAGCAGCTTTTTAGCCTGAGATAATGTGCAGATGCCTGAGGCCATATGCACATAAATGAGATAAATGAAGAGAAAGAAGATGAAACTGGGAATTCCTTGAAAGGTTTATGTGTTAAAAGTTTTTCTTGATTTAACTTTATAAATATTGCTGTTTCTGTTTCTTCCATATAGTAATGTTAGTTTATATCTTTTAAAAAACAACTGAGTTCCTTTTTAATTTAACTTTACAGACGTAGCTGTTTCTTATGTTTCTTCTATGTAGAAATTTTAAGATATTTGCAGAAATGTATACTGGATTTTTTTATTAATTTCAATGAACGTCTACAGAGATTTTGAAATTCCATTCTTTCACTGTTGCACTTTTCTCCCCGCCGCCCACCTCCAGTTCGCTCCTCTCCTTGAAAAGCAAAAGAAAAACCTCCTTTGCTGGTACACAAGCCCCCCGCACCCCCCCCACGCCAAATATACTCCACTCTGCAACCCTCATTCTGGACTCTTATGATACTCATAATGCCCTAAAATATATTACTTTAAACCAATCTCTCCCTCATCAGCCACAATGCAGTAAACATAATTTACCCAGTTTTTCTCAGGCTAACCCCCATCCCGATGTCAGCACCATTCTACAACAATGACAGCATATAGTATTTGTCCTTTTGTGACTGAGATATTTCACTCAACAAATACCTTTTTAAAAACACATGAACCATACACATGGATCTCATCTAATAGACTGCATAAGAATCAGAGTGACTACATCAGTGGAAGAAATCACTGGAGAAGCTCAATATCAGTAGTCAAAATGAGGCCGGGGTAGGCTGTGGGTCAGACCATCAATTACTCATATGCAAGTTCAAATTAAGGTGGAAAAAAAATAAGTTCATGAAAATCAAGATATAATCTTGAATCTATTCCATCTCAATTTCAAGATTATCTTAAGAATAGGTGAAGCACTAAACACCAATGATTGAAGACCAGATGAGCTATGGGATATCAAGAATATCATCCATGAAGGATGACAGTCATGACAGTTGTTATTATTGTTAGGTGCCATCGAGTCAAGTTACTCATAGTGACCCTATGAACAAAAGATCTGAACCCTGTTCTATCCTGTGCCATCCTTATACTCCCTGCCACACAAGAGCCATCCCAGCAATCACCATGTCAATCCAACTGTATGAGGGTCTTCCTCTCCATTGCAACCCTCCACCCTTCCCAGCATCATGTCCCTCTCCAAGGAATAGCCCTCCTAGCAACATGTCCAAAGTATGAGAGGCAAAACCTTGTCTTCCTGCCTCCAAAGGGCACTCTAGCTGCGCTCTCTCCAAGACTTATCTTTTTGTTCTCTTGGCCATCCATGAGATGTTTAGTACTCTTCTCCAACACCAGTGCTCAAAGGCTTTGATTATTTTTGGTCATTCTTATTCATTGTCCAGATATCAGATGCAAGACAGACCATACCCTTAATCAGACAAACCTTAGTCTTCAAACTAACATCATTACTGCGCAATAATATGGAGAAGCCTCTAACTGCATATTTTCCAAGTGTAATGTGGAAAGGTATACACCAGGGATGTGTCCTCTCTCCATACCTTTTCAACCTGCATATGCAGAACAGACTGCCCGAGAGGCTGGCCTCTATGAGGAGAATTGTGGCATCAGAATTGGTGGAAGATCCATCAACAATCTGTGTTATGCAGATGACACAACTCTGCTTGCTGAAACTGAGGAGGAACTGAAACGCTTGCTGCAGAAGCTCAAGGAGTGCAGCCTTCAGTACGGATTGAGGCTCAGTGTCAAGAAGACAAAGGTTCTCACCACTGGACCAATTGGCAGCATCAGGATGAATGGTGAAGAGATTGAGATTGTTAACAACTTTAGTCTGCTTGGCTCCACAGTCA
>NW_006399908.1:3703389-3726043 GCF_000299155.1 Elephantulus edwardii | reverse complement strand
TGTGTGTGTGTGTGTGTGTACCATCAAATCAGATCTGACTGGTACAGGAGGAGATTGTCCCTCCTTTCCCGGCAGAGCATCTGGTGGATTTGAACCGTGCGCCTCTGGGATTGCAGTGCAGCTTCTTGCCACTAGGCCACCAGAACTCCCCTCATACTGTACATTATTGATGAGTCTCCCTTCAATCCTGATGCCACACTCTTCATAGAGTCCAGCTTCTGGAATAATTTGCTCAGCACACAGACGGACTAGGTATGCAGAGAAAATACAGCCCTGACACACTCCCTTCTCAATTTTAAACCATGCAATGTTCTGCTGTTCTTTCTCACAATAGCGTGCAGGTCCAAGTATAGGTTTTGCATGAGCACAGTTAAGTGCTCTGGGATTCCCATTCTTCTTAATGTCAGAGGATATCAGACAAGACTCTAAAAATTGTACTAGAGCATCAAGCAAACAAAGCAAAGGGAAAACATGCCAAATTAAAAAGTTGAATGGAAGATTTCACTTGGCAACTCAAAAAGAAAAGTATTATATGGAATGTGTAGTGTGCTGGAATTGAAAATAACAAGGGGAAAACTCATTCTGCATTTCTCAAGCTGAGACAACTGAAAGACAAATTTAAGCCTCAAGTCTCACTATTGAAAGATACTATAGACAGTATGTTGAATAACCCAGAAAATGTCAAAAGAAGATGGAAGAAATACACAGAATCACTGTACTAAAAAGAACTGACCGACAGTGAAAAAACTTGAGAAAGTACCCTATGAGCAGGAGCCAATGGTAATGAAGAAAGAAGTGGAAGCTGCATTGAAGGCACTGGCAAAAAATAAGGCCCCAAGAATTGGTGGGATACCATTTACCTTTTTAATTAAAGATGTAGTCCTGGATGTGCTCACCAGTCTATGCCAGGAAATTTGGGGGACACCTGTCGGGCCAATGGGTTGGAAGAGGTCCATATTTGGTCCCATTCCCAAGAAAGGTGATACAGCTGAATGTGGAAAATACTGAACAATATCATTGATATCACACACATGCAAAATACTGGTGAAGATCATTCAAAAATGGCTAGAACAGTACATAGATTGGGAACTACCAGAAGTTCAAGCAGGATCTAAGAGGCCGTGGTGCCCGAGATATCATTGCTGATGACAGATGGATCCTGACTGAAAGTAAGGAATATCAAAAGAATGTCTATTTGTGCTTTATTGACTATGCAAAGAGATTTATCTATGATGATCATAACAAGTTGTGGCCGACATTGACAATAATGGGAATCCCAGAGCACCTGATTGTGCTCATGTGGAACCTCTACCTGAACCAGGATGCAACATGGCAACAGAGCATGGTTTGGAATTGGGAAGGGAGTGCACCAGGGTTGTATTCCCTCTCCATACCTATTCAATCTGTATGCTGAGCTAATTATTCCAGAAGCTGGTGTGTGAGTGTGGCATCAGGAGTGAAGGGAGACTTATCAATGACCTGCATTATGCAGGTGACACAACCTTGCTTGCCGAAAGTAAGGAGGACTTGAAGCACTTGTTGCAAAAGATCAAGGAATGTAACCTTCAATATGGATCGCACCTCAGTGTCAGGAAAACAAATATTTTTACCACCAGACTGATAGGCAACATCATGACAGATGGAGAAAAGATTGAAATTGTCAACAACTTCATCTTACTTGAATCCATAATTAACACCCTTGGTACCAGCAGTCAAGGAATCAGATGTATTGCACAGAGGAAGTCTGCCATTAAAAACCTCTCCAACTTATTGAGAAGTAATGACGTCAGTTTGAGAACTAAGATGCATCTGATTCATGCTGTGGTATTTCTGATTCCTTGCTATGCATCTGAGAACTGGACAATGAATAGGATGACAGAAGAATTGATGCCTTTGAGCCGTGGTGTTGGAGAAGAGTGCTGAACATCCCACGGACTGCCAAAAGAACAAATATGTCTTGGAAAGAGTGCAGACCGACTGCACTTTGGAGGCAAAAAATTATGAGGCTTCTCCTCACATAGCATGCTGCTAGGAGAGGCTATTACTTGGAAAAGGACATGATGCTTGGAAAGGTAGAGAGTCAGCAAAGGAGAGGAAGACCCACAACCAGGTGGATAGACACAGTGACTGCTGCAATCGGCTCTTATGTGTCAGGAAGTGTGAGGATGACACACTGGATAAAACAAGGTTCAGAACTTCTGTTCACAGGGCTGCTATGAGTCATACTAGACTTGACAGCACCGAACAAAAATAGTACAATTGTTGTTGTTGTTGTTGTTGCTGTTGTGTGCCATCTAGACAACCAGAGACTCATAGCAACCCTATGCACAGCTCTGAACTGTGTTCTAACCAGAGCCAACCTTATCTTCTCTGACACAACTACCCCATTACTCAAGTTCCAGAGTCAATCCATCACATTGAGGGTCTTCCTCTCTTGCACTGTCCCTCCATCCTCCCAAGAATGGTGTCCCTCTCCAAGGACTGGTCCCTCCTTGCAACATGCCCAAAGTCGGTCAGATGGAGCTTCAGAATCCTTGACTCCAAGAAGTAAACTATTTTCACCTTCTCCAGGATGAACCTGTTTGTACTCCTGGCAGTCCAGGGTATATTCAATACTCTCTCAAGCACCATAGCTCAAAGGCATCAATTCTCTTTCTATACTCCCTAGCCATTGCCCAGCTCTCTGATGTATGTTGTTGTTGTTATGTGCCGTCGAGTTGTAGCACATAAAATAATACGATTGTGTTTTTTCCCCGCTCCCATGATCTTTCTACTGCAGAGCCCCTGGTGAATTGGAACCACCAGACTGGCATTATCTTGGATGAACAGTGTGACTCCCTATCCAGAGCTACCAGAGCTGCTTTACAGTGTGATATGGTTGTTGTTAGGTGCCGTCAAGGTGAACAATACCTGAATCTTCCTATCTATACCTATCTATTCCTATCTATACCTGCATCATCCTCCTATCTATCTCTGATATGCTTGACCCCATTGTTCCAGTCACTGTGTCTGTTTATCTTGTTGGAGATCTTCTCTTTTTCTGAACTTTCCCAGCATGATGTCTTTTTCCCTGGACTGGACCTTCCTGACAACATGCCCAAAGTATGTGTGATGAGTTTCGTTATCTATTCAAAGGAGCACTCTGGTTATATTTCCTCCAAAACAGATTTGCTTTTACTTTTGGCAGTCCATAGGATATCTAGTACTCTTCCTCAACAGCACCACTCAAAAGCATCCATTCTTCTTTTGTTATACTTATTTGTTACCCAACTTTCATTTGCTGTTGTTGCTTTGGCCATCAAGTCACCTGCAGTCAACCCATAGCAATCATATGTACAAAAACTCTGAACCCTGACCTATCCTGACACAGTCTATCTGACTCCAACACATCTACCTCCCTTACCCCAGTTACTGAGTCAATCCATCTCATTTGGGGTCTTCCTCTCCTGCACTGTCCCTACACCCTTCTGAGTATCATGTCCTTCTCCAAAGACTGGTCTCTCCTGGCCAGGTGTCCAAAACATGTGAGATGGAGCTTCAAAATCCTTGCCTCTAAGAAGAAACTTGGTTTCACTCTCTCCAAGACAGATCTGTTTGGACACCCACGATATGTTCAATACTCTTTTCTAGCACCACAACTCAAAGGTCTTCTTCTGTCATCCTCCTTAGTCATTGTCCAGCTCTGTGATGTATATCAAGTAATTGAAAAGACCATGGCCTGGATCAGGCTCACCTTAGTCCCTAGACTAACATCATTACTCTTCAGCACTTGGAGAGGTCCTTGCCAGCAGACTTCCCAAAGGCAATTTGCCTTTTGATTTCTTGACTGCTAGTGCCAAGAGTGTTGACTGCTACCAACTTGCCCTATGAAAATTTTCATTTGCATTTGAAATTTGCACATTAAACTGACATGCTAACACAATGGAGAAGTCTTTGACAGCAGATTTTCCCAGAGTAACATGTCTTTTTGTTTCCTGACTGCTGTGGATCTAAGTAAAATGAAATCATTGACAACTTCAATTGGTTCACTATTTATCATGGTGCTGTGTATTGGTCCGGTAGTGAGGATTTTCATTTTCTTGCTCTGGAGCTGTAACCCAGACTTCCAAATTCAGGATGCCAGGAATAGAGGAAGGCCTGCTCCCTGTAGGTGGCAGAGCAAAGTCCTCCAACATCTGTAGGCCTGACATTCCCTGGAGACCTCCCCATGTGCTGGTGTTCCCCAGTGTCAAAAAGTTTCATTGTGGCAAGCTGTTAAAAGATGCACTCTACTCCTGGTCTGTTTTTCTTAGAGACACCAAGTGTTCCTCCCTATCAGATCACTTACCTCTATTTTTATCTGAGAAAAAAGGTGTTTAGGGTTGCATCTTAAAGACAATACAAAGATAGAAAGATTGTATCTTATTAAGACTGTTGGTATTAGGGTCTTTTGTATTCTACCTGTAAACTAGTTGGCTTAACAGATCATGGATATCATTATGGATATAACAGATTATGGGATTCCACATTATATCCTTATATACCTGTATTTGGGGAAGAAACACTTCAATTCATGACAGATCAGTCTAATAAAAAAGCCCCTTAAGGACCCAATAACATAAAAGCCTGTTTCTGACAAGATTAGAAAATCTTTCCTCGGCTCTAAAACAAAGTCAAGGTCCACACACTCCCCTAGCTTCAGATTCTACAGGTTCACAAGAATTGAGTTTCCCAGTCATTTATCCAAAATAGAGAAGACCCTGGAGGAGATGGATTAACATAGTAACTGACGAAGTGGGGGTAGGTAAGTCGGAGACAGTGAGTTTGGCACAGGATAGGGCAGAATTCAGAGCTATTTTCCATAGAATCTCTATGAGTCACAAGCAACTTGAAGGCACATGAGAACAATTCTGCTGCACATCTGTATGGGCTGCGCATTTTAGTAAACATAAGAAAAAATAAATAAATAAAATAATAAATTAATTCTAAAAAAAAAGAGAGAGAGAAGGAGAGAAACTCAGGAAAATGACTCTCCTATCTTATGGGGCAGAGGAAAAGAGAATAGATAAATAACTGAGAAAACCAGGCCATTTCAGAAAAGCAAGTGTTTCAAGAGGGATGAAGCAGGATAATTTTAAAGAGTGCCTCGCATGTGTGTAGGAGGCTTATTTAAATATGGTAGTCATGGAAGAGTCTCAAAGTGAGGTTGAAGGCAAGTCCTGAAGGTGGTAAGACTTTTCACAGGTAAAGTGGCAGGAAGGCAAGGTAAGATTTTATACTTCCCTACCTGTGTTCCAAGCTCTTATCTGGGACCTCTGGACTTTTACACATCAGATTTCACGAACACTGACTTTGCACCTTGCCCTTCTATAACATATCTGTTTTACCCATATACTTCTTCTATGAAGAGTATAAATTTAAAGGATTCTTCAGCTCTGTTGGAAGAGGCCAGATCCAGCCTCAGGATGATCAATATACCAAAATCCTCATTAATGATTACCCTAAAATTTTATGTAGAAATCACCTTTGCGTGCCTTCCCAGCCATGGGTCAGCCTTGTAACTGGAACATAATATAACTTATAGCATAAGTTCTTATAACTTCTAACATAATTGTTGTTGTTAAGTTCCGTCAAGTTGCAGGTGACTGATAGTGACCCTATGAAGGAGAGTCCTCGACACTTGGGTGTCTTTCATCCTCTCTCCAGGTTCATAGGGTTTCCGGAGGCAAGCTATTATGGAAGTGGATGCCACTCCTCCTTCCAATCTAACATAATTAGAAGTAGCTAAAACAAGAGACAGAGAAATTAATGTATTTTTAGTGTTTGAGTTTATTTCCTTGTTCAAGCCTGGCCACACTCCTGCTGTTGGAGAATATGAAATAGGAACAGGACTTACAATAAATACCTTTTTAAAAAAATCCAACATCTGTTAGCTTGAGGCACTTTCCTTTACTTTCAGTCAAAGAAGATTAGGTATGACACTCTACTTTTGCTTCTAGTATGGAAGCATTTCTATTCAATGTCAGTTCTGAACTATTCACCCAATGATTCAATATAATGATGAGTGACCACACTTGGGCAGATTTCCTGATGGTGGAGAAGTTTTACCAGACAGCTTGTCATGTTTTAAACACTGGAGGCTTGTAGTATTTTCCAAATATGATACTGACAGCTTCTCATCTTGATAT
Organism: Elephantulus edwardii; assembly: GCF_000299155.1. NCBI lineage: Eukaryota > Metazoa > Chordata > Mammalia > Macroscelidea > Macroscelididae > Elephantulus > Elephantulus edwardii. The sequence continues at coordinate 3,719,876 of NW_006399908.1, read as the reverse complement.
TGTCCAAATACTATTTATATTGCATCTTTCCTCTGATGACTGCTTGTCGGTAATAACGTGCTCATTTTCCTGGGTTCTGTCATGTTTTCATATTTTTGTTCATGTTCTCACTGACTACTGGACACAATTGTTCATATCCCTGTAAATATTTTAATAAACCTTCTTCTAATATTTGCCTTGATGTCATTGAAAATCTCTGACTGGGTTCTGTTGTATCCCAGTATCCATGTTCTCTTCTTTGATTCACAATAACGTATGAAAGAAATATCACCTTTTCCTTCCTGCCTCTTCATTTAGCTCAATATATCCAGTAGGAATAATAGAATACTTCAGTGTTAATCTCTTGTACAAATATATAAGGAAAGAAAAATCAGGAATAGATATTAAAACTTTACAGAGAACGTAGTACTGGAAACTATTTCCTAAAAATAATTTGAAATTTGTTCCTGATGAGAATAAGGTTTCCTGAGAGCATGAATTCTGTTTAAGAACAACCATCATCATTATTACTTCCATGGAACAACTTTAACAGAAGAAAAATGCCTTGGAAACAAAACTATATTGGAAAGATTCAAACTTTTGTCTCCCACTCTTTTTTTCCCCTTAGAACAAAGTATCCCTTGTTACTATTTCTAAGGTGTTTTCATAACCCACACACACTTCATTTAACTATGTCAATATCCAAACCAAACCTAATGTTGACAAGTTGATTCCCTACAGGATGGAGTCACATCTTTCTCCTGTTCAGCCGTTGGTGGTTTCAAAACCACCAACAGTTCAGTAGCTGAGCACTGTAACTACTGAATCACCAGAGTTCTTAACTACATGTCAATTCCTATTTTAATTTCAAAAACAAGCACTCATTTATACAAGTAAAGTGCTTAACTAACGGAAACCTCAATTTCAAATGTATACACATACACACAGATGATATCAGAGATGATGCGCTAAGTCCATATTGGATATGTAATGTAATAATCTAGTTCATTCCATTTTCTAGGTAGTTTATCACTTCATCTTATCTAAATGGGATGGCATGGAATCTCCACTGACATTGTACAAAGAAAGTTTTGTTATGAAACCAAAGGCTGCACTTGTCCGTTCCAATCCACCAGTGGGCCCTCTGTGCAATTACAACCTCAGAGACCCAATGGAAGTTCTGCTATAAGTCCCTTCTGACTTAATGAGTTGAGTTTAAAGTCTTAGTACCACTAAATTGTCAGTCACTGCATCTAATTGAAATGCCTTCTGACACATTGCTAACAACAAGACAGACCTATTCTCCAGCACCCCAGTTTGAAGGCATCAATAATTCTTCTGTCATCCTTAGTCATTGTCCAGCTCTCTGTTGCATAGTAAGTAATTGTGAAGACCATGGCCTGGAATAGGTGCACCTTAGTCTCTATACTGATATTGTTGCTTTTCAGTACTCTAGACAGGTCCCTGACAGCAGACTTAGTTAATGCAATTTCTCTTTTGATTTCCTGACTGCTGGTGCTAAGAGTGTTGATTGTGAAGCCAAGCAAGCTGTAATTGTTAACAACCTCAATCTCTTCTCTGTCCATTAGGGTGCTGCCAATTGTCCCAGTGGTGAGAATCTTTTTCTTCTTGATGCTGAGCTTCAGTCCATATTGAAGACTATAGTCCTTAACTTTCTGCAGCAAGCACTTCACATCCTCCTCAGTTTCAGCAAGTAAGGTTGTGTCATTTGCATAATGTAGGTTGTTGATGAGTCTTTTTCCAATACTGATGCCACATTCCTCCTCATAAAGCCCAGCCTCCCAAATGATCTGTTTTGCATATTGTGTACAATTTTTTTCTCTAAAGATCATTTCAGAATCTTAAAATGACTGTAAAAAAAAATGACTGTAGAAGAGAAGATCAGTTTGAAATATGAGATTAAACTTGTTTTTGTACTCTTTATAGAACAAAGCAGGGATATGTTGTTGTTGTTGTTGTTGTTGTTGTTGTTATGTGCAGTCGAGTCACTTGCGACTCACAGTGACCCTATGTACAAGAGCCCTAAACTCTGCTCTGTCCTGTGACAATCGCATTGTCTCCAAACACCCATCCCTATTACCCCAGTCACTGAATCAATCCACCTCATAGAGGGTCTTCCCCTCCTGCGCTGTCCCTCTACTCTACCCAGCATGATGTCCCTCTCTAAAGACCTGTCTCTCCTTACAACATGTCCAAAGTATGTCAGATGAAGCCTCAGAATTCTGGCCTCCAAGGAGCCGCCCAGCTTAACCCTCTCCAGGATGAACCTGTTTGTTTTCTTAGCAGTCCATGGTACATTCAATATTCTTCTCAAGCACCACAGCTCAAAAGCATCAATTCTCCTTCTATCCTCCCTAATCATGTCCAACTCTCTGATGCATAACAAGTGATTGCAAAGACCATGGCCTGTATCAGACACACCTTAGTCTCCAAGAGACACCATTGCTCTTTAGTACTTTGGAGAGGTCCCTAACAGCAGACTTTCCCATAGCAGTACGTCTTTTAATTGCCTGGCTGCTGCTGTTGCCAAGAGTGTTGACTGTGGAGCCAAGCAAACTAAAGCTGTGAACAATCTCAATCTCTTCACCATCCATCCTGATGCTGCCAATTGGTCCAGTGGTGAGAATCTTTGTCTTCTTGACACTGAGCCTCAGTCCATATTGAAGTCTGCAGTCCTTGGTCCTCTGCAGCAAGCATTTCAGGTCCTCCTCAGTTTCAGCAAGAAGGGTTGTGTCATCTGCATAATGCAAATTGCTGATAGATCGTCCACCAATCCTGACCCCACATTTCTCCTCATAGAGCCCAGCCTCTTGGATAATCTGTTCTGCATATAGGTTGAAAAGGTATGGAGACAGGACACATCCCTGGCGTACACCCGTCCCAATTTTGAACCATGCAGTGTTTCCTTACTCTGCTCTGACAACTGCCTCTTGGTCCAAGTATAGGTTTCTCATTAGCACGATCAAGTGTTCTGGGATTCCCATTCCTCTCAGAGTCAGCCACAGTTTGTTATGATCCACAGAGTCAAGGTTAATTATAAAGTTCAGAAATTTGAATTCACCAGTTGTTCTGAGAGAGAAAGTTATAGCAGCATGCTTCCTTAGAAATTGTTGTTGTCAGGTGTCATGTAGTCAAGTCTGACTCATAGCAACCTTATGTACTTGTTGTTGTTGTTGTTGTTAAGTGCCTTCAAGTCATAGATGACTCGTAGCAACCCTATGAATGAAAGACCTGAACATTAGTATAACTTTCCTCATTCCTCCATGTTCATAGAGTTTCTGGAGGCAAGCTATTTCAGAAGTGGATGCCCCTCCTGCTTCCAAGCTTGTTTTAATCGGGGAGCTTCACCAAACACTGTCTACCATGTGTAACCATTATTGCATTTGACACATCAATGTCACAGTGTTTAGCATCACAGCTACCACGAGTTACCTCTGTACAGCAAATGGACAGACCAGTGCTATACCACTTAGAAGAATGTTTGACCAAAACCAATTACAACTGGTCCTGAGGGCTGCAGATTAAAATAACTCATCTTTGGCTTGGTAGGTAGCATCACTTTCTATCCACTAGGCCAACAGAGCTCTATGTTATTGTTATTATTGTTGTTGTTAGGTGCCATCAAGTCATAGATGACTCATAGCGACTCTATGAATGAAAGACCTGAACACTTGTGTGACTTTCATCATTTCTCCACATTCATAGGGTTTTGGGAGTCAAGCTATTTTGGAAATGGATGCCACTCCTGCTTCGAAGCTTGTTACAGATCAAAACCTTATTGACCCTGCATCACCCTCCCATCTGCCCTGTGTATGAGCCCACTGTTGCAGTGACTGTGCTGATCCGTCTAATAGAGAGTCTTCATGTCTTTCACTGACTCTCTACCTTTCTAGACGTAGCATCCCATCCAAGGACTGGTCCTTCCTGACAAGATGCCTACGGAACGTGAGACAAAGTCTCGATTTCACTTCTAAGGAGCAATCTGGCTGCACTTCTCCCAAGACAGATTCATTTGCTCTTTTGCCAGGCCATAGTGAATTCAATACTCTTTGCCAGCATCACCCTTTCATGGCTATCGATTCTTCTTTGGTCTTCCACACTTGTCCAAAATTAAATTCCTTATTAATTTGTCCAACTTCTAAACCAACAGAAGATATCATGGCTTATGTCAAAGACACGTTGGTCTTTAAATGGACATCTTTGCTGTTTAGCACTTTCAAGAAGTCCCTGAATGCAGACTTGTCCAACTCAATATATCTTTTTATTTCTTGACTGCTGCTTCCATGAGTCTTAATTGTAGATCCAAGTAAAATTAAATTACTGACATCTTTTAGTGACTTTCAGAAGCCTGAAACTGGAGAAGATTCCTCATCCTTCTTCCTCAGAGAAAGAAGAGCAATCCCTTGTGATTTACAAACTATGAAAATCTACTGGAGGGTCAGTTATGAGTTGGTTCTGACTCCATTGCAATGAAAGAGAGAGATTACAATTTACAAAACAAAACACATTCCTCCAACAATTCTTGAAATACAGGTCACAGGCTTTACTATGAATATTTATGTCCCATCACCCTGGCCAACTGCAAATTCCTTAAACACACAGAAAAAACATTTGACAACTTTCCAAAGACTATTCAGGATGTTATCCAGTAATGCAGTATTTATTATTCCAATACAGTAAGAAACTCTTGAGAATTTTATATTAGAATACTTAAGAATGAGTTGAAAGACACAGTACTATTTATCATTTTGAAATGGAAAGAATTTTTAGCTGAAAATATCCTTATGAATACTTTAATTCTAATTCTTTTGAAGGGAAGAAACTTGAAAGACAAAGAATTGAGTGATTTGCACAAGATTACTCAGCTCATCAGCATTGAAGAGAGGGCTTGAACATAAACAACCTGGCATCCATATCACATTTATTTTCCCTAAAAAGTGGTAAATTCACAAATTATTAAAAAATAATACTCTGAATCACAATTGACTAGACAAATACTTCAGTAAAGCGCCATTGAAAATGTTTAAATATGATCTTAATACACAAGTACCACTAGTTTTTTTTCACTTAAAACCAGCGATGTTTAAATCTTCTGTGCCAACACATATTTAGCAGAAGGCAATACAGCCTTTCCTTTGTGATTTCTACCATCCCCACCTCAGTAAACCCATTACCTAATATGAAGACATTCAGACAGACACTGTTGTAGCTCTCAGCAAGGAATATCTAATTCTGAAACCCAAAGAGCTAATACAATTTTAAGGATGAGGCATTGTCTTACACTGCCCCCAAGGCTTGACTCAGCCTCAGAGACAAGAGATGATTTACAGTGAATCAGCTCTGGAGTGTTAGTGATGGAGTTGAAAGGTGGGTCCAGCTGGAATGTAAATCTGGGCTGTAAGACACAGGGATCAAAAGAGTTCTTTTAAATTCTGTGGTCCATGTGGAAATCACATCGGAGCTTTTGGCTCTGTCTCCTTACATCCTGCAGAGTAAAGCACATAACTGGATTTTTTTTTTCTTTTCTCAGTAGAAATTTTTTTTTCTTTTCTTTTCTCAGTAGAAATGTTGGAAGCAGGAGTGGCATCCACTTCCTAAATCACAGGCCTCTGGAAACTCTGTGAACCTGGAGAAATGACGATAGTTAGAGAAAGGATTCAATGTCAATATTTGTACAGGGGCTTCAGGTCTTTTGTTCATAGGGTCACTATGAGTTATGCTCAACTCAAAAACAATCAAGAACAACAATAACTGTAGGAATTATAGAAATGTGTTAATCATTCTTTTTAAGAAAACATAAAAAAGAACCAAAACTAAAAAAAAACCCCAAACCCCAAACACCACAATATCACTGTTGTTGTTGTTATGTGCCGTTGAGTCGTTTGCAACTCATAGCGACCCTATGTACAACAGCCCTAAACCCTGCTCTATCCTGTGCCAATCACATTGCCTCTGACACACCCATCCCGATTACCCCAGTCACTGAATCAATCCACCTCATAGAGGGTCTTCCCCTCCTGCGCTGTCCCTCTACTCTACCCAGCATGATGTCCCTCTCTAAAGACCTGTCTCTCCTTACAATATTTCCAAAGTATGTCAGACAAAGCCCCAGAATCCTTGCCTTCAAGGAGTAGCCTGGTTTAATCCTCTCTAGGATGAATCTGTTTGTTTTCTTGGCAGTCCATGGAACATTCAATACTCTTCTCCAGCACCACAGCTCAAAGGCGTCAATTCTCCTTCTATCCTCCCTAGTCATTGTCCAACTCTCTGATGCATACCAAGTGATTGCAAAAACCATGGCCTGTATCAGGCGCACCTTAGTCTCCAGAGAGACACCGTTGCTCTTGCTCTTGAGTACTTTAGAGAGGTCACTAACCGCAGACTTTCCCATCGCAATACGTTTTTTGATTTCCTGGCTGCTAGTGCCAACTGACCAGAAATGCATATTATTTATTTAGGAGACACCTATTCTTAAGACAAAGACAAAGGAAGGAAGCAGCATTAGTTGAAATTTCTAATAATGTATTTTAAATATATTTTTAATGGAAAAGATATCTTTTCAATATAAGGGGGAAAAAAAAGAAAGATTAGCTGACCTGGAGCAAGCCTTTAGGTCTTTTAACATAGAGAAGGAAACACAATTTCCAGGCTAAAATTCAAAACAAGTTACACCTAAATATACTGCTTGCCCTAAAATATTTTCTACTTAATTGCACAATTATATCAGGATAAAAATATTGTGGTAATGTGAACATGTGTTCTATAGCTGTTCTCTCCAGCACACTATCTCTAGCTACCTGTCACGTCTGAGTACATAAAATGGTGTTAATGTTACTTTTGCTATGTATTTGTCAGTCAGAACTGGCCCACAGATTTCCCATCCTCAATAGTGTTACTGAGGGACTGAATTTTAAATTTTATTTATTAATATGTTCAATTAATTGAAAAAATTACATATTGCTAGTAGCTTCCACATCAGAAATGCAGTTATAAATAAATGTAATCACTTGCTATCTCGTATTAATGGAGGGGCCCAAGCACATGAAACATATAAACTGACTGGTGCTTTACATGTTGCACCACTACCTCTGCAAGAGAAAGGTAGACTGTCCCCTCCTGAGAAGCTCTCCAGCCACAGAAACTTGATGGAGGTTCGCTATGAGTTAGAACTGACTCAACAGCAGAGGGCTATGAGAGAAGATGCCCTGGTACTTCTCAGAGCCCAAGGACTAGAATCATTCACTTGGAATTCACAATAACCTATAATCTACAATAACTTCATCTCACATATTTTGGGCGTATTGCTAGGAGAAGTTATTCATTGGAGAGGGACATCATACTTGGGAATGTGGAGAGGTGGCAAAAGAGACAAAGACCCTTGACCATGTGGTGTGACAATGAGTCACAGTGGCTGTGACAATGAGCTTGAATGGGTCAGAGATTGTGAGGATGGCAGGGGATAGGACTGTGCTTAGATTGGTTGTTCACACAGTTGACTCAATGGCACCTAACAACAATAGACAATCTTAGTGGCATCCTTTAAATCATCTTTAAATTGGAGACAAGTAACTTGTTTTCTTTTTTTTTATTTTATTATTTTATTTTTTGTGTGTGTACTGTCAAATCAGATCTGACTGGTACAGGAGGAGATTGTTCCTCCTTCTCCAGCAGAGCATCTGGTGGATTTGAACCGTGCATCTCTGAGATTGCAGTTGCAGCTTCTTGCCACTAGGCCACCAGAGCTCGCCGTAACTTGTTTTCTTAAGGGCTTGACAAAGAAATAAGCAGGAAACAATTTTATGAAAGTGTCCAACATTTATTAGATTAGGTTTTTTTCCTTCTTTTAAGAATGATTTTTCATCCGTGTCTTATTTGGTAAGAATCTGGTCAAAATGTTGCAGTATTTCTTTGTGTTGTTGATGACAGGTGGCTAGAAAATGAAAGATGAGCTTGTGTGAGTTCAACCTTTCATCTTCTCCCAGTATCTCACACATGTAACTGTAGGTACATTTATCCACAAATAAAAAGAAATCTATCCACTCTCTCAAAATGTGGCAATACGCATGAGCATATATTTTGTTCAGCTCAAAACCCAGTACAACCTAACTTTTTAGTGTCAAAAAATAAAATGCTGCAGAGCAAGGACTGAAGATCACATCACAGACAAAGCATCAAGTTGTCAGAAACTTGCCAAGAGGAAACAAATAGCACACACAACGGAAAACAAAACAAAACAAAAAATAAAATAGCCAATTCTTGCCAAAAATCTGAACAGAGTTGAAAGATCTGAAGACTCATAAAACCTTTGGCCATTAGCACTAAATACAACCTGAGGTGACAAGTAAAGTAAAAAGTTAACCTAAACATCAGATATATAGAGATTGCCACTGTCTTCCAGGAGAAAGTGGTCTCTGGTTGCTCTGCTCATCAGCACCACAAAGGACATTACCAAATTTTAGAGGAGGCGGCACAGGCTGGAGAGATTATCACCAAGCTATACATAAGAACTGAGAGAGTGCCCAAGAACTGAAAGGACAGCTGGACAGAGGTAGGGGCTTGCCCTCTTCAATCCCACATGGGAAACAGAGTGCAACTGCCTGCTAGGGGAAGGTGGTCTTTGGCTTCTGTGAAATCAGCACCACCAAGGACAATTCAAAACTTTAGAAGAGGCAGACATCAGCCAGGCAATATCCCTACAAGGCCATACTGCAGTCCAAAGAGAAGTTGAAAGACCTTGGAAAAGGAGAGCTTTCCCACTGCATAGGCCCAGAAAGGACTCCTGGCATAGTGAGTTGCCCTCCCCAGTAAAGGGAGCACTTTAAATCTGCCACAAATAAACATCATCATAAAGGTAAAGAACTGTCTACAATCTATGCAGACATACAGAAATGTCCTAATACATACCAACAAAAACTTCACATAATGTCAAGAAAGCAGTAGGAAGCTTCAAATATTGTGGGAGAAAAATAAACCCCTACCCCAAAACAGAGCATATTGCAAACCCAATGAATACCCCAGGGACAAAGAGGCAAAAGAAATACATTGATGCAGAGTCATATTAACAAATATGAAGAAGGTACAAATAATGGAAGAAACGTACCAAAAATGGAAGCCATATATAAAGCAAATACCACAGAAACAGGAAACCAGAAGAAATACAATGAATGGAGTTATATTAACAGCTAGAGAAGACGGTGGAAATGACAGAAGAAAGGACAGAAGCTATAAGTAAAGTGAATATTTCAGAGGCAGGGAGCCAGAGGAAATATATTAACATGGGGGAAACATAAACAACTATTAAATAAATTGCAAAAGGTGAAATAAAGAATTGGTATTAAAACTACTATAAAAATTTAAAAATCAACAAATGATAGTGAGGATACAACCAACACAGTTCTGAAATTAAGAGAAATGTGTGAAAACATAGTCCAGAATATCAAGACCCTAATGGCAGACATTTCCAATATGCTACAGGGACAAAAAAAAGTAGAATAGAAGAGATGAAATAGAGATTTAGTGAGCTGGAAGGCAAAATCATCAATGGGAACATAGTAGAAAACAGGAGACAGAAGGAACATGGGGGGGGGGAAGAATCCAACACAACATTATAATTATATGAGCTGGGTGACCCCAGAGCGACCACCTCCACCGCTGCGACCTAGCTGCAGCCCGCCATCACTGTGGGCCGGCCAGACATCTACAACCTGACTGAGGTACTCATGCATGACTACCCAGAAGCCAGCTCTGCTGGATGCGAGCTATACAGCTGCAACCTGAGTTAGGTCCCTGATAGTTCCCACAGGAGCAGGTAGCCCCGCCGAGCACGAACAGAACATCTACAAACAGATTTTTGCACGGGTACCACACATCCCTACCCAGACAGGTAGACCAGCTGGGCATGAGCGGGACAGTTGCAAACTGAGTGAGATTCTGAAAAAATACCCATCCAGAAGCTAGCCTTGCTGGGCACCAGCAGGACATCTGTAACCTGAGGTCCCTGCACTTCCACACTCAGGCAGGAAAACCCTTCCGCCAGGCCCAAGTGGGACAGCTGCAAACCTGAGTGGGCTCTTCCCACGTGCCCACCTGGACAGCTAGCCCCACCAGGCGCGAGCCATACAGCATACACCTGTGCTTGTGCATGCTCCCCACCACCACCACCCGGCATACACCTGTGCTAGTGCCTACCCCACCTGTTCCCCCTCCCCTTTATCCTCACATCTTCTCAGGGCCAGTCAACTAACTTCCTTTAATCTGGAGCATCTTGGTCTGACTTAGCCGTAATAATTATTCAACAGAAGAGGCCACTTTCACAGGCCATGATTGGACACTTGCTTTGGTTCAGAAATTCAGAGAACACAAGAAACATAACTGCTACGCCCTCATCTGTAGCAGTAATTTCAAATCAAGAACTTATCATCACCTTAGGCATGAAAATCCCTACCACAGCATTATCCAGGGGGAACCAGACTATCTCACAAGCTACGCAAGTGCAAAGCAAGATGTCACTCCCCAAAAGTGACACAATACCAATGGGTTTCCTGAAGCTAGTAAGTCTGACAGAACTTTCTGACACAGAATTTAAAAGAACAATGATTGAATATTTTCAATGGGTGAAAGACAAACTTGAAGAATTATAGGACACTGCAAGCAAAAACCAGGAAGAGCTTAAAAAACAAAACAAAACAAAACACCCAATCCAAAATGACACAGATAAAACAAATGAGGCATTAGAAGCTCCAGAAAAACAAGAAACCACGATCCAAAATATGAGATCCAATGTCTCAGATGCTGTCAAAATGATGGAGGGACATATGAACAGAGTTGAAGAGATGGAACACAGAATCAGTGAAACTGAAGATAGAATTGTCACCACTGATTTTCTAGAACAAAAAGCAGAATCAAAAAGGAAGGAAAAAGAAGAAAACCTAAGTATAATGTGGGACACCATCGAGAGAAACAACATGCGCATCATTTACATCTCAGAGCAGTAAGAAGCAAGTAAAGGCACTGAAAAAGTTGTGCAACAATTACTGGATGGAAACTTCCCAGGCATAATGAAGAATGAAAGAATATATATTCAAGAAGCTGAGTGAACACCATATAGAATAAACCCCAAAAGAAAAACAAGCAGCAAGGGAGAAACCAAGAGAAAACAATAAGGGAGAGCAGATAAGACTAAGTGCTGATTTCTCAGCAGAAACCATGCAAGCAAGAAGACAGTGGAATGACATATATCAAACACTCAAAGAACACAACTGTCAACCAAGAAAATTGTATCCAGTGAAATTGTCCATTAAATTTGCAGGAGAGATCAAGATATTCCCAGAAAAACAGAACCTAAAGGAGTTTGTAAAAACAAGACCATCGTTGCAGGAAACACGGGGAAATATCCTTCTCACAGAAGTGCCACAGAAAGCAGCATGGACCAAAGTAACTAGCAACAACACCAAAAATAACTCAACACAATGATAGCAATAAAACACTTCCTCTCAATAATCATAATGAATGTGAATGGTTTTAGTGCACCACTGAAGAGAAAAAGAGTAGCAGATTGGATTTAAAAAAAAAAAAAGCCCATTAATATGCTGTCTACAAGAGACACACCTGAAAAGTGAAGATAAAGAAAGATTAAAAATAAAAGGATAGGGAAAAAATATACCAAGCATGGCAACCAGAAAAAAACAAGAGTAGTAATATTAATCTCTGATAAAATAAATTTCAATGCAAAACCATCACAGCGGACAAGGACCGTCACTACATAATGCTTAACACATTGCTGCAAATGTGTTTCTAAAAAGCGTGCGACAATGTGCTAAAGGATCAATAGAACATGAGGACATAATCATAAATATCTATGCACCAAATCATAGACCTGCAAAATATGTAAAACAAACATTAACGAAACTGAAAAAGGAAATAGACAACACTACTATAGTGGTTGGAGACTTCAATACACGACTCTCAAGAAAAGAAAGAACTACCAGAAAGAAACTCAACAGAGCTGTGAAGAATTAAACCACAAAATAAACCAACTCAATCTCATAGATATTTATAGGCTAGTGTATGCCCCAAAAGCACAATATATCTTCTACTCCAATGTGCATGGAATGTTTTCCAGAATAGATCACATCTTGGTCCACAAGGCAAGAATCAATGAATTAAAAAAACACAGAAATTATACAGAGCATCTTCTCAGATCACAACACTACAAAATTAGAAATTAATAATAAGAGAATAAAGGAGAAAAAAAAAACCCCATAAATTTGGAAGTTGAACAATACTTTGCTTGAACAAGAGTGGGTACAAGAAGAAATTAAAAATGAAATTTAAAAAAACTTTCTTTAAACTAATGCCATGAAAACACAACTTACCTAAACCTCTGGGAAACAGCCAAAGCAGTCATAAGAGGTCAATTTATAGCAATAAGCAAACACATTAAAAGGCAAGAAAAAATGACCATTGATTCTTTAACCCAACATCTTCAACAAATTGAAACAGAACAGAAGAAAACCCAACATCCTCTTAAAAAACCCTGAAATTATAAAAATTAGGGGAGAAATAAATGAACTAGAAAGCAGAAAAACAACTGAAACCATCAATAAAACTAAGTTGGTTCTTTGAAAAGGTCAATAATACCGACAAACCGCTAGCACAACTAACAAAGGGGGGGAAAAAGAAAAGACACAAATAATCCAAATAAAAGATGAAACGGCAACATCACAACAGAACCAAGTAAAATAAAAAGACTAACAATGGAATAGTATGGAAAACTATACTCAAACAAATATGAAAGCCTAGAAGAAAGGGACAAATGCTTAGAAATTCACAATCTACCTAAACTGACACCAACTGAAATTGGTCACCTGAACAAACCCATTACAAAGGAAGAAATTAAAAAGGTAATACAACAACTTCCAGCCAAAAAAAGCCCTGGACCAGATGGTTTTACAAGTGAATTTTATCAAACATTCAGAGAAGATCTGTCATCAATTCTACATATATTATTTCAGAAAATAGAAAAAGATGGAATTCTCCCCAGATTCATTCTATGAAGCAAACATATCCTTGATACCAAAGTCAGGAAAGACACCACCAAAATAGAAAACTATAGGACAATATATCTCATGAACATAGATGAAAAAAATCCTGAATAAAATATTGGCCAAAAGAATCCAACGGTTAAAAAAAAAAAAATCACCATGAACAAGTGGGATTCATAACAGGTGTGCTAGGATGGTTCAACATAAGAAAAACAATCAATGTAATTAATCACATTAACAAAACAAAGAACAAAAACCACATGATCCTATCAATTGATGCAGAAAATGCCTTTGACAAAATCGAATACCCTTTCCTGATTAAAACACTCAGCAAAATAGGATTAGAGGGGAATTTCTTCAACATAGTAAAAAGTATAAATGCAAACGCGAGAGCCTCAATGGAGAGAGGTTAAAGGCATTCCCATGGAGAACAGGCATTAGGCAAGGGTGCCGACTATCACCTCTCCTATTCAATATTGTATTGGAAGGCTTAGCAATAGCAATAAAGCAAAAGAAGGAAATAAGAGGTATCCAAATTGGCAAAGTGGAGGTAAAATTATCTATGTACATGATATGATAGTGGTTGCGACCCTATGTACAACAGCTCTAATCTCCGCTCTATCCTGTGCCAATCTCATTGTCTCCGACACACTCATCCCAAATGACCCAGTCACCGAATCAATCCACCTCCCAGAGGGCCTTCCCCTCCTGCGCCTGCCCTCCACCCTCCCAAGCATGATGTCCTCCTCCAAGGACTGGTCTCTCCTCACAACATGACCAAAGCATGTCAGACAAAGCCTCACAATCCTTGCCTCCAAGGAGCAGCCCACTTTAACCCTCTCTAGGATGAATCTGTTTGTTTTCTTACCAGTCCATGGTACCGTCAACACTCTTCTCCAACACCAAAGCTCAAAGGCATCAATTCTCCTTCTATCCTCCCTGGTGATTGTCCAGCTCTCTGGCGCATAACAAGTGATTGTAAAGACCATGGCCTATACCAGACCCACCTTAGTCTCCAGAGACACACTGTTGCCCTTGAGTACTTTAGACAGGCAATACATCTTTTAATTTCCTGGCTGCTGGTGCCAAGAGTGTTGATTGTGGAGCCAAGCAGACTAAAGCTGTGAACAATCTCAATCTCTTCACCATCCATCCTGATGCTGCCAATTGGTCCAGTGGTGAGAATCTTTGTCTTCTTGACATTGAGCCTCAATCCATACTGAAGGCTGCAGTCCTTGACTCTCAGCAGCTGAAGCAGAGGAAAATTAAATCAAATCCACGGGAACCAAAATATAACTTTAAGTCTATCCCACCTGAATTTCAGAACCATCTCAAGAACAGGTTTGAGGGCTTGAACATGAATGAGCAAAGACCAGATGAGTTGTGGGAGGATATCAAGGGTATTATCCAAGAAGAGTGCAAATGTTCATTATAAAGACAGAAGAGGAAGAAAAGACCAAAATGGATGTCAGAAGAAACTCTCAATATTGCACTGGAGGGCAGAGTAGCCAATACACAAGGAATAATACAAGATATAAAGAGTTAAAAAAGTAAAGCTGACAAAGTAAAATATTACAATGAAATGTGCAAGGAGCTAGAGTCAGAAAACCAAAAGGGTGGAGTTCACTCAGCACTTCTTAAGCTCAAGGAACTGAAGAATAAATTCAAACCTCGAGTTGCTATAATCAAGCTTTAGGCAGAATATTAAATGATCCAGGAAGTATCAAAAGAAGATGGAAAGAATATACTAAGTCATTGTACCGAAAGGAATTGGCAGAAACAGAAGAATTTAATGAAGCAACATATGAGCAAGAGCCTATGGTGATGAAGGAAGAGGTTCAAGCTGCTTTGAAGGAAATAGCAAAAAATAAGGCCCCAGGAATAGATGGTATACCAATTGATATATTTCAGCTAACAGATGCTGCCCTGGACGTGCCCACCAAGTTGTGTCAAGAAATCTGGAGAACAACCACTTAGCCACTTAGCCAACTGACTGGAAGAGATCTATATTTTTTCTCATTCCAAAGAAAGGTTACCCAACAGAGTGTGGAAACTATAGAACAATATCATTGATTTCACATGGAAGCAAGATTCTACTGAAGATTATACAAAAATGTCTGGAACAGCACATCAGCAGAGAACTGCCAGAAGTCCAGGCTGGGTTTAGAAGGGGTTGTGGTACTAACGATATTATAGCTGATGTTAGATGGATCTTAGCTGAAAGCAGGGAGTACGAGAGGAATGTCTATCTGTGCTTTATTGATTATGCAAAGGCGTTTGACTGTGTGGACCATAACAAACTGTGGCTGACTCTGAGAAAAATGGGAATCCCAGAACACTTGATCGTGCTAATGCGAAACTTACACTTGAACCAAGAGGCAGTCGTCAGAACAGAGCAAGGAAACACTGCATGGTTCAAAATTGGGAAGGGCATTTGCCAGGGATGTGTCCTGTCTCCATACCTTTTCAACTTGTGTGCAGAACAGATCATCCGGGAGTCTGGGCTCTATTAGGAGAAATGCGGCGTCAGGATTGGTGGAAGATCTATCAACAATCTGCGTTATGCAGATGATACCACCCTGCTTGCTGAAACTGAGGAGGACTTGAAGTGCTTGCTGATATGATAATAGACAGTCTTCCAAGTATCCTGAAACAGCTACAACCAGGAGAAGATAAAATAGATAAATGGGACCTTCTAAGAATCAAATCCCTATGCACATCCAAAAACTTCTCCAACAGGGAAAAAAGGGAAGCCACAGACTGGGAGAAAATGTTTGGTAATGACATGTCAGATAAGGAACTTATACCTAGAATTTATAAAATACTTGAGCACCACAACAAGATAAAGGTAAAAAATCCGATTGAAAAACGGGCACAGGATATGAACAGACAATTCACCAAAAAGACATTCAGATGGCCAACAAGCACATGAAGAAATGTTCAAAATCCCTAGCTCTAAAAGAGATGCAAATCAAAACAACTATGAGATATAATCTCACTCCAATCACAATAGCAAAATTTAACAGAACAGCAAGCAACAAATGCTGGCGAGGTTGTGGAGAGACCGGAACCCTTATTCACTGTTGGTGGGAGTGTAAAATGGTGCAACCCCTGTGGACAGCAGTGTGGTGCTTTCTCAAAAAGTTGCAAATAGAGATACCATTTGATCCAGCAATTCCACTACTGGGAATATACCCAACATCCAAGCAGATATATGTACACCCATGTTTATAGCAGTTTTGTTCACAATAGGAAGGAGTTGGAAACAACCTACATGCCCATCAACAAACAAATGTATAGAGAAGCTGTGGTATATTCACACAATGGAATACTACACTGCATTGAAAAACAAGAAACTCATGCAATATTATTCAAAATGGGTGACCCTGGAGGACATTATGCTTAGTGAAATATCTCAGTCACAAAAGGACAAATACTGTATGA
>NW_006399908.1:3694579-3702819 GCF_000299155.1 Elephantulus edwardii | reverse complement strand
ATTGGGGAAAGGTGAGATGTTGAGAGTTGTAGGCACAATTTAGCACCCTCACAAGTTACATTTCTCATTCACCCCATGGAAACATTGAGCCTCTTTATGAAACAGAAGAAATTTTCTGTATAAGAGAGAAAAATTCCAAGCTCAGTGACAGAATTTTGATGTTAAAGTATGCAGAAAGTAGGTGAAGGAGGAAAGCAATGACACTAGAAGGAGATTAGTTTGGGAATAAAGTTTTGTCTCTCACTAACTGGACTCCTGACTAACTCCAGTTATTGCATAACCCTGGAAAATAGCACAGGACACCAACAGTCGGTTCCAGGAAGGGCAGCACAGGTCTACAACTGTAGAGAAGAGGGAGCAGCGGTTGGTAAAGGAGCTACATAGGTGGAACTTGTGGAGACAGCCTGACACTGAGAGGAGGATGCTGGGGAAGGGTGAAGCAGAGTCCCAGGTTCAAATTGTCTATCTTCCTACCTCTGTGCCTTTGAGTAAGTCACTTAAACTCTCCAAACCTCAGGCTGGACAATGACTAGGGATGGTAAAAGGAGAATTAATGTCCTTAAGTTGTGGTATTGGAGAAGAGTATTGAATATACCATGGACTGCTAGGAGAACGAACAGGTTTATCCTGAAGTGGATAAAACTAGGATGCTCCTTGGAGGCAAGGATTCTGAAGCTTCGGTTAACATACTTTGGGCATGTTGCCAGGAGGGACCAGTCCTCGGAGAGAGACATCATCCTTAGGAGGGTGGAGGAACAGCACAAGAGAGGAACACTCTGTATGAGATGGATTGACTTAGTGACTGGGGTGATGGAGTTATGTTAAAGACAATGTTTTACACTCATTGATGCTTTGCATTTGCTTTTGGCCAGGCATTAACAGTGATGTGATCCCCTTGCCTGCACATGTTCCGGTTTGGTTGATATTCCTGTGGTACAACTGGAAAGGTACAATATCTACACATTTCAGTCAACACACCATTCACAAATCCTCTAAGAAGAAAATGTGAGTCCTAAATTTTTGTTGTTGTTGTTTTTTTTCTTGCTGTGGTGGCATAGTCTACAAGGTGTGACACAGCTAATTCAAAGGTGTCATCTCCCTGGCAGTTTGAATCCACCAGAAGCTCCATGGGAGAAAGACACCAAATCCCCTCTGATGGGATTTATAGTTTCAGAAACATGATGTAGGGTCAACTATGAGTTGGTTTTGATTCAACATGAATCGGGGTGGGGGGAGAGATTTTTGTCAGAAACCTTTTATCTACTGTAAATTCAGGAAGGCATCCATCATCAAAATGTAAGTAATTGGTGACTGGCTTTGGGGGGGAAAAGTCTGAAGATGGTGCTTTTATGAAATAATAATAAAGTTAACTCTCTTTCAAGAAATGTGGTTTTACCTATTTTTTTTAATGATGTTTGTTGTTGTGTACTGTTGAGTCATAACAGACCCATAGCTGACCCTCCACTGGGTTTTCATGGGTATTTACACTGGAGGAGATTGCTCATCTTTCTCTTGCAAAGCAGTTGTTGGATTTAAACCGAGTGCCTCCAGGATTGCAGCTCAGCTTCTTACTGCTAGACATCTAGAGCTCCCTTGATGGCATAGAGGATGGCATATAAAGTGAGAAAACAAACAAAGTGAGGATTTTAATGAAGAAGAGTAAGTCAAGCCACCTGCAAAAGGCTGGAATAGGATCCACACCTCACACCATATATAAAAATCAATACAAGGTGGATCAGAGATCTGGGAGTAAAGCCCCAAACTATAAAGCTCATAAGAGATAAACCGGGATCAAGCTTAGAAGCCCTAGACAATAGTATAAAAAGGCTGACAAATACAGCCAGAAATGCACAATCTGGAGAGGATAAAATTGATGATTGTTACCTACTACAGATTAAATCTCTATGTGCATTAAGAGCTTTTTCCAATAAGGTGAAAAGAAAACTTAGGACTGGGAAAAAAGACTTGCAATACCATCTCAGACAAGGGTTTCATAACTAAAGTTTACAGAATAGTTAAGGGCCTCCACAAGAAAAAGACTGATAACCCAATCACAAAATGGGCAAAAGATATGAAAAGACTTTTCACAGAGGAAGACATTCAGATGGCCAACAGACACATGAAGAAATGCTCAAAATTACTGGCAATGAGAGATGCAAATCAAAACCACAATGAGATACCATCTCCCTCCAGTATTAGTGGCCAAATTTAGCACGGCAGCAAGTAATACATGTTCGAGAGGCTGTGAAGACGTGGGGAATTTCATGCAAAATAGGATAACTAGTAAAAAGTATATGGGAGTCCAAGAGTGAAAGGGTGGGAGAGAAAATTGAGTATGGTTAGGGTAAAATCACAGGGTTTTAAAATTTGGTGGGTGAGGGTAAAGGAAACAGTGGACACAGTCCAATGGTGATTCATTTTATGAAACACAAGGTATGGACCCTCTGAAAATTAAATCCATGTGTGCATCAAAAACTTTTTCAAAAGGGTGAAAAGAAAACCTACAGACTGGGAACACACATTTGGAAAGTCATGGAAAGAATTTTCAGAGGAAGATACTCGAATGGCAAGCAAACACATGAAGAAATCACTGGCAATAAGGGAGATGCAAATCAAAACCCCAATAAGATACCATTTCACTGCAATAACAATGGCAAAGTAACAAGGGCAGCAAGTAATAAATGTTGGAGCAATGTGGCGAGAAAGGAACTTTTATACATTGTTGGTGATAAAATGGTACAACAATTCTGGAAGGCAGTTTGGTGCTTCCTCAAAAATCTGAACACAGAAATTCCATATGACCCAGCTATTCCACTACTTAGAATATACCCTGAGAAAATGAGAACTGAGGCACAAATGGCGACTTGCACACCGATGTTCATAGCAGCATTAGTTACCATCACAAGAACATGGAAACCGACTAGATAGATGTGCAACCACAGTAAAATGTACTGAGAAATTATGGTACATTCATGCAATGGAATACTATGCAGCACACAGAAGCAATGATTTTGTAAATTATTACATAACTTGGGAGGGAATGGAGAGCATTATGCTGAGTGAACTCAGTTCCAGAAAGACAAATATTGTATGAAACCATTATTGTAGAATGAGTATAAGGATCCAAGGGGGGGAAGGGTAGAAGCAGAGGGATGAGGATGTGTTGGGGGGGTGGTGTTTAATCATGAAGTTGTACAATTTGATGGGTGGGGAGAAGAGGGAAATTGGAAAAATCTGTTCTGGAAACAATGCATTTGAATTTTGTAAACAAACTAGTATAATAAAACAAAACAATAAAAATCCCCACAGTGTATTATTATATGAGACATAATATCAATGAAAGAAAGTGTAGGGGAAATATCTGCATAAAAAAGAAATTTATTTAAAAAGTGAGTCTAAACCGACAAATTGCATAGAAAATGTTTTGGAAATACCTCAGACAATTAGTGTGCATTTGTTTTCCCTTCCTAGAATATACATAATTGGAAGATAGAATTCCCACTAAAAGCAGTCTAAATGAGCTCTCTCAAAAATCCTAAATGACAAAAGCTCACTATGTCAGAGTTTATTTAATAATGCTGTTTGTGAGTTTGTAGGAGTTGTGTTTCCTAAGTCAATAATTTATGTATATATGCAATTCAGTGACATTATTTGCATTTTCTATGTCACATGACCATCACCATTATCCTTTTTCAAAGTTTTCATCAACAAAAGTTTAAGCAATTCTGGTACTTCATTTGCCCTTCTCATCTATCCATGGTAACTACTAATAATCTTTGATCTTTACGCATTTGCATATGTTGTATAATTCATATATAGAGGATGATTTATTTTACTCAGCATAATGTTGTCAAGATTTGTGTATGCATCAAAATTCCATTTCTCTATTAAATAATATTAATTTTTATGTATATACTTCATTTACTCATTCATCTGTTGAAGACGACATTCTGGTTGATACCATCTTTTGGTTATTGGGAATAAATATTGCTCTACAATCATTTGTTTTTAATTCTTTTGAGTATATGCCTAGAAGGGTAATGACCAAGTTATACAATTGTACATTGTCTGACAGATTGGTACCCACAGTGGTTGCATCATTTTGTGATTTTACCAGCAGTACACAAGGGTTCCAAATTTTCCCTGTCTATGGAAACACTCGTCATTACCAATTTTTCTCTTTCAACTCTCATTGCCGTCGAGGGAGACTCATAGCAGACTGTCCTGGAGATGTTTAAAGACTGTAAACCACATGAAAGGAGATTACCCATCTTCCTCTAGTGGAGCTATGGGTGGATTAGAACTTCAAGGAAGACACCACGTTTGGGTTAGCAGCACAATTCTGTACACACTAGGCTACCTGAACTCCGTAATAATCATACTAGTGGGTGAGACACATCTCATTGTGGACTGGAAGGGATCCATATTTGTTCCGATTCCCAAGAATGTGGAAATGATCAAATAGTATCAATAATATCACATGCATGCAAAATACAGCTGAAGATCATTCAAAAATGGCTAGAAAAGTACATAGACAAGGAACTTCCAGATGTTCAAGCAGGATTTAGAAGAAGTTATGGCACAAAGGATATCATAGATGATGTCAGATGGATCCTGGCTGAAAGTAAGGAATGCTGGAAGAATGTCTATTTGTGCTTCATTAACTATGCAAAAGCATTTAACTGTGTAGATCCTAACAAATTATGGATAACATTGAGGAAAATGGGAATTTCAAAGCATCTGATCGTGCTGGTGCAAACCTATACCTAGACCGAGAAGCTGATGTGCGAATAGACCAAGTTTTAAAACTAGGAAAGGTGTACGTTAAGGTTGTTATCATTTCTCCAAACCTATTTAATCTATATGTTAAGTAAATTGTTTGAGAAACTGGATTCTATAAAGAAAAAGGTGGCATCAGGATTGGAGGGAGACTTGTCAATAATCTATCTTCATTATGTGGATGACATACTCTTGCTTACTGAAAACAAGGAGGACTTGAAGCACTTGCTGCAGAAGGCTAAACATTAGAGCTTTCAATAAGGATTGCATCTCAACATCAAGAAAACAGATTCTCATCACTGGACAGAACTTTCTGATTGAGAAAGGATTGAGACTGTCAATGAGTGTATCCACAATCAATACACTTGATACAAGCCATCAGAAGATCAGGAGATGTATTGTGTTAGGAAAGTCTGTGGTCAGGAACCTCTCTCAATCATTGAGGAGTAATGATGTCAGCTGGAGTGACAGTCAGTCAGTGAAAAATATTAATTATGTCATGGACTGTTAAAAGTGCAAACAAATCTGTCTTGGAAAAGTTGCAGCCAGAGCACTCCTTGAAGGCAAAGTTGATGAGGCTTTGTCTCACATATTGTGGACATGTTGCTAGGAGAGGTTACTCCTTGGAGAGGGACATCATAATTGGAAAGACAGAGGGTGGTCAAAGAGAGGAAGACCTTCAACCAGGTGGGTTGACGTGGTGAAGGTGGCAACGGGCTTGAGTGTGTAAGAGATTCTGAGGATGGCACTGGGTAGGAGTTTTCGGATAAGTTGTTCACAGGGTCGCCAGGAGTCATACTTGACTCAATAACATCTAACAACGACAGCCCCTCCTGACAACACGCCTAATGCTTGAGAGACAAAGTTTCACCTCCCTTGCCTCAGAAGAGCACGCTGGTTATACTTCCTCTAAAACTGGTTTGTACTTTTGGCAGTTCATGGTATATTCAATATTCTTCAACACCACAATTGTTCTTCTGTTATCCTTATTCACTGCCCACATTAATAAGTTATTTGAAGGACAGCAGAGCTGGAGAGAAGTGATTTTAATGGATATATATACACACACACACACACTCATACAACATTGGTGTTGTGTACTGTCGAGTCAGAACTGACCCATAGCTGACACTCGGACAGGTTTTCAGAGGCAGTTAATCACACGGGAGGAGACTGCCCATCTTTTTCCCATGGAACAGCTGGTGGTCTCGAAGCGCATGCCTTCAGGATTGCAGCACAGGTGTTTTTATTTCTATATTTGTACAATATAGGAATAAAAAAAATCTGATTGCTATCATTGATTGCCTTTGCACCTTGGATCCCTCCAATAAATGCTTAGCTAAGATTATCTAACAAGACAAAGAAGAGAACTATTAACCTGATTCTTTATCATTTTAACCAGCATTATCTTTCCAACAGTAAGAAGCAATGGGTGACTCAATATTTGACTGTTAGAGCAGTTTGCATATTTTACCATACTAACCACCACTATTTCCTTTTTTGATGAGTATCAGAGACTTGCATAAGTTATCA
Source organism: Elephantulus edwardii (assembly GCF_000299155.1). Lineage (NCBI taxonomy): Eukaryota > Metazoa > Chordata > Mammalia > Macroscelidea > Macroscelididae > Elephantulus > Elephantulus edwardii. Next base: position 3,696,507 of record NW_006399908.1, on the reverse strand, counting down.
ATTAATTTAATTTTTACTACACACATTTAAAACTATTTAAAATAAGCACTCAAGTTGGAAATAAGGAGCCATATCATATTTATCACAGCAACTAATATTTTTCTGACTTGACCTTTCAACAAAAGTTGGAAGTGATCCTCAGTAATGATAATTTTATTATTGAACATCTAAAAAAATTAAAAAAGGTTCCCCCATGGCTGTAAATTATCATATGAAACAAGGAACTAGGAATCTAAAACCATCTTGCTGAATCATCTCTGGCAATTTCATCTAAGCCACAGGAAGTCTTCTAAAAATATCTGTTGTCTGGCTGTCCCCGCACTAAGCCAGTTTGTAGACTTGAGGTATGAAGAGGTCAAAGTCATTAGCAATTGTGCATTGTCAGCTAACACACCAATTATTTAATCCTCGAACAGAGTTTCTTCTTTCTTTCTTTGGGTCAACAATCAATGTTTATTTACTTTAATATACTTGCATAGCGATTCATAGCTTAGAAAGTACCTTCCCATATATTATTTGTGAAGTAATCTTGTAAAAATTAAAGAGGGATTCTAGTTTTTTAAAAGAAATGAAAATAGATGTCAATAACTCATCAAGAGTCACAGCTGACCATTTCTCCATACTGTATTTCCCAAAGCATTCAAAATAATGTCTGGAGGTCACTATGCAAACTAACCAACACAAATACATTGACAAATCCAATCTCACCCAAAGGGAACCTCCACTGGGTTTCTGAGGTTGAAGCTGTACATGTCCATCAAAGACTGCCTGTCTTTCTCCTGTGAAGAAGTTGTATTCAAACCATTAACCTTTTGGTTAGAGCCCGGCCCTTGACACACTATGCCAACAGGGCTCCACACATGTAATAGCCAACACTTTCTTACTTATAAGGGAGCTCTGATGGCTAAGTGCTTAGGAGGCTGCACTGCTAATCCAAAGATGGCATCTTTCAGGCAGTTCAAATCCACCAACGGCTGTCGGGGAGAGAGATGGACAATCTCCTGTGTGCTTTGCAGTTTCCAAAACCTACCGGAGGGACTACAATAAGAGCATCATCTGCATATTTTTTCCTGTTATTATGGTCTCCTCAATAGTGGAAAACACATGTTATTATACTGAGCATATTTCTAGCAATCTAGCAGACTTCCTTACATGTCTATACTCCTAGGTTAAGAGGAACAACTTATAGTTTCAACATGCATGTGAGATAAAGACAGGCAGAAAAGGGATAGGGAAGTCTGAGCTAGAATTCCTAGAGACAAAATTTATTCATAAATTTGTATTTTAAGAGTATGCTATGAGTTGTAGTTAAGTCGACAGCACATGACAACTCTTAGTCTTGGTAGACAACTGGGAAAAAAGCCTCTTTTTATGGAAACATTGGTGATGTTGGCTCCCACACACTGAGACCATAATGGAATGAAACAAAGAAGCAATGTCTAGTCCTGGGCCCTGCCGACAGCAGGAGACAGGAGTCTATTGTTGCAGCCATTCTCAATGGGATTACTTTCTTTCTTGTTAACTTTGTACTTTTCCAAGCACAGTGTCCTTTCCTAAGGATTGGTTGCTCTTGGTAACGCATCTAAGAGAAACCAGACGAAGTCTACTCCTTGCTTCTAAGCAGCTCTACTTCCTCTAACACAGGTTTGTTCGTTCCTCTGGCAGTCCATGGCACACTCTACTTTCTTTTTCAACACCATTATTAAAATTATTCTTCACTCCTCCTTATGCACAATCCAGCTTTCAAAAAGATAATGTTACACTTGATCTTAGCCAAAAGGCCGAGAAGCAATTCAAAAAGATAATGTTGTTGTTATGTGCCATTGAGTCATTTGCGACTCATAGCGACCCTATGCACAACAGCCCTAAACCCTGCTCTATCCTGCGCCAACCGCACTGCCTCTGACACACCCATCCCGATTACCCCA
>NW_006399908.1:3655411-3693565 GCF_000299155.1 Elephantulus edwardii | reverse complement strand
GGCAGTTCTCTGCTGATGTGCTGTTCTAATCGTTTTTGATAATCTTCAGTGGACTCTTGCTTGCATGTGAAATCAGTGACACTGTTCTGTAGTTTCCACAAAAATAGCATGACTTGAGCCAGATGTACCTTAGTCACTAGGAGAAATCTTTTCTAATTTTCTCATTTCCTGGTGTCTTCTGCCCAGGGCTCTCCTAAACTTGGTTTTCTTTTCTCTCATCTGTCTTATTCTGTAGTTTTCTGCTTTTCCTTCTTCCATGTTTCCTCTCCCTCAATATGTAAGAGGGGAGGAAATTAATATTTTTAACAGCTAATATGTTACTACCACTAATTCAGATTATTTAAAGCTGCAGTGTAACAGCAGAAAGAATGATGTCAATTGGAGATTTAAGTATTGAGTTCCAGCTTTGGCAGTGTTTTTGTCACTAGGGGCAAACCATCTTTGAAAAACAACAAAAAACTTGCCACATTAGGAGCCCTGACTGAAGTGTCCTTACTCAAAATTTAGACTTACTTCTGTAGTAAACTCATTTTTATGTTTTTATGTGCTGCTGAGTTGCCTGTGACCCATAGCTCTGAAGCCTGCCCTGTCCTGAGCCAGTCTGACTCCAATATATTAACCTCCCTCACCCCAGTGACTGTTATCAATCCATCTCATCCTGGGTCTTCCTTTCCTGCACTGTCCCTCCACCCTTCAAGCATGATGTCCTTCTCCAAGGATGAGTCCCTCTTGGCCACATGCCCAAAGTATAATTTTCACAGAATAGTTTTTGGGTTTTTTTTTATGATGTTTCTACATATTCAAAGACAAGGAGGTTAGTAAGTTGGTTCGAAGATCCCTCTCAACTGCAAGTTGATGTAGTAAAATCAAGATATTCAGGTAAAACATTGCAGTTAAGTTGAACCCTTTTAATGTGTAGGTTCCTTGCCTGTTTCTGTAGAACTCACTACTTAAACCTTTGTTGTTGTTAGGTGCCCTCGAGTCAAGTATGAGCCACAGCGACACTATGAACAGATCTGAACCCTGTTCTATCTCCTGTGCCATCCTCACATTACCTGACCCACTTGAGCCCACTGTAGCAACCACTGTGTCAGTTCACCTTACTGAGGATCTTCCTCCTGTCCAGGCATAATGGCCCCCTCCAAGCAATACTGCCTTTCCTAGTATCATGTTCAAAATATGTGAGACATAGCTTTATCGTCTTTGCCTCCAAGGAGCCTTCTGGCTGTTTTTGCCAAGACTTAATTGTTCTCTTGGCAGTCCATAAGATAGTCAGTATTCTTCTCACCATAGCTCAAAGGCAGTTCTTCTGTCATCCTTATTCACTGTCCAGCTCTCAGATGTATAGCAAGTCATTAGAAAAACCATGGCCTGAATCAGACGCACCTTAGTCCTCAAACTCACATCACTGCTCAATAATTTGTTGAGGTCCCTTACTACAGACTTTGTCAGTGACTTAAACCTGTAGAATTATCCATAGTCTGCATTTTGTTGACTGTATTCTCATAGTGTTAAAATGTCCCATGGACAGGTCAATCTAGGGGCTTGGACAGGCTCTGTATTTTTTAGCAAGACACTTTTTAGGTGGTATGGGTACTTCTGGCTGCTCTATTGTGTAGCAACCTTCTTTCAGAAGACACATCAGGTATTACTACCCTGATCCACCCTGTTTCTAATCAGCATTTCACCCAGTAGATGCTCAAATAAAATCCACTGTTGTCCAATAGATGCCAGCTCAGAGCAGCCCTCCACTGGGTTTCTGAGACTAACAGCCATTACAGGAGGCTGTCCATCTTTCTCCCAGGGAGCAGTTAGTGGATTCCAGTATCTGGCATTCTAGTCAGCAGCACAACATATGATACACTATACCACCCTCTAAAATTATAACAAAATACATGCAAAGGAGGAGGGAATTAAAAATAAAACAAAACAAAAACAACACCCCAAATTACAACCTTACTTTCCACCCAAGAATAACTGGGATATAAGAGATAGTCTGAAAAGTGTGATTCTTAAAGTATTCTTTATTAAGATCATTAAAAGTTGTAGAAACAACTTTATATTAAAGGCACAGGGAGACAGTTTTGATAAAATATTCAAATTAAACAGTAACTTACAGTACAAAAGACAATTTTAATGCACATACAAACCCCAAATGTCTGATTCAAAAATATCTTAATGCATCTATTAATGGGCAATGATTAAAAATATAAATCGCTGCTGTATAATAAATATCTGATAGTGAACATCTTGATAGCAAAGTGAACAAAATAGTTATTGCTTTTCACATACATATTATTCCCTGTAATTTTAATTCTTAATTCTTCTATCATCTCCTCAACCTTTGCAAAAGTAAAAGATCTTCCATACGTCAATCTCATGGGAGAAATGGTAGATTAAAAAAAAAATTACCTTAAGTTATTTTCTCACCTTCTGTTCTGCAGTCAACAATCATGCTATCAAAAGAATAAGATAAATGTTTGCTAACCCACAGACAAGTCCTCTGTGACTAGCATTGCAAGGTTTGTAATGAATATTTATCAGATATAAAAGGTGCTGTTTTCAGAATATGTATTTGAAATTTTGAGTAAGAGGAGCCTGTGGACAAGCACATATACTTTCTCCCCTCAAAAGTTTTCCAAAGCTGTCAAACGTCAGCTCAAGAAAATGTCCAGTAATAAACTGTCCATTGAAGGTAAGAAGGTAAACGTAATGTATTGATAGGTAAAACTTAGCTTTATAATGAAGAGCTCTTACCTTTCTCCCTTCAGTTTTCAAACCGAGATTGACTTTGATTTCAGCCTGTTCTATTGTACAGCAACTTTCTTTCAGAGGCTACAAATTTCCAGCACAACAGTAACACAATGTGAAAGCATCATCCTTATTGAAACAATGCTATTTCCACTAAAGAAATACCTTAATTGGTGTAAAGTTATTTTAACCGTATGTCATGTTCAGACAATGTGTAGCAGCTAGGAATGTGCTCGGCACAGAGCTGACCCTCAATAAATAGTTGCTGAATGAATGAAGAAAACAAAAACGTGGCTTTGGTTGTGCATGTTTTAATCACTTTCTGATTTAGAATAAGGTCAGCCTAGAACTCAACACTGCACACCGTACCAAAATCTGCTGTAAACAAAGGTAATAAAATAGAGCAACAGTACCTACATCAGTAATAGGCAACTTATATTGTAACATTAACAAAAGCTTACAAATTTCACATCCATGGTAATTGTTATCCACATTATTTAATGACATTTTGATGTTTGCCTTTACGATTGTGTAATGAAAACCAACATGGGCAGACTGGTGAAATGAGGTACTTTACAAGAAAAATTACTAGTTAGTAATTAAAATGTTATGAAACTTTATGAGACTGCAAATGATGGATACTATGGTGATTTTTGCAAAACTACCAATGAATAAAAGGAAGGCTACTGCTGAGTTACATCTTTTTAAAACAGTAGCATAACTTTGCAACCTTAAAGAATAATGAGAGATCTAAACTTAATAATGAAAGAGCTAAAATAAAAGTACTGGAAATGGAATGGAATTTTAAGTAGGTGACCAATTCTATTTTAAACTCTAACCATGGGATTTGGTCTATTTCTTTGGCTTATGCATTACTATGTGAACTAGTTAGCATTTTAAAAATACTGGGTTATATTTTTTTTTCTGAACCAAAATTAACACCAAGATTTAGACTGCTAGTATAATCTTATAGTCTTTACAGTCTTTAGTAAAAGGATGAAACAATTTTGCAACATATGCTGAACTCTTTATGTTTAGTGTACAATTATAATTACTGGCATAGGAGGATGCAACTTATGTTAAATATCCCGAAGTAAACTCATGCAATGATAAAAAACAGAGGGATGAGGTGGAGGTTGGGGTAGTGCAGAAATATTTACATAATAAAATATTCCAAGTTTCAGGGGGGTGGGGAACCAGTGAACCTGGGTATCCTGCCCTAACAGCAAATTATGTACCAGATAGTACTGAACTAGTCAAAACATAAATGAACACAGTCAATAACCTAAATATGTAGATTTTAATAGAAAACGTAAAAATGGAAAACCCTCTAAAGGTAAGAAGGAAAAAGTGGCCTATAAAACAGGCCCATCTAATTTGACATTCAAAGTAAATGTTAGAGATTCACAAAATCATGAGACAAATGCAAACTATGCCAAGTACCAAGTACCCTTTGATACACAAGTCAATATAACTATCAGACTCCTTTCCAATAGCGTAACAATATTCATTAATCCACTCAGGCATTAGGGACCAAAGCAGTCAATGACAGCTCAAGTTTCCAAAGTGTAAGAACAGTTATTTGTAGACACATCATGTATTCTTTGAAGTAATTTCATATTCTGATGGATGTTAGCAAGAGTAGTCAGTGCAAAGTTTCTCAGCCTCTGAAAGGAATACCTCCAAGTTTCATTGTTCCAGAGAGGTTTTTTTTGGTGGATTAGATTTAGCCAGTGCTATTAAAATGGAAAGAAAAAGACGAAGTTCACCCGAGACTACCTCACATTGTTACTTAATTGTGCTAGATACTCTCGCAGTTCTTTGGCCGCGTGGAATCTGCCATAGCGCTTCTTTGGGTTGGCACACTCATCCAGCAGAGCCTCCAGGCGGCCGTCTTTGGCAATTTCACTTGGCGGATCATGAAGGAGTCCTCCAGAGGTGCCTCGCCAGGTGGCATGTCTGGATAAGAGGTTCTGACAAACAGCGTAATAATTGTGGTCCACGGTGACGCGAGCACAAAGGATTTCTTTTGAAAATGATAAGCAAGCCTCTTTATCACAGTCATCAAATTTGCTTTCATACCATACATCCCAGTTTTCAGGTTTATCTGTAGAAGGGAGAGAAAGAAGAAAATACATTTTAAAATAGCTCTCATCTCTTTCTTCCCAACACATAACTTTTCACTGATTAACATAACATCTGCTCTTAGAACTGCACCAGCATTATATTAATCACAGAAGCATTTACTGGGTGTCCAATAGTGCCAGCAGAAAGCCACACACGGTCTCTACACCTGACGGTCTGGGCCTACTGGAGACTTCTATTATCTGTAGACAGGGTCATGTAGTGCTATGTAGACAAAGAGGAGGAAACAGCACATCTGTCTGGGGTTACACAGGATAGAACATCTGATTTAATTTTTAAACAATGAGCAAGGAAACGGGGGAAGACAACGCCCAGGGTCTACAGTATTTGCAGAGGCATAGACTGTGTAAGGTGATGGACGGCTCCAGCCAGCTGAGGAAATCCTGAGTAGTTCTGACTTGAGAGGCAGGAACTGGGAAGAGCACAGAGATGAGGCTAGAGCGAGGTCTCGACTGTGGTTTGTTTTAACAAATGATCTCACTGGGCTGCAGAGAAGGAAATAGGGTAAGAGCAACTGAAGGAGGACCAGAAAGAAAAGCCAGAATAGAAAAATGTTTGAGAGAAAAAAATAAAATCAACAAGTGAGCATATGATTAAGTTTTTTAATTATCAGGTGGCTATTGCTGTTAGGTGCCATCGAGTCGATTACAACTCATAGAGACCCTAGAACAATGGATCTGAACCTTGCCCTATCCTGTTTGCCATCCTCATCATCTCTGATGCCTGCAAGCCCACCATTACAGACACTGTGCCAAGCCCTTTCATTGAAGGTCTTCCCTCCTTCCTGATCTTCCACCTTTCCAAGCATCATGTCCTTTTCCAAGGACTAGTTCCTCCTAACAAAATGCCCAAAGTTTGTGAGACAAAGTTCCCCTATCTTTGCCTCCAAGAACACTCTGGCTGCACCTTTTCCAAGACTTACTTGTCTTTTTGGCATTCCATAGGATATTAAGTACTTTTTTCAAACACCACAACATAAAGTCATCAATTCTTCTGTCATGCTTACTGACTGTGCACCTTTAAACTGCATATCAAGCAACTGGTTTGGATCAGGTGCACCTTAGTCTTCAAAATTAAATCTTTGTTCCTCAGCACTTTGGAGAGGTCCGTGACAGCAGACTTTCCCAATGCAATACATTTTTTTAAAAAAAAATTTCCTGGTTGCTCACACCAAGGGTGCATTATTACTCAAGCAAGATGAAATCATTGACAATTTTTCTCTTCTCCATCTATCACCATGTTGCCTACTGGCCCAGTGGTGAGTATTTTTGTTTCTTGATGTTGAGATGTAATCCGTATTGAAGACTTTATGCTCACTTTCAGCAGGAAGGTTGTTGTCATCTTCATAACTGGTTATTGATGAGTCTCCCTCCAATCCTGGTGCCACACTCTTCTTTATAGAGTCCAGTTTCTTGAATGATTCATTCTACATACAGATTGAATAGGTATGGGAAAAGGATACAACCCTGACACACACCTTTCCTGGTATCAGGCCATACAGTGTTACCTTGTTCTGTTCATGCCATACCACAGCACCTTAGTCTAAATTTTGCATAAGCACAATTAAGTGTTCTGGGATTCCCATTGTTCTCAATGTCAGCCATAAAATGTTATGATTCACACAGTCAAATGCCATTGCAGAGTCAATAAAACACAAATTAGACATCCTTCTGATAATCTCTGCTTTCAGTCAAGATCCATCTGACATTACCAATGCTATCCCTTATGCCACGGCTTCCAGCTCAATTTCTGAAAGTTTCTAATATTTTAGCCAATTTTGAATGATATCCAAGATTTTGCTTGCAGGTGATAATATATTGTTCAGTGATGTCAACATTCCACTGGATCATCTTTTTAGGGAGTAGGAACTAATGCTAATTTCTTTTCTAGTCAGTTCCCTATGTAGCTACCCTCTAAATTCCCTTCTGGCATGGCTTGTTGAACACGTCTAGGGTGCATCTGTTTGTTGAAACATGCTGATTTCTGGAGTCTTATTTTTAGCTGATGCCTTCAATGCAACCTGAACTTCCTCCTTCATCATCACTGGTTCTTGACTGGTACTCCCTAAAATAGTTCTGTGCCAACCAATTGATTCTTCTTGACAGACCTGGCTATTCAGGATTTTGCCCATTCACCCTTCAGTATTGAAACTCGAGGCTTGAATTTGTTTCTCAGTTTTTTTCAGCTTTAGAAATGTTGAATGAGTTCTTCCCTCTGGATTAGCATGAGTGAAGGTGCAGCAAGTGATTGAGAAAAGTAAATATGAAGTAGCCATGAAATGTTCTGGTGGGTACATCATAAATGCAATTCAAGCTCAATGTTGTTGAGTTGTAACCAACACATTCTTTAATGGAATTTTCTGAGGCTGCAAATCACATGGGAGGAGACTTCCCATCTTTCTTTCCTGGAACCGCAGGCAGAGTCAAAACACCCGCCTGTGGGTTAGCAGTGCAATTTCCTACCCATGAGGCCAGCAGAACTCCTTTACATGCAACCAATACATAGATTTCTAATTTATAGTTTAGACATCAGAGGTTCAGTACACCTATTTTGAGAACCTATCAGTGTATGAACCTAGTGGTTAAGGAGTTGGGCTGCTAACTCAAAGGCAGGCTGTTTGGATCCACCAGTCGCTCCATGGGAGAAAGATGGCCAACTTTCTCCCGTGTTATTTACAGCCTCTGGAAAATTACTGGAAGATTAGCTGAGTCTGTCCAAATCAAGTGGCAAGGAATGAGCGAGTAATGAGCATTCATGTGCTTGATGAAACGATGGCAATGAATGAACTATGTATTAAAGAATGTTTAAAGAAGGACCTGAACTGTTTCATTCTTGCTTGATCTGAGAATCTGCTTTTCCCAGGGATGGATTGATACAGTCACTCCAATAATGTGCTCAAGTGCAGCAACATTCGAAGAATGAAACAGATGTAGGTGGTATTTGTTCTGTTGTACATAAGGTTGTTGAAAACAGGTCAACAGCTAAAAATAAAAGCAAGGTAGAGATCTAAGTCAAGTTTGAATGGATTGAGGAGTAAATGAAGCTTCAAGAACTAGAGGCATGCAGAACAAACAATAACTTGAACTAGCTGGGAGACAAGGCAAAGTAGGAGTAGTATTTTGAGTTAAAGTTGGATAATGCTTTTTGCTTTGAAAGCGGGAATGTCTTTCGGAATTGTCTGTGGCCTTTAAGAGATGAGGTGGAGATAATTAATAAACAAGTTCTCAAAGAATGATCCTGCATGTCTGAAGATCAGAGATAAATGGGTTTAGAAAATAAGAGAAAGGACACTATAGGAGATTATAAAGCAAAACCTGAAACTAAAGGTTTGGTGCAATAATTGGAAAGAGAGGAGAAAAGCAAGCAAAACAGGGCCTTCTGCAACATGACAATTTAAGCAGCTCTATAATGAGACATTTGAAAATCACTGGCCAGAGCAAGAAAAAGCAGCACACCAGGGCAGTGTTCACAAGATAAAATGCAGCAACACGGAAGTTACATGGCTAGAGTCGTCCAAGGTCATGAGTTAGCTCGTATGGAAGTTTAACAGGTATTCCAGAAATGACTGCATAAAACACATTAGAGATGATTTTTTTTTAACCCCAGAATTAAAATTTTAAAGGATTAGGCAAGTTAAATAACTCTGTGTATACACGAAACAAAAACCAAACTGTACTTATTTGTACACACTGGGGAAAAAAGCATGGCACAAGCTGCTGCTGAATGAAGGCTGTGAGGAATGGACACTGGAGGAGTGTTCTCTGCTCTCTCTGGAGAAGGAGTTACGTGTCAAGTGGAGAAAATCATCATCAGTGAGCTTTTTGGTTGAATATGGAATCAGAACAAGGGACTGGGGAAAAGAAAGTATTTTGCCAGCTCATGCTAAAAGAGTGCAAAAGTATCTATCTTACATATTGTCATTTTTTTACTACCTACACCAAGTGCCATAAATTTATCATCTCCATTCATCAGAAAATTCTCCTTATAAAGACCAGGGAGGGGAACAAATATAGAGGACCCTTACTATTTAGAAAGAACCCTTCAGTTTCTTTTCTAATTAAACTGGGTATAGAATTTGCTCCTGACTCTATTCATTCTCACCACATTTCAGACAGTCTGCCCCCCCTATCCTGTGAAGATCAAGGTTTCAAGGTGAGATGGAATAATCCAAACACCAACCTAAGTTTGATCTGTATTACTAGAAATTAACCACATGGTGAGAAAACAAAAGTAAAGCCCCCAGTGCAGGAAGTGACTATAAACAAGCCCCGTGGAAAAATATAAGAAGGGCTCCTTGGGAGTAATGCAATCTCCTAACAGTCATTAACTAAGTAAACGAAATTCTGTATTATACTCCTAAGCCACAGAATTAAACACATGTTAAAAGGGTGTGCACACATACACATTCACAAACAGTGTATTTATATTTATTGCAATATTACAGGACATTTTATTAAACAGAGTGAAGACATTTTACTTCTTAACAAGGATGATATTTAGTGTGGGAGAAGGATGGGCAATCTCCTCTGAAAACCCACCAGAAGGTCAGTCAGCTATGGGTCCGTTCTGATGCGACGGTACACAACAACTCAGTACCAGTATTTGGGTTTTTGTTGTTGTTGTTGTTTTGACATACAATCCTTTACTCCAATTTATTATACAATTTTGTTTCAAATTACTAGCTTTAGAATTTGGGAATGTGGAGAAGAGGGGGGAAAGAAAGGCTTTGACTTAAAATATGAAATATATGGTGACCCTAGAGAAGTCTTACTGGGTTTCATTATTTTTTTTTAAATAATTTTAATGAGCATTTATAGAGATTTTGGATTTCCATTCAATCACTGCTGCACTTCTCTTCCCACCCATTCCCTGCCCCCAGCCCCGGTCAGTTCGCTCCTCTCTTTCAAAAGTAAAAGAAACACTTATTCCCTGGTACACTGCACTGAAACAAATGAGGGAGTGAATAATTTAAAAGGGATGTATGATAAGGTCTTATGGTTATCACAAGAGTCCACAATTAAGGTTGCATAGTGGAATGTACTTGGGGCAGTGGGAGGGGTGTGGGGGGATTGTGTACCAGTACCAGTATTTCTTTACTGATACTGGTCAAAAGAGTAAAGAAAGATGAAAAGCTACCAAAAAGTTTAAGGAGGAAGTTTAAAAAAATCCCAAACCCACAGGAAAAAATAAAGCACTGAGTACAAAAATCCCAAATCATAAAAAGAGTTATATACTTACTTTGTCTAATTAATCGTTTGTCTGCAACCAAAACATTTTCAGCATCCACAATGATTACTTTCCCATCTCTAGGACCAACAGCAAAATTGTCGAAACTGACATCCAAGAGGTAGAGTGCAAATTCAAAGTCATTGTTTGTGAGCTGCTCTGCTATTTCCATTAATTGCCAAGCAAGGTCAACTCGTTTTTCCCAGGGTGCGTGAAAATAACTCCACAGTTCTTCGCCAACATAATTCACAGCCACCATCCTTCCACAAGCTCCAAGATATTTTGCAAACGGCCAGCCTTCATCAGACGGAAAACTCTACAAAAGAATTATCTTAATATTATAAGAGATTCTGATTAGAATATCCTATTCTATACCCTACATTCTCTCAGAAAAAATTTCACTATGAATGAGTAAATGTATTTTTTTTTCCTGCCTAATTCACATCATTACTATGAACTTAGGAGAAAGATTTAAATGCAGAATGTCACACGGGTAAACTCCAAGTGTTTATGCTTTTTTACATCTTCTTGACTTCAATCCTTCTTGACAACCTACCAGTCCCTTTCTTTAGAGTGCAAAGAAGTTGGTATTACAAACCTAGCAACTGGCATTTACTTACTAGACACAAAGCATTTGCTAAACTGGCAGTAAGAGTAAACCAAACAATCTCCAGGTCGAAGGCCTTTTATTTTAGAATAAAAGACATCAGGTAAACAAATTATGAGATAATAAATGTTAGTTACTAAAATTCAGTGCAGGCCCTACAGGAGCATTGACTGGGGTCTCAACTCGTCCAAAAAGCACCGGAGGTACAATTCAGGGATGGTTAGCCTTTAATAACTAGTCTTTTAAGCACACATTTAAATTTTAATCTGACATCAAATAGGTACAGTGCAAAAGTTGAAAAAGTGCAACCTGACAGCCTCCAAAGTCAATCTGCACTCTAGACACCTGTGGTCCCAAGGCCCTCCTGGTTTCCTTTTCTCACACCATTCTCTGTGGCTAAGTTTCAAAACCATTTATTCTCATCTTTGCAAGCTTTCCTACTGGATTTGTTAGGAGAGAGAAGTCCTTGGACATCATACTTAGAGGGGTAGAGGATCAGCCAAAGAGAGAAAGACCCTCAGAGAGATGGTCTGACACGGTGGGCTGGAGTAATGCAGTGAGGATGGCACAAGACAGGGCAGAGTTCAGGTCTGCTGTCTCGTGGAGTTGCTATGAGTCTATGGTCGAGTCATGGTCGACTCAACAGCACCTAAGAAGAGCAATACGAGGGTATTATCCTAAATAAGACAGACAGTTTTCATGACTTTGAACAAGTAATTTTTACTTCTATAAAGTGACAAGCTTTGTTTAAAGTGGGCAGAGCACTGCGGTGTTCATCATCCAAAGGTGGGAGGTTTGACTACAGCTGCTCCTGGGAAAAACGGGCAATCTCCTCCTATGTGATTTACAGCCTCTGTAACCCCAGTGGGGAGGGTCAGCTATGAGTTGGTTCTGAATGGATGACAAGAAGTGAGTGCTAGTGCTAAAACCATGACTACAATCTGAGTGGAAGAGTCTGGGAAGGAATACTTTAAACCACTGTGTGGGTAAGATCATTATGTGCTGTAAGAGCCATCCCCTCAGCCAGCATCTTTCTTTGAACAGGAAAAACAGAATGATGAGAAGATGCTATTTAGGTAAACACTGCAGGAGAATGAAAGTAGACAGCCTGCAGCATATAACCTTAACAAAAAACAAAGCATAAAGAATATAAAAGTGACCTGTGTTTGCACACATATCATAATCCCATTAACCGAACTAGATCTGTGTTACTTTTCAGTTTAGTTCACAAAAACTATTCGGTATTTTTGTACATGTTTTCAACTTTAACATTTGTAGTTTTGTAATAAATAAGCAAATAATCTGGAAATGATATTATAAACGCACTAAGTAAATGGATTCCATTTTAGTTCAGAGACTTTAACTTCTGATTTTTTAAAAAAAAACAGAGCTAAGCACATTTAATCTTGTACACAAGGCTTTTTATTCTTTTGTGGAAAGTAATACAAAACATTGTCTGCTAATCATACAATATTCTCAACTTTCCGCTGCAATTACAACTGTTTATTTTAATATATTTTGACATCTTACTATCTACATAACCTTTAAGATTTAAACAGAATGACTACAAAAGATCTAATTTCTCCCCCTCAGGCCCAAACATAAAGGCTGAAAATGCTGAATAAGTAAATATGAAATAAACATAATTTGGCATGCAAAAAAGTAAAACAAAAAACCCCCCAAACCATCAACCCCCACCCCCACCCCAATACATGCTTGGTATATTTTTTCTCATGCCATATTGTTCAGCAGACACAAACATATCTTTGTAAAAATAAAACAGTCTTTGACAAAAGGAGAAACGGGAAGCCTGCCAACATCTGCACATGTACAAATGTCTCCTTGTTTTTGGAACCTTTTCAACTGGAAAACGACAGTCAAACCTACACTTCATTATTCAAGACCCCAACAGAAGAGGGTAAAACATATGAACAAATGTCATATTAAGCAACTTCATATTCAGACAGTGATTTTTGATAATATAACTGAAATCCTTTTATGCCTCATTGTAAGACAAATACTAGAATTATTTTTACATACTGTCTACCTAATCTTTTGGAAAAAATTTAATATGTGAAGTCATTGCTGACATAAGAATTATTTTTGCACTATTTAATCAAAATATCCAGACTTCACTAATGGGAAGAGAATTCCATTAAACCCTCTATAGAAAAGAAAACAAAAACCAGTTACCACAAAGCCAAATTATAAAACTGAACTTCAAGCAATTCTGGCTTAGAATCAAATAACTATGATTAAGAAAAGTTTAAGATGTACAATTTTAAGAAAGTACAGCCTAGAGTTACAACTATACCAAGCAGTAAGTAAAATAGGTCTTTACTTACTAATTTCCATACTCTCACAGTTTATGAAACACAGTAACTAGATTAAGAATTTTAATGCTGAAGTTTTAAAACAAAATACTTTCAATTTCAGTTGGTTTGGAGGCATTCTGCTTAATTGTTAAGGGCTTGAATGTATCTCCCAAGAAGTATAAATATGAAAGCTTTTTCAAAGTAAAATAGTAGTTTAAAATTGTACAAACAAAAAAAAATTGTACAAACACACTAAATATAAATGTATACATTCTTTTTTCTATTATTTTCTGTATTGTTTAAAAATTAAGTTGGAGATAATCCAAAGATGTTTCTATAATTACAAATGTAAAATTAACTGGAAATTTGAAATATTAGGGCTAAACATGGTTAACGGCTAAATTATTTTAAATTTTATATTTTTAAAATATAAGTGCCTTCAATGCTCATTTAGAAAATAAAAGTTAGTTTGAATATTAAGCCCAAATTAAATCATGTATCTTGCTATTTCTTCTTTCTTTTCCTCATTTTCTTCAAACAGAAAACTTAAAGCTACTTCTTAGATATTGGAAAACTGAAACAATAAACAACAACAAAAACCACACTAAGGTAATTTCCCCAATTCAAGAAAAAATAAAATGCAGGTGATAACTTATATCACCAATATTAAAGGGTAGAATAATTAGATAATTTATATCCTTTTGATAATGTACAATCTCTCTTTCTCATTCTGCTCAAGTCAGAACCAACGCTCAGCTGATTCTCCAGGCAGTTTCTGGAGGATGAAATAGACGGAGAAGACTGTCCATCTTTCTCCCAAGGAGCCACTGGTGGATTCAAGGTGCCATGTTTGCGTTAGCAGCACAATTACTTACAGATTAATAATATCACAATTAAAATCAATAAGTTACATAAACATAATAACTAACTTATGTCCACCAAGCTAGACTTTACCTCTGCATCTCACAAATGTGTGACTGCAGACTTGGTTTCCTCCTCTGTAAAACTGGAATGGTATTTCTGTTACCATAATCATCAGGACAATGCAGTGATGCAAAGAAAAGAAAGGTATGAAATGTACTTTTGAAATTTAAGACTACTTTCTACACAAATTGAGTATCCCAATTTGGTAGTAGAAAGTAAAGCTAGAGTACTCCTTAGAGACAAGGAAGACAAAGCTTTGTTTCATATACACTTGGGCTTGTCGGAGAGGGTCATCATGCTTGGGAAAGTGAACGGTTGAAAAAGTGAAAAACCCTCACCTAAACGGACTGACACAGTGACTGCTGCAGTGGGCTGAAGTGTGTCAGATATGCTGGGGATGGCACAGGAGAGGATCAGGTTCAGATCTGTTATTTATAGGTTCACTGTGAGTCATACTCAACTAGATGGCACCTGACAACAACATCAGTTAGGTCTGTTAAAATTTCCATTTATGTAACAAGAGATGGTTATTTTAATATCACCTACTGAAAGACAAGTAAAAATAGTTATGATGATCACTAAATTATAGATATTTCATTAATTTTCCCCTAGTAATTTCCCTGGGAGCTTTGATGCCCTAATGGGTGAAGAGTTGTGCTATCAACACAAAAGCAAGTGGTTTCGATCCATCCGCTGCTCTACAAGAGCCTCTAAACCCTATTTACAGCCTCTAAAACTCGCTAAAGGGTCAGTGTAAAAAGGCAAGGGCCTTGTGGGGAGCCCCATATCTGACCTTTACCAACTTCATAGGGGGGAACTGTCCCTGCACACAACATCAATATCACAAAACCAATTCCCATGAGGTCAGACATGTCCCTCACGACTCTTTAGACTCATCTCAGAACCAATCTTACTGCTTGGCTGGCTCTAAAATCCAATGTGATAGCTCACAGAGCACACATATCCATACTGAGGTAGTTACGTTTGTATTAATAACAAAATACAGTCAAACAGCTCCCAAAATGTGCACATTAGCCTCAAGCCTTGTGGCTCTAATTGTCCAACAAAATTCTATTGTCCTGCCAACACTGGCTTCCTTGTAATTGTCTAACAAAGTTCATGGTCTTGCCAACGTTGGTTTCCCTCACCCCAAAATCCAATCTCACATCCAATTCTCCAGGCATTGCTGCTGTTGCCATCCTGAACAGAAGGGGGGGGGGGCGGGTCGTCTCTCTTCTCTGGCTAGTGAATAATCTCTTCTGGTAAGGGAAGAATTTAATTTCTAATCCCTGCTAGCTAGAGCTGTTGGAGCTACTGGTGATAATAAGTAACAATCCCTTTGTGGACAGGCAACATGCTTCACTGGTACAGTCTCACCCCTCCTCATAGTCATCTACACTAGGAAAGCTATACTGAGATACAAACTCCACAGACAGCTAGGAGTTGCTTCCGACTCAAAGGCACACAGCAACGGTCGGTCACTAGTTTCCCAGCAGAACTGGAAGGATCATACAGGATTGGGAAGGGTTTAGTTCTCTTGCACGTAATAAGAGCCAACAAGACTGCACTTAAAAACAACTCTAATTTACAACCAAGCGAGAACTAAACTTACTGTTGCAGAGTCAGCTCCAACTTAATGGGGTCACTTCACCCAGTTTTCAAGGTTGTAAATCTGAACAAGCGCAGGCAATGTTACCTTTCTCCTTTGGAGCAGTTGGGGGGTGGGGGCGGTTTCAAACTAGCAATCTTTTGGCCAGCTGCCTAAAACTTAGCCCCACCAGGGCTCTCTAATTTACAACACAGAACTTACTCAGTAAACATCAGAAAGACTCAATTCCATGAGAAAATGTATCCAGATGCACGGAATACACAAGAAATCAAAACTATCGTAATTTTTACTCATTGGCTGGTAAATTACAGAATGTAAACTCCAAGAGCTGAAACAACCTATCTCCTCTCTAGTTTAAGGAGCCCAGGTGGCACAGTGTGTATAAGTGCTAAGCTACTAAGAAGCTGGCAAACCCATGAGATGGTCTGCGGGAGTAAGGTGTGGCTGTCTGCTTCAGTCAAGATTACAGTCATAGAAACCTTGTAGAGAGGTTCCATCTGTCCCATCAAGTTGTTGCACACTGGAATTGATTCCCTAACAGTGGATCTGGATCAAAACCAAATGCTTTTTCATGGTCAATAATCAAGATATGAAATCAAAGGATTCTTCAGTAATAGGGTACAAGTGGTCTATCTGGTTTCTTCATTGGCACACTGTTAGTAATTAGTCATGAAGTAGCAAGAGGAAAAGCCAGGCTATGCTATAAATTCCTTTTGCAAAAGTCAAATGGATATAGAGGATATTTTCATCCCTGTGACCCCACTGAAAAATTAAAGCAAAGCTCCACAATGTCAAAGAGCAAAAGTAAAGCCCAGTCCCACATAAGTGTATTTCAAAATTGCTCATGCTTGAAGAAATAGAAGTGTGCATCCTACAAACTGAATGTAAAACAAAACTTTGTTGTTGTTATATAGTATTGGGTCAGAACCAACTCACTGCTGACCCTTCAATAGGTTTCTGAGAGGCTGTAAGTCATAAGAGAGATTTCCTACTTTTCTCCCTAAGAGTAGCTGGTAGATTTGAACCACCTGCTTTTGGGTTGGAAGTGCAACTCCTTATCCTCTATGCCACTAGAGCCCTCCTACAAAAATATTGAGATTAATTATAATTAAGTTGCATAGACAAAATAGACAATGTGCTTTATGTGCATTCACCTTTTTGGGTAAAATTTGCCAATATTTTTGTACATATGTTATTGTTTTGATGCTGAGACAGGAACTGCAGAGGAACTCACATTCCGGTGACACCTAACAAGAGCTCGAGTAAGAGGCAGTGTGAGCGATAATGGGAAGTGAAAAGAATACAAATTTTGAATTTTAAAAAAAACCTTTTACTCAATCTAGCTCCATCACAAAATGCTAAATAAATAGTTTTAAAAGTAACCTTTACCCTCAAGAAACCTTTTCAGCCTAGGTTGGGAAGTCAGTTATTAAAGTCCTAAGCACACATAGATGACTTTCCAGTTACAATTACAGAAACATACAAAATGCTGATAAAGAAGTCATGTTGCTGATAGGTCGAGTATGACTTGACTAATTACCTCATCAACAGCCAACCTAAATCCTGCTCTATCCTGCGCCAAACTCACAATTTATGACGCACTAGGGCCCATTGCTGAAGTCACCATTAATCCATCTCATTGGGGGTCATCTTCTCCTTTGCTGACCTTCCGTCTTTTTTTTTTTCATTCTTCAAGGCAAATAATTTTAACAGAATTTATTGATTTTCTTTGCATGTATCTAGTCTGGCTTCTGAAGGCCCCTCTGAGCTTTTCTGGCCTTGCTTCTGGGCGGCCGCTGTAGCTTTTAAGATCCTTTTTTGCTTCTTCAGCTTCTGAGTCTCCTGGAAAACCTGAATGTACAGTGCCTTCTTGGCCAACCAGGGGCGGTGGGCCTTTTGGTAGTACAGAGGGGGGAATGTGTACTCAATTCCCAGCTCCTTACACGTCTTCTCAAAGACATCATAGTTGGTTCTACGGAGGAATTTGAGCTTTTTCTTTCTTTGGTCGATGCTCATGAGCAGATAGCGCTTGTGGGCTTTGTCCTTTCGGTGTTTCTTCATGTGTTCTTCATAACTGTGGATCTTGATAGTCAAGGCAACAATTTGAGCTTCCAGGGATCTGGTGTCCTCAGGGTTTACCACAATCTTGTTCATCAACTGCTCCTGCTTGACTTTTAGCTTCTCCTTCTGGTTAGCCATTTCCAAAGACAAGAGCCTTTTCACCACATCATCAACCTTGTCAATTTCAGGGATGTTCTCGTAGTCTTTGAGCAATGTGGAAGGGGGCAGGTAATCATCTTGGATGGGCTGGACTGTGGCTTGTTTCTGGCTGGCAAATCTGCGGGCGGCCTGGAGGAGGAGACCTGGAGGTTGCAGACCCCACTGTTTTGAGGAAAGCCTGGTCTTCCCTCTCTCTGACACTCTAAAGACTGGGGCCTGGGTTACTGCCTGGGTCCGAATCGAACTCAGCGCCCTGCATGCGGCCCGCAGCATGGTGACTTACCTGACCTTCCATCTTTTCAAGCATCTTTCCAAGAATAGCCACACCTAGCTACATGTCCAAAGTGTGCAAGACGAAGCTTTGCCTCCAAAGAGCACTCTGGCTGCATTTCCCCCAAGATATACCTATTCTTTTACAGTCCATGGGAATTTCAATACTCTTGCCCAGCATCACAACCCAAAGACATCAGTTCTTCTGTCATATCTATTCACTATCCAACTCTCATATGTGTAGCAGGGGACTGAATCAGGTGGACCTTACAGTAAGAAAAACCAAAGTCTAAAACATCTGCAAATTAATACCTAAAAGAGAAAACAGCTTGAGGTAATCAAGTCCAGGGAGAGAGATAGGGACCAGATCATGCTGGGGCTAAAGAATAAAATACAAATTGGACTGTATACTATTGTGCTAATCTCTGATCAGTAGTCATTGTCCTGCCAGGTAATTGATAAATTCAATTTATCCTTGTATTTCAAGACAGGGTGACCTAGAATGTGAGAGAAAAAGATACACAAAGCAGTACCTTTAGGTATTATTTACTTACATATTATTATTTATTAAATACTGAGAGACTAAACATGTTTAGCTTTAGATGTATATGTGTTCTATTACCTTTTATCATTCTTACAGGATAAAAGACTTAAAAGTCTGTATTAAATTTAAAAGACCACAAATTCCTTTTATACAAGAAATAATCTTATAATCATTCATTACATTACAGTATTTTATTAAAATACACCTTTTCCATTTGTGTAGAGAGAGAATGAGTGAATCAAGAGCAAGAACAAAGTTAATTCCTTAAAAAAAGTCCTAAAAAGTGCCTTAAAATTAATTATCTTCAGTTAATGGCTAGAAAAACCAGGGAGTGGTCAGTTAACAGCTAGAAAAACCAGGGAGTGGTGTCAAGGATTGATTGTTCCTAGCCATTGAGTTTGACTTTGCCATGTGGATCGGCAGGGACATGTGAATGGAGAGTGATGGTCTGTTCAGAAGGGAACTGACTAATCTTCTCATTAACACTTGCCGGAAATGTGTTTGGTCGTCAATTTAAAAAGTGTGCAGCAACTTATGGAGTGGCTTCAGCAGCAGAAATTTAAATTCTTACCGCCAGCAAAGAAGTAGTAGAGAATGCAGAATGTGTATTCTTTGGAGTCAAAGCCTCCTGCAGCACTCAGACCAGGGCCTAGAGGGGCAGTTAGGAGCAGCAGAGAACCAGGGACCTGGTCCCAGGGAAGCAGAGCTAGAAGCTTCATCCATGTTTGCTAGAGGACTAGGGGGAGAGATGCCATAAGTGGAAGGACTCAGCTTTGCCACATAGCCTAAAGCCATGAGGCTGAAGGCTTGAGGTGCTAAGGAACATATTTTAGAAGCTGTCCTGAGAGATTGCATGCTGATGCTGATCCGAGTTACATACAGCCTTCTGATTCTCTAACAAACATCATGATCATGGGGTGGGGGTGGTGAAGAGTAAAAATAAAAATTCTCTTCAAAAGAAAATCTATAAATCAAGAATTCATATTCTAAAATATGGTTATCGGGTTTCCTAAAGAATAGGCATTTCTGGAAGCAAACATACTCAAAAGTAAATTTGTAACAATTTCAGTACATGTTATCCAAAGTATAGGAAATACTTAAAAGGTTGAACTGATATTTTAAAATTCTTTTTAAAGCTCAAGACTGAATGGACTACTATTGTAGAAATGCACGCTACAAGAGCAGTTCACAGTGATTGGTCACAGACCAACTGGTGACAGACTACTATATTCACAGCTTTATGAACACCGGAGAAACAGAATACAGAAAAAAAAAAACACTGGAATGATCAAATGGTTATCTAATTTCTGTTAAAATTTTCCTGTAACCATAATTTCTTGATTTTATACTGCCAAGTAGTGGCCAAACTCCATTGCAAATACTCAAAGATTGTAACAATCTCAAGATTTTCATATCCTAGAAAATGTCATTTATTTCATCAAATAATCTTTCTAATTCCATTTCCCATCCACCTCAAATTCCAACAGTATTAAGCAATGTTTTCAAAATAACATAATTAGTTACTCTATATCATATCTAACAACTATCTAAAATTGGAAACCAATGTCAAAACCTATCAATACACACACACACACACACAAAAAGTTATTGAAGTTTAACAAGAGAAATCTGCTTTTAGGATAATTTAGGAAATTACCCACAATAACTCAGACCAAATTTAAATAATATGTGAAAATCTAGTAATTGAAACAGTTTTTATAACCCTCTCTCATAATTTAAATTCAAACCTTACCAAGTTGAAATGCATGCTTACAAGCCCTGTATTATTTACTCCCACTGAAAGCAAAATTTTAAAGACATTAAAGACAGTAAACATCTAGTAACATTTAGATAAGACCTAACTGCACTGGGTGCACTGGTGGCCTAGGGGCAAAAAACTGCCAAAACATCCCAAAGGCACGTGGTTTGAATCCTCCAGCTGCTCTGCAGGAAAAAGATGGGCAGTTTCCTTCTGTGTGATTAACTGTCTCTGAAAACCCACTGGAGGAGTAACTATGGGTCCGTTCTTACTCTACAGTACACCACCATCACCTCAACAGCTTTAAACAGTCTTCGTGCAAAACAGTACTAACTTCCTGGTTCCTTTAAAACATAATTGCTTTAAACAGTCCTTCAGTGGTGCAGCGGTTAAACACCTGTTTGCTAACTAAAGATGTGAATGGCTGGAACCCACCATTCCAGTCACTCCATGGGAGAAAGATGTGGCGGCACTGTGATTCCCTAAAGACTACAGTCTTAGAAATCTGCAGTCCTACCTTGTCTTATCAATTTGCTATGAGTTGGGACCGACTAGACAGCATCTGGGCTAAAGTACAGCAAAATATTCACAGGCAGCAAGGTATCTATTATTGATGTTACAAGTTAGCAGATTTGTATTTCTGCTGTTGCCTAAAATTTCTTAAGGACAAAACTAAGTCTGTCCACAACAAGCCCTCATCTTACCTTGGCTTCTTCACCTTTCACAGCAGCACCATTTACTCAGCTGAGACCAAAACCCCCAAGAGCTAGACTTAACGTTTTCCTGCCCCTCATTCTTTAATCGGTCAGTCTTATTAACTATTCTCAAAAATATACTGGATCTGAGTGTTTTTCATAACCTCACTGCAAATATTAAACAACCAAGTTCTCTTCTGTAACTCCAAGAGTCTTCCTACTTACTGCTTTACCCCTTAACAAGCACGCCATTCTCCACAAAACACGTGCATTGTTTCTCGTTGTTCTAAGAGTTGGACGGGCTGTAAGGCTATATAAGATCTCAAATCCTCTGACCTTAATATTCAGCCATACTTCTGTACTTTCCTGAGGGATCATGCCTTGCAGTAGGAGTGGACAGTGTCCTCTGCATATGCCATACCTCCTGCTCACAAATACCCTGCCCTTTGTACTTTCTACCAAAGGCTTTTTTATCATCACACATCAGCCAAAATGTCATCTTTCCTGACAAACCATTTAAAGTATCCTTCCCCCAGTGCAATTCTCTATTGCAGGAGGCATATACTGTTCTCTTTATAGTAAGTACCATCTGAACTTATTATTATTTGCTTGCTTGCTCACATCCAGTGCCCTAAAAAGCATAAAGGCCATGCACACTGAGCCCTGGCTTGTCATCTTCATTGTATCCCAGGTACACAGATCAGTTTCTGACACTATCATGTCATGTCACACAATTCTTGTCAGATCTCTGTACTTCAAAGTTAAAACTTCAAAAGAGCACTGGAAAGGGAAAATAAGAGGAAGATTCTAAAGTACCTTATCTCCTCCATAAATCTTTTCAAAGTTCTGTCTCATCCCTATATAGTGCAAAGAGGGGTAAAGAAAGTCAAAGATGGAAGAAAAGTCAAAGATGGAAGAAAACTATAAGTGCAAAGGAATAATGGCTCATGCGAGCCTTGTCTCTAGAACCCTGAACCTCAAAGAAATGGCAAATAGGTCCTACCTGGGGAGGGAGGAAAATGGGAACAAAACACAAACTAATAAAATAGATTACACAGCTCAAAGGTTTCCATGAGGTTTATGATCTGCTGAACACTACAGTCCTCCAACTCCTTCAAGTCTGGGACTGGGCTCCAACCCAGGGCTTGACTTTCAGCCAAACAGTAAACAGATTTATAAGATGAATAATCTCCTCCCATGCAATTAACTGTCTCTGAAAACCAACTGGAGGATGAGCAAAGGGTTGGTTCCAACTCAATAGAAAAATTAGGCAAACAATAAAGCTGAGGAGGTACACAACTCCACAGAGCCTCCAACCACAGGCCCAGGGATAAAACTCTCAGAAGATCGCAATGGAAAGAAGGATGAGGAGAAGCAGTAAACAGCAAGGAAGAAGAAAGAGTGGTATTGCGTCATGGAGACTGTAATTAATAGCACAGAACAAAAATGTGTATGGTCTGCTGAATGGAAAATGAATTTACCCTATAAACTTTCACACACAGAATTGTCTTAAAAAGTTCTGCCTCAGATTCCAAGAATAAATGTAAGTAATTCAGACATAATGTCTATAGTTTTTTGGGGGCTGTTTTGTTTTGGTGTGGATTTTTTTTTTAACTCACTGATCAATGTAGTAATACATTTTGATGATAACTTTTACAAAGAAAATAAATTATATGCATTATATTACTGGACTATTTCCTAAACTCTCTTTGCAGTTCTATTTGTGGTATTCCCTGTGGACAAATTATCACTTCTTTTTTTATTTTTTAGAAAAATATAATGTTTTATGCAAAAGTTTAGCTTTCCTTGTACTGACTTTCATACAAACTTGTCTGCCCCACTTGTTATAGTTTTTACAGTGTGTTCACATTCTCTTTACTTCCATTCTGTTCTGTTTCAATGGATCTACCATTCTTCCTCCTCCTTCCTTTCTCAACTGTCCTTTTCAGTCAATCTGGTCTCATAAAGTTAATTGTTAAAAGAAATAAATTACTCACGGGTGCTACTATTTATTAAGAAAGCACTCTACTGGGTGCCTGAAATGTGACCTGAAGAAACAGCTTCAATTCCAAGTTCAAAAGTTATTTTCACATTATACTCTTGGGAGTTCCAATCAGTCTTTTATCAGTCCAATAGGTCTGGGCTTTTTAAGGAACTCTGAGTTTTGTTCTGCATTTCCCCAACCCCCCACCCCCCTATATCTGGGACATTCTATTATGTCCTTGATCAGAACAGTATTGGTTAGACACGCATCATCTAGTTTGATGCCAGGTTCAGAAAGGTTGTGATTTGTGTGAAGTCTCACAAACTAACTTCTTGCAACTGCTGATTTCCTTCATTCTCTTACTCCATGAAAGGAGAACAATAGCTACATTTTACACAGCTGATCATAAGCTTTTAAGATGCTACTTACCCAGCCTAAATTAAAAAAAAAAAAAGATGCTACTTACCAAACTACAACATACAATATTAACTTTGTGAACTATATCATGCCAGTTGGCTAAAGTATCCCATATAACAGGTTTGTCCTGGAGAGGTTTAAACCAAGCTGCTCCTTGGAGGCAAGGATTCTGAAGCTTTGTCTGACATACTCTGGACATGTTGTAAAGAGGGACCAATCTTTGGAGACATTAGCTTGAGAGGATGGAGGGACAGAACAGGAGAGGAAGACCCTCAGTGAGATGTACTGATTCAGAGACTGGGGTTATGAGAGTAGGTGTATCCGGGTTTAGGGCTGTCACTATGAGTTGCAGGCAACTGGATGGCATATAACAACAACTACTACAGTCAAGAGGGTTTTAACCCACTAAACTAATCCAATGGGAAGCCTCCATAATTGTGTCCCTTAAGAAGAGGAACACGTCCCTGCCCCCATCCCATACTGATTTTGAGTTTATTCCAACTCACAGTAATCCTCCATTGGTTTTCTGAGTCTGTAAATCCTTTTAGGAGGAGACTGGCCATCTTTCACTATGCCCCCAGGACTCCTTGTGTGCCTCCTATGTGGTGTGTTATGTATGTGCATATACACAGATCTCACACAAACATGTACAGAGACCTACACATCCATGCGCACTACTAACCCACATAATGTCTCAACAGACGCAAAAATGCACCTGTATCTACCTACATAACCACAAACACATTCTTAATTGCTTTTACTGTGGCTGAAAACTTTCACTGTTCAGTTTCCATGGACTTTGATTTTTTATTAGTTCTCTTCTTTTTTTTTCCCAGTGTTATGATTACAGAAATTATTTTCTATTATTTAGATAATCTGAACTCACTGAATCTGGCTTTGTGTTTTAAAATATAGTCTATTTTGGTGAACCATTTCTTTTGGGGATGGATACTGTGTCACTTCTGAGTGGTATGTTCTGCATGTATCTCTGAGGTCAAGTTGGTTGATGATGTAATTTAGACTCCATGTATCTTTGCTGAGTTTCTAATTGCTCTATCCATCACCTAAAACTGTATGTGAAAGTCTCTTAATGTCACTGTAGAACAATTCTACTTTTCCACTCTGTTATAACTTGTTTATTACTGTGGAGTTCTGACATGGGTGTGTAAATATTTATTATAGTTACGTACTTTTGGTAGACTGATCCTGTAACTGTTATATAATGCCTTTCTTTATCTCTTAAAATGGATATAACCTAGTCTATTTTATTAGTGATAATTACTGTCCTTCCTCTCTTCTGAATATAATTTGCTTACATATTCTTTTCCCTCATGTTGTTGTTGTTATGTGCTGTTGAGTAGCTTGTGACTCATAGTGACCCTATGTACAACAGCCCTAAACTCTGCTCTGTCCTGTGCCAATTGCACTAAACTCTGCTCTGTCCTGTGCCAATTGCACTGTCTCTGACACTCCCATCCCGATTGCCCCAGTCACTTTTAGTTTTAACTTCCTTATCTGAGGGACAGTGCAGGAGAGGAAGATCCTGGATGAGATGGATTGATACAGTTACTGGGGCAATGGGGGTAGGTGTGTCAGAGTCAGTGAGGCTGGCTCAAGACAGGGTAGGATTCAAAGCTGTTTTACACAGGGTCACTATAAGTAACTTTAAGTCCCAGCTGACTTGAAGACACGTAACAACAGCATCTCTTTTTAAGGTGTGTCTCTTGTGGTCACGTACTGATGAGTCATGCTTTGTCTTATTACTAATCCACTCAGTCACTCAAGCCTGGTACATTTAAATAATCTCTACTCAGTGAAATTATTGATACTGCATTTACTGCTGTCATTTTGTTACACTTTCTTATTTGTAATTTTGAAAGTCTGCTGTTGATGGTTTCTTCTACTTAACTTTCTTTGCTGAATGTTTTTGTTAATGGGTTTTTCTCTGCATGCCCATCGTTGATGATTTTGTGCTTACTATGTCTTCCAAAGCTTCGTCTGACATACTTTGGGCATGTTGCAAGGAGAGACTGGTCCTTGGCGAGGGATATCATGCTTGGGAGAGTGGAGGGACAGTGCAGGAGAGGAAGACCCTCGATGAGATGGATCGATTCTGTGACTGGAGTGGTGGGAATGAGGGTGTTTGAGATGGTGAGGTTGGCACAAGATAGAACAACGTTTAGGGCTCTTGTACATAGGGTCGCTATGAGCCACAAGTGACTCGATGGCACATAACAACAACAACAACAACATGTGTGTTAAGCAGTGAAGCGCCCTGAGATGATGATGACTCAGAGAGATCCTGTTGTTAGGTGTCATCGAGCTGAATATGACTCACTGTAACCCTATGAACAACAGATCTGAACCCTATCCTGTGCCATCCTCATCAGTTCTAACATACTTGAGCCCATTGCTGCAATCACTGTGTCAATCCACCTGGTTGAGGGTCTTCCCCTCTTTTGCCGACCCTCCACATTTCCACAAGTGATGTCCCTCTCCAAAGAATAACGTGTCTTAGCAACATGTCCCAAGTATGTGAGGCAAAGCTTTATTATTTTTGCTTCCAAGGAACACTCTGGCTGCACTTTCTCCAAGACACATTTGATATTTTGACAGTCCATGGAATATTCAGTATTAATTCTCCAGCACTGCCGCTCAAAGGCCTCAATTCTTCTGTCCTCCTTATTCACTGTCAAGCTCTCAGATACACAGCAAGTGATTGGAAAAAATTATGGCCTGAATCAGAAGCTTAGTCCTCAAACAGACTTCACTGCTCTTCAGTAATTTAGAGGTCCCTGACTGCCCCCTTTCACAACGAATATGTCTCCTGATCTCCTGGTATCAAGGGTTTTGATTGTGGAGCAAAGTAACCAGATGAAGTATGAGACGAAGTTTCCCTATCCTTGGTTTCAAGGAGCACTCTGGTTCGCTTCCACGGAGATAACACTTGTTTATCTCCTTGGCAGACTATGGGATATTCATTACTATTCTCCAATACTACAACTCAATGTCATGAATGATTCTTCTGTTGTCTTTCATTACTGTTCAACATATAGATAATAACAAGCAACTGAAAAGAACACGGCTTGAATCAGGAACACCTTACTCTTTAAGCTGACATCACTGCTCTTTAATACACTGGAAAGGTCCCTCACTGCATCTTTTCCCAATGCAATACCTCTTTTGATTTCTTGACTGCTTGTACCAAGAGTACTGATTGTGAATGAAAGCAAGATTTAACTGCTGACAAATTTAATCTCTTCTCTGTCCATCATGATGTTACCTAATGGCCTGGTGTTGAGGACTTTTTTGATAAAGAAATCTTAAGATATAATTCATACTGAAGACTGCATTCTTGATCTTCTGTAGCAAGCGCCAAAAGTCCTCCTCAATTTTACCAAGTAATGTTATGTCGTCTGCATAAGGCAAGTTGCTGACAAGTCTTCCTCCAATCGTGATGCCACATTCTTTTTCATAAAGTCCAGTTTCATGAATGGTTTGATCAGCATACAGACTGAATAGGTAAGGAGAAAGGACAGAGAACTGATATACACCCGTCTTAATTTTAAATCATGCAGTGTTCCTTTGCTGTTTGTATTGACATCCTCTTGGTCAAGGTATAGGTTTCACATGAACAAAATTAAGCTCTAAAGTTTCCATTCTTCTCAACATTAGCCATAAATTATCATGACCCACACAGTCAAATGTCTTTGCACAATAAATAAAAGAGAGCGAGAGAGAAAGAGCTTTCTGCCAAGATCCACCTGATATCAGCAATGATGTATCTGGTGCAATGGCCTTTTCTAAATGCAAGTGGAGCTTCTGGCCATTCTCTGCCATTTCTGAATAGCCTTTAGAAAGATTTTGCTTGCACGTGATATTAATGGTATTGTTCAATAATGTACTACCTATTATGCTTTGTTCTAAAGTGCCATCAAAGTCAAGCACAACTCACAGCAACCCTATGAACAACCAATCTGAACACCATCCTATCCTGTGCCATCCTCACAATCTCCGACACATTCAAGCCCACTGCTTCAGTCACTGTGTCAATCCACCTGGTTGAGGGTCTTCCTCTTTCACTGTCCCTCCACCTTTACAAGCATGATGTCCCTCTCCAAGGAATAACCTTTCCTAGCAACATGCCCAAAGTATGTGAGATGAAGCTTTATCACCTTTGCCTCCAAAGAGCACTCTAGATGTGCCCTCTCCAAGACCAATCTGTCTGTTCTTTTGGCAATCTATGGGTTCCTCAACACTCTTCTTCAACACCACAGTTCAAAGTCATCAATAATTCTTCTGTCATCCTTAGTCATTGTCTAGCTCTCAGATACATAGAAAGTGATCTAGTATAGGGTCCTCTATATGTTGAAAAAAAATTCTCTTTAAAAAAAAACTTCCTTTCCTGTTCTAGACTTTTTGTTACAAGTAAATCATTCCTCTTAACACTGTCCCACGAAACTCTTAGGCTTCCATCATTCTTTTTTCTCTGTTTTTCAAATACATTAGTATCATGGGATTTATCATCTATTTCACTGTTGTTTCTACTGACTCAATTCTACTTTCATGTTCTCCTGCTGAGTTATTTTACTGTCAATATTTTTAAATTTCTAGTTATATTCTTGTATGGTTTCTAATTTTGCCTTGTAATGTTTCCCTGAGTTCTGCCAGGGTTTCATCTGTATCTTCCTTGATCTCTTCAATGAGCCTACCTGTAGCTCTTTGGCATTCTTTAGCATGTAGCTCTATCACTATTTTCCCTCTGGAAGGTTTTCTGTCCTCTTACGTGGCTGCTTTTTTTTTTAAGCTATTCCATCCTGTTTCATATAAGGCCATATGTCCAAGGCCTTAAGATGTTGGTTTAATTATGACATGAGTTATTTTTACGCAGGGCTTACTGTTTCACCTGGTAAATCTTCTTCTATATTATTTTAATTGCTATTTTACAGTCTGGTCTAGGTGTGACTTCTGTGGTATCTATGCTTGGGCAGGACTTCCTCCCACTAGCAAGTAGCAGAGTCATAACCACACACAAGTCCTCTATGGTTAAGCATGGGTCTTCATTTACTGGACTAAGTGGAGGTAGAGTATTAGGCTCTCTCCCTGATACTGGATGCCAAGTGCTAGGTGGTCAGAGTTCCTCCACAGCTCTTACAGGGTTGCAAGCCTTCCTAGCCAGTGCAAACAATGAATTTTCTAGAGGACAGGGCTGGGCATCTCTGTACCCACTGTGAGGAGTGCCACCTAAACAGAGAGGGAGGCCCCCTGGGCATCCAGTCTTACACTTCATGCAGAACAGGTCTCATTAAGTGGCAAAGCATCAAGGGTTTCAGTGTAAGTACAGAAGGCCTTCAGGAACTGTCTGAGTGTGGGAGATGCATATGACACTGCAAATGGGCAGAAACTGGATGAGACCATGAGGATCTCCTGCCAGAAATCTGGCAGACCACCTGCTAGAAACCTGGCTAGAGCACCTGTCACGATGGGTGAAGCAACCATTCTTACTGGTCATTAGGTTGGGCAGTATGTACGCACATCGCCAACTGCTGGGAAGTTGGCCACAGGTGCAAAGGTCACCAGCTGAATAGCACAAGAGCTCACATGGCCAGCTGCCAGGAGGGAGTCTAACACTTCCAGCTGTCTGTCTGGCACCAAGAGCACATGTTGCCAATTGCCAGGAGAGCAGGGAGGTGCAGGGGTGAGTGGAATGAGCATAAGCTTCTGGATGCAGGTCTGACCAAATGGGAATATGTGCCATGTGTATGGGTGGGCAAAAGTGGCCCAAGGATAGATGGTTCGGGCATGTGCTCTGGTTACAGGCCTGAGGCATGGAAGGACACACTGCTGACTGATGAGTAGCAGGAAGGAGGACACCCTGGGGATTTGGCTACTTATGTCCAGGAAGTAGACCTCCCATAAAAAGGAAATGTTCTAATCACCAGGAGAGCAGAGGTTAGTGGGTGAATGAGGGGTAAAGGAATAGGAAAGATTCAATGGGGCCTTGGAAAGGCTGGGTCACAAGAGGCATAGATCAACAGTAATTTCGTAAAATATAATGTATATGGATGAGTGTGTGAAACACAATGTAAATTTAAGACTACATAGAACATACATGAATTTTTTTAAAAAATGACAAATCCATTCTACTAGTATGTGTGAGAAATGCATGTTGGTCATGCAGGGAAATAGGAAAGCAAACAGTCAGATGATTAGACAAAAGAAGAGAAAGGAACTAAAAATTAAAGGAGTTTTGCTTTATTAATTTTTAAGCGTTGATTTCTTAAGGGTTAATAGATGCTTCTACAGTCTTTCCAAACAAAAGTTTCCCCACTGTTTTGATGTGAACTACATAGATCTCTTTTTTGTTTTGTTATAAAGGGCATTAAAATGTCAACTAAACCCACTGCTGTTGGGTTAATTCTGACTTTTAGTGACCCTGTGGAGAGGGTGAAACCTCAAGGACTTTGAAGCTCTGTCTCACATACTTTGGGCATGTTGCTAGAAGGGCCAGTCCTTAGAGAATGGCATCAAGCTTGGAAGGGTGGAGGGTCAGTGTAGGAGAGAAACCCTGGATGAGGCAGACTGTCAGAGATGCTGAGGTTGGCTCAGGTTAAGACAAGATGCAGTCATTGTTCATAGGGCCACTATGAGTTGTAGCCAACTTGACAGCACATAACAATAACAAAGGGAAAAGTCACAGGAAGAACCGATGCCTTTACGTTGTGCTGCAGGAGAAGAAAATGGAATATTCCATGGATTGCCAAAAGAACAGATGTGTCTTAAGAGAAAGGTCAGCCAGAGGGTTCCGTGGAGGCAAAGATGACAAAGCTTTCTCACATTCTTTGGGCATGCTGTTAGGAGAGGCTATTCCTTACAAAATGACACCATGCTTAGAAAGGTGGAGGGTCATGAAGGAGAGGACGAGCCTCAGCCAGATGGATTCACTGCTGCAAGTATGCCAGAAATGATGAGAATGGCAAGTAATAGGGCGGGGTTCAGATCTGTTACTTGAGTTCACTAATAGTCATATTTGACGTGAAGGCACCGAACAACAATAGAAAAAAGTGTTGAGGAACAAAGATTTCCGTTTCAAGACTAAGGTGTCCCTGATTCAAGCCATGGCTTTTCCAAGCCCTTGCTGGAAGCTGAACAATGAGTAAGAATGGCAGAAAAAGAACCAATGCCTTTGAGTTGTGGTATTAAGAGTACTAAACAGCCCATGGGCTGCCAAAAGGTAGAAAAAAGGTATGACCTGGACAAGAGTATTCCTTGCAGGCAAGGAGAATGAAAGTTCACAGTACATACTTTGGGCATTTTGTTTAGAGGGACCAGTCTCTGGAAATAGACAACATGCTCAGAAAAGTGGAGAGTCAGCCAAGGAGGTGAAGAACCTCAAAGAGATGGACTGACACGGTGACTGTAACGGTGGGTGAGTGTGTCAGAGAAGGTGAGACGGCACAGGATGGGGCAGTGTACAGATCCACAGTTCATAAAATCACTATGTGTCGTTGACTTGGTGGATCTCATCAACAACAACACGGGACAAAAAGGGAGCTCTCGTGGCTTAGTCTGCAGGGAGCTGTGCTGATAACTCAGAGCTGTCGTCTCGCTGGCAGTTCGACTGCACCAGTACCTCCAAGGGACAAAGAATGGCCACCTTCTCCCATGAGATTTACTGCCTCTGAAAACCGGCTAGTGGGACAACTCTGAGTTGGTTCTGACATGATGACAATGAGTTGAGTATGAGACAAAATAGAATGGTCCTGTATGGCTTCCAAACAGACAAAACAGTGACAGTAACAGAGTAAGAAAACCTACTCAGAACTACCTATAATTTACTTTAAAGCCAACATCTAGGAATGCAGTTACTAATTCATTAGTACAGGTGGCATCTCCCTAAGCTGGTATTGAAAACTTTTTAGATAAAAATAAACTAATGGCAAGATGCACTGCAATCGTGAAGGTACGTGGTTCTAATCCTGCTTTTCAGAAGGATGGGCAATGAGGGTCTGCTGTGGTGGGTTTCCAGAAGCAGTTAAATGGTCCCAACTCGACGGCACAAAATAACCATCACCACCCTTTCTAGATAGTGTTGCCCACAAGATCCAAGCTACCTTTACCTCTGTATTTTTTCATTTGACTGTAACCTCTTATTTTAATCTGACACTGTGTGCTTGTAGCTGAAGCTAAAAAGGCTGGTCTGAAACAGGCCTGTTCTGGCTTCTAACCCACTTCATATCTACTTTAGGAAAAAAACTCTTGAAATAAAATGTCAAGGAGTTTGAGTTGCAGGATTTGGGGCTGAAAAGAAAGGGATGTAATAAAAGTACTTTTATTTCATAGGTGAGGAAAGCGAATCCTGTATCAAAAGTTTACCAACTTGTCAAAAACAACAAAATTATTTACATTGTCATAATATTTTCTTTGTTTACCATCACAAAACATGTTTTAGGCAGTGTAAAGAACAACATTCACTTGAAACTTTCAGTAAAAATCTATCCCTAGCGCAAAATTGACCAGAGTGTAACTAATGGTATGCTAAAAATTGTTTGAGGCTTTGAATGCTAATGAACAAAGACCAGATGAGCTGTAGGATAATATCAAGAGTATCATTCACAAAGAATGAAAAAGGTCATTATAAAGACAGAAGAGGAAGAAAGGGCTAAGATGACGTCTGATGATTCTGAATATTGCACTAGAATGCAGAGAAGCAAAAGCAATGGGAAGAAATCAGGAACTTAAGAAGCAAAACAGAAGGTTTCAAAGGGCAGCTCAGGAAGACAAAGCAAAGTACTAAATAAAATTTGCAAAGAGCTGGGGTCAAGAAATCAAAAGGGACAAACTCTCTTGGTATTTCTTCAGCTGAAGTAACTGAAGAAAAAATTCAAGCCTCGAGTTACAATACTTAAAAGATGCTATGGGCAGAATACTGAATGATTCATTCAGGAAGCATCAAAAGAAGATGGAAGGAGTACCAAAAAGAATTGGCTAACAGAGAAGAATTTCATGAAAGAGCATATGATTCAAAAGTGGTGATGATGAAGGAGGATATTCAAGCTGCTTCCCCCCCCCCCCGGGTAAAAAATAAGGTGTCAGGAATCGATACAGAAGGCCAAGCACTGCAGTTTTCAAAATGGATGACATCTCAACATCAAGAAGACAAAGATTCTCACTCTTGGGCTAACTGGAAGTATCATGATAGATGGATGACTGAAGAACTGATTGATGCCTTTGAGTTGTGATGCTAGAAAAGAACGTATCATTGACTGCCAAGAGAACAAACAGGCCTGTCCTAGAATAGGTAAAACCAGGTTGCTCCTTGGAGGCAAGGATTTTGAAACTTTGTCTTATATCCTTTGGGCATGCTGGGAAGAAAGGAAGGTCAGTGCAGGGGAGTAAGATCTTGGATAACACAGACTGACACAGTGACTATGCCAATGGGGTCAGGTGTGTCATAGACAGTAAGACTGGCTCAGGATAGGGCAGGGTTCTATTGTTCACAGGGTCACTATGAGTCATAGGTGACTTGCGGGTGCATAAACCTGGAACCCTGGTGGTACAGTGGTCAAAGCACCCTCTTATAACTAAGAGGCCAGCCATTAGAACACCAGGCACTCCTCGGGCGAAAGATGTAGCAGTATGCTGCTGTAAACTACGAAGCAGTTCTGCTCTGTCCTTGAGCGTCATGAGTATACCACTCATTTGCTCTCTGCTTATGCCATGGTCCTGTGGGGGAAAGAAAAATCAAAAGGGACCAGCCCTGATAGTTTTGTATTGTGTTACTGAAGTGTTGAAGTAGAATAAAAAGGTACTTTGCTATTTCATTCCAAAGACTGCTGTACTAGTAAAGAAAAGGTTTGTTTTTTTTTTTTTTAATTGTTGTGCTTTATTTGTGTGTATGTGAGGGAGAGAGAAAAATGTTGCCGGGAGTTCCTAAGCTTAGACTCTGACTTATAACCTGGAGTTGATTTTTGTCTATAGGAAACGAAGAAAGCTACTGGCTGTTTGGACAGAAATCTGTTTGACTATCATATTCTGTAGAATTTTATTATGTTCACGGGGTTTTTTTTAATTAAGGTTTTATTAGGGTTTCCTTAATTTACATATCATCCAGTTGGAACCAACTCATCACTGACCCTTCAGCGAATTTTCATAGGTAGTTAATCCCATAAGAGTTGATGGCCCATCTTTCCTCATGCAGAGAAGCAGATGGGACTCAAACTATGTACCTTTACAATGGCAGCACAATTCTTTACAACCAGCCATACTACTGCATGCACAAAGACATGCGGTTAGAATCTACCAGCTGCTCCACAGGAGAAAAGATGGGCAATCTCGCTCCACCACCACCCGGTGCGATGTTACGGCCTCTGAAAACCTGCAGGAGGGTCAGTTATGGATTGGTTCTGACTTGATGGTCCACAACAAATCACCGGACCTCCCTCGTTGGTATCAAAACAAACTGCTTAGCGAAGTAGAAATGGGAAGGGAGGGACAAAGCCATCAGGACAGAAAGTAAAGCTACTACTGGCATCATCTTGTTATTTCTAAGAATTTTTAGAAGATACTCATTCAAGGACAGAACTTTTCTTAGAGCTCTAGTTAAGTTACTTACTCCAACAATGAGTAACAATGAGCTCTTTTGAGCTGTAGTATTACATACTATTTCACATGTAGAAACCTTTATTTAATCCTACATAACTAAGGTATAAGTATGTGCCTCTTATAGACACTTATTATCTTTCCTATCTCCTTTGAGAGAATAAAGTAAAATCTTTGTTTATTGTACTGCTTCTTAATAGCAGAAGAGGTAAGCTAAAGAGTTAAATTTGTGCATGCTTTCTCCATTCTTTCTTTACTATCTTATTTTAAAAGATAATACCTATTTTGAAAGCATGAAAATGTTAAGAATAGTTTAATGAAATCACGTCAAAAGATCTTCTCGTCCTCTCAAAGTAGTTAGCTTTTGGAAAATAGAAGAAAAATCTAGTTTGCCACTAGCTGTCCAAAGATTCTCGATAAGTAGCTCCCTCTCTTGGAAAAACAGAAAAACACTGAGTTCTCCTTTAAGCTGGGAAATACGTATGTACCCTTATAAAGGTTTCTAAAAACACACAGAAACAAAACTAAGATGTAGACAAATAGCCAAATGTGATCTGTACTGTTTCTGCCATTAGCAGACTATAGCCTTTTATAACAGCCAAAAAAGTTCTATTGTAGAGATTTACCTAGCCAACAAAAAGGATTATGATCATTTGACTTACTATGTAACAATCTGTACCTGGTCAAAGAATTTTGAGTTTCTTTTAATTTTGTTTTATATAACAATCAAATCGCAATACTGTTCATACTACCTTTTTAATTTTTGTTTTAGCAAAACAAGTGGAAAAAGTTTATTAAGATAATGCAATAGAGGCATGGATGGCAAATGAGTTCAAAAGGAAAGGAAAGGAGGTGAGATGTTCATACTTCTTAATCTCACTAGCTTTTACCAAGAACAAGTGGTTCTACACATAAAGTAGCAGCTCTCTATGAAGAATTGTTTAAATAGAAATCTTTTTCCATTTGCTTTTAAAAATAACTAAAGCAATATAACTGACTTGTACTAATGACTCCAAATTTATGAGATTCACAATATGTAATTATCTAGAAAGTGTTAGTACCTTTGAAAAAGGCAATCTAAAAAATGCCAGGGTCCAAACTAGCTTATCCTCTAACCCACTCAGAGAAATTAGCTCACCAAGTTCAAATTTCAAGAAAAGATTTGTGCATGTAAACAAAACAAAAAACTACCCACAAAACTATAGTTTAAAAAAAAATCCACAACCATTATTTACCATTAAAACATAGGAAGAAAACAAGTTTGGAGAAAGAGTTTCAGAAAAGCAAAAGACAGGTAAACTCAACTATCTTAACTCTTAATAAACTGGGGGGGAGACGGAGAGGACAAAACCCAAACTGCAGATTTCACGAACAAAGATGATTTACCATAACAGAAATAAAATACTAACGTTTCTAATTTTCTGATGCCAAGACAGTGTTGATTAAAAACTGGACATAAGATATTATTAAAATATTACTTCTTGTATTAGTTGTTCCTAATACATAAACAGAATTGTTTGATAACAAAAAGCCAGTATGTCCAGTGCAGGAAAGTAAAGTTTAAATTTTTTTCCCAAAATACTAAGATAGCTTCCTATCAAATTTTCAGGTCCAAGAGATTTTGACAAGACTTCAGCAATCTACCCAGCTAAATATTTCTCCAGGAATCGGCCTTCTTATATAAACAGTACTTCTGAAATAAGAAAGGCATCTTCAAACAAAGAAGGAAAATGAAAAAGCCTTAAATTCACATGTGTATAGATACATGATAAACATGGACTTAACCTTCAGAAGCTTACTAGTTTTACAACGACTGAATCAAGAAGATTTCTTCCAGCGAATGTAACTAGTTCTACACATCATCCTGTTAGAACATGTCCATTACATACATCCAATTATATGTTAAAATTTACTAAAACTCACACTGGTGTTCTGTTTCAAAATGAAAAAGCTTATTTACTGTTAAAATGATCAGACCGCATTAAAAGAAAACTAGTTTCTTTCAGCTACAACCGGCAGTGGAGAACTTGAAGGGGGGGGGGGGAACCCACAATATAAATATTGAACATTCCTACTCATGCACTTTAGATTTAAAAAACAAAACCAGCTTTGAACAAACTCTCTAAACCTCCCTGACTTCTCTGCACAGAAAAGGTTTGAACTTAAACCAAAATTACCATATATTTTCCTATTTGAACTGCAGCAAGTCTAGCATGGAAAATGGGAACGGCGACTTTTCCCGTGGTGATCTAGAAGGATCAAAATCTCATATAGTTGTAACCACTGCTCAAGTACATCATAAAACAAGGGACCATGAGATCGTGTAGAAACCCAAGTAATTACTGCAAAGTTACACAGTTTTTTTGTCTGGCCTCACCAGTAAAAAGATGCCAAGCTATACATTTTATTTTTAAAATAAAATCATGACAGAGCCAACCACAAGGCTACAATCACTTACCTACACTTCTCACTCAGGTCTAACATTTTCTCTGCTTAAAAGCTAAATCTTTACAATCCAGAGGATGAAAGGGTCCATCTTGGCCCGATGCCCTTCCCACCCTACATCAAACGCTGCCTTACTTTTTTTTGCACCTAAACCAGGGCGCGTGCAATAATCCCAATCTTGGGACATCGGCCCCCTTTGCTCCGACCTCTTGTCCAACCTGTCCCCAAATGAGCTGCGGGATGAACGCTTGGCAAAAGTAGGGGCTGGATCAAAGATTTTGGAGCCTCAGTTAGGGCGGCCACCTGGAAAAGGTGGTAGAGAACCACTTGTAAAGAACTCCGAGAGGAGCCCGTGCTGGAGAAGTGCACGTCATGGCAGCGGAAAGCAGAAAGGCAGAGGCGAGCGGAACTCCTCGCTGGAGAGCCATGGTGGAAGCTCCGGAGGCGCACTGGCCCCGCCGCCGCAGGATTCGCAGCCGCATCCGAGATGCGCCCTTGCCCAGGTGCCAGGGGCAGTGTCTCCAGAAGCCGGGCACATCGCCCCCTGGGCAAACCCGCACAGGCTTCCCGCAGGGCCGCCCCGCGCGGGGTCGGGTCCAACCGGGCAGGGCAGGACCAGGGGTCCGCGGGCAACACCCCCACCCTCCGCGCGCCTACCTGTAGCACCAGCGGCTCGGGGTTGAAGGCCAGCGTGAGCAGCAGCTGCATGCGCTCCGAGTCCTTGAGGTTGCGGAGCAGGAAGCTGCCCGAGTCCTTGGTCTCGGCGTAGCGGCGCACCAGGCGGTCGAGGAGGCGCTGCGAGGGGCAGTGCACCAGGTCCGACCAGCCCTCCACCGCCTCGGGCGTGAGCAGGCGCACGTCGCCGTTGAGGCGCGCGAACTCGGTGCGGGGCATGGCCTGGAGCAGGTCGCAGCGCGGCCGCCCGGTGGCCCGCTTGCAGATGCTCTGGTCGAGCTGCGCCAGCTCGCGCTGCGAGCCCAGGCGCTTGAGCACCACGCGGCGGCGGCCGCCCTCGCGGGGCTCGCCGTACTGCGCGAAGTAGACGTTCTTCACGTTGAGGAAGTCCAGTAGGCGCAGGCGGCCCCACGCCTCGAACACCACCTGCCCGTTGAGGAAGCGGCGGCACCAGCTCGTGCCGAAGCACGCCGGGCACTTATTGAGCTGCAGGAAGCGCCGGTCGGTCAGCTCGTTGCGCTGCCAGGAGGCGAGCAGCGACGGCGAGTGCAGCACCATCAGCACCAACAGGCTGCCCAGCGCCGCCAGCTTCAGCGAGCGGGACAGGCGGCCCAGCTTCGGGGGCACCCAGCGCCACATCCCGGCCGGCCGGCCGCCCGCACTGGGAGGGCGAGGGCACCCGCGGGGCGCCCCCGCCGCGCCCAGAGAACCGGGGAGCGAAGTGCAGGGATCCCCCTAGCCAGAGAAGCAGCGAGGGTGCAGGCTGAGGCGGGAGGCGCGGTGGGTGTGAGAGCGAGGGAGACGCGCGAGAGCGGGAAGCGGTCCCCCCCTAGAGCAGGCGGCGACTTCTTCCAGTCATAGTCTCCACAACTCTCGGGTTCCCTCCTCCGAGATCCCCGCCCTCCGACTCCGGCGGCGCCTCCTCCACGCCGGCCAAGTTATACCAGGGAGGCGGGGGGCGGGAGC
>NW_006399908.1:3650716-3655216 GCF_000299155.1 Elephantulus edwardii | reverse complement strand
CTCACGGAGGGGAGCGGAGTCGGAATGCGTCACACTCGAAAGTAGCAACAGAGGAGGAGAAGGAGGCGGCCCACCAAGAGCCTGTGACTCCGCACGCCCCTGCTCGTCCACAGCACCTTTCCAGAGGGCAGGCGAGGGGGCCAGGAGGCGGAACCGACGGGGCGGGGCGAGCGCGCCGCCCGGAAAGCGTAAGCGCGGGCTCGCGGGGGCGGGTTTTTTTGGAGGGCCCGCTCCATTGGGGGCGGAGCTCGCGTACTTGGAGGCGGGACCATCTTACGCGCTCTTGTGGGGGCGGGAGATGGCTTTAGTAAGAGCTCCTGTTTCATGATTGTGAGGCTTACTGAGGCTTGGGTTTTGCTAGACTCAAAATGTTCTTTTAAGAGCGAAGAAGAATAAAGGAATTGTGGAAGAGTACCGCAGAGTCCGCTCGCTGGAACAGGAGCGCGGGGCGGAGCCAAAGGGAGCCGAGCGGCGGGCGGGGCCGGGAAGCCTTATGCGGGTCGGGCGCGCTCCTGGGGGCGGGGCGGGGCCTGCGTGCCTGCGGAGCTCGTGCCCGCGGCCGCGCAG
The DNA here is from genome assembly GCF_000299155.1 of Elephantulus edwardii. Classification (NCBI taxonomy): domain Eukaryota; kingdom Metazoa; phylum Chordata; class Mammalia; order Macroscelidea; family Macroscelididae; genus Elephantulus; species Elephantulus edwardii. The sequence continues at coordinate 3,654,649 of NW_006399908.1, read as the reverse complement.
TCGGCGCGCTTGGGGGCGGGGCCAACGCAGGCTTCTGCAGGGACAGAAGGAGCTGAAGCTCGCTGGCGACTCACAGGGGACAACTGGCGCCTGTCACAATCGTGGAGGTGTCTTAAATTTTGCTGGAGTAAAGCTGCAAAGAGCAAAGTGCTCTTGACACTGTTAAAGGAGAGTCTGATGGAGAGGGAGCTGATGCGGTGGACATCGCAGGCATCTGTCCTAACCGCCGTAGGGAAACCGGGGTGAGCAGATCTCTGGTTTGCTTACGCCCCGCCTGTCTCCCCAGCCTGTCCCCCTGCGAAGAGAATTCCCAGTCTCCGCCCCCGACTCGTCCAGAGGACCACTACACACTGCTGAGACAGTAGCCTTGGGTTCCCAGCCCTCCTGTACGCCACACTGACATGCAAACCTGAAAGTGCTTTTGCTTTTACTTTTTGAAGACCCAGACTCTTTAGCAGTGGCTGCAACTATTAATTTAACCCTGATGTGATGTATACGGGGCTGATCCAACTGATTCTCCAAGTAGGTTTTTGGAAGCTGTAAATTACACAGGAGATTTCCCATCTTTTTCACATAAAACAGTTGGTGGATTCGAACCTTTTGCCTTTGACTTGGCAGTGCAACTCCTTATGATTAAACCGCCAGAGCATTTGTTGTTGTTGTGTACCATAAAGTGGGAACTGACCCATAGCTGACCCTCGGGCAGGTTTTCTGAAGCAGTTAATCACACGGGCGGGGCGGGGGGGGGGGGGGGCTTAGAGGGGAGCAGCTGATGGTTTCGAATTGCGGGCCTTCGAGATTGCAGTGCATCTTATTGCTACAGAGCATTTAGACAATTTAAATATACTTGCCTTAAAAGTAAAACAGACAAGTTGAAAGATTGTTCCTTTAAATCATTGTACATGTTACTGTATGCCTTCAAATTGAGTAAAGCTCATAGCTACCCTATAAACAGCCAATTTGAACCCTGTGTTATCCTTATCTTTAAAACACTCAAGTCTATTACTGAAGTCCATCTCAAAGGATCTTCCTTACCTTCACTGACTCCCACGTTTTCTGCTTTGAATAGGCTGGCCTACTGATGTTGAAAGTAAGAAGCTTGGCTGCACCTTTTCCAAGACATGTCTTTTTTTGTTCTCTTGGCAGTCTATGATATTAAGTACTCTTCTCCAGCACCACAGCTCAAAGGCATCAATTTTTCTGTCATCCTTATTCTTTGTCCAGCTTTCTGATGCTTAGCAGGTGATTGAAATGCACATGACCTGACTTAAGTGCACCTTATTCTTCAAACTGACATCATTGCTCTTCAGCATTTTGGAATTCCATCCCTGACTTGTCCAATGCAGTACATCTCCTGAGTTCCTGACTGTTGGTACCAAGGATGTTAATTGTTGATCCAAGGAAGATGAAATCATTGACAGCTTCATTCTTCATCGATCATAATGTTGATTGTAGGTCCTTTAGTGAGAACCTGTGTTTTCTTGGTGAGATATAATCCACCCTGAAGGCTGTAGTCTGATCTTCTGCAGCAAGTGTTTCAAGTCCTCCTCACTTTCAGCATGGAAGGCTGTGTCACCTATATAACGTGAGTTAGTTTTGGTGCTACAGCTAGCTGTCCTTTATGCTACCTTTGGCTGTCAGCCACTCCAGCTTGCCTTCCGACAACCTAATCACACTACATGTTGTGTTGTTGTTATGTGCCGTCGAGTCGCTTGCGACTCATAGCGACCCTATGTACAACATCCCTAAACTCTGCTCTGTCCTGTGCCAATTGCACCGTCTCTGACACACCCATCCCGATTATCCCAGTCACTAAATCAATCCACCTCATAGGGGGCTTTCCCCTTCTGCGCTGTCCCTACACCCTACCAAGCATGATGTCCCTCTCCAAGGACCTGTCCCTCCTTGCAACATGTCCAAAGTATGTTAGACAGAGTCTTAGAATCCTTGACTCCAAGGAGCAGCCCGGTTTAACCCTTTCCAGGATGAATCTGTTTGTTTTCCTAGCAGTCCACGGTACTCTCAATACTCTTCTCCAGCACCACAGCTCAAAGGCATCCATTTTCCTTCTATGGAATTAGAAGTAGAAGATCAAGTGGGTTTTGTCTGAAAAAAAGCTCGATGTCCTATGTTAGGTGCTGTTATGAGGTTAACCAGCCTTTGCTTAGTTTTACTGTGCTGCAGATTTCTTATATCTAACATAATCTTTCTCCCTGCCTTTTTTTTTTGTTGTTGTTGATAAGTTGTTTTCTACTTGTTTACCCCAAGTACCTTAGCTTTATAAATTGTCATCTTTGTTTCTTAACACTTTCAAGATGTCCTTTGCAGCAGATCCCCCCATGCAGTACATAGAAGTAAATGCTTCTCAGCCCAGTGCTGTCCTCACAAGCACTGTGTTGGAGCCTGTTATTACAGCTGACTAGCCAATGCATCTTTTTGAAGATGTTCTTCTTTTTTAATGACCTTCTTTACCAAGCATAATGTCCTCCTCCAGGGACTGTTCCCTTCTGTGACATCTCTGAAGTATATAAGGCAAAGTTTCACTGCCCTTGCTTCTGAAGAGCAATCTAGCCTCCTTTTTCTAAGACGAATTTGTTCATTCTTCTGGCAGCCCATGGTATAATGTGTATTCTTTGCCAACACCATAATTCAAGGACATCAGTTTCTTGATTTTTCTTACTCCTTGTCCAGCATTCACATACATATGTTGTTTTTAGCTGCATTTTAGTTGAGTGTGACTCATAGCAACCCTATGAGTTGGAACAAGTGGCCTATCCAATGCCACCCACATCTCTAACATACTTGAGTCCATTGCTGCATCACTGTGTCAATCAATTTCGTTGAGGATTTATTTGAAAATACCATGGCTTGCTTGAATCAGGTACACCTTAGCGTCAAAGTGCTATCTTTCATTTGTAACACGTCTAAGATGTTCTGTGCAGCAGATTTTTCCTAATGCAGTGCATGGTGAGATTTCTTTACAGCTGCTTCTGAGGTTGTTAGTTGTTAACCCAAGTAAAATGAAGTCCTTGATAACCTTGGTCTTTCCCCCATATATCATGATGCTACTTAATTGGTCCTTTTGTGAGGAATTGTTGGGTTTTTTAATGTTGAGGTATAATCCAAACTGGACTCTGACTCATATCTAAAACCTGTAGTTGGATCTTTGTCAGTAAATAAATCCTGCACACTTTGAGTAAGCAAGGTGGTATCATCTGCATATTGCTGGTTGTTCAGGAGTTTACCTCCAATCCAGGTGCCACTGGAGGGTCTACTATGAGTGAGTTCTGACTCAGCCTATACAGCAGCAACAGATGGCTTAGTGAAAGGATTCACCCATGATCCATGCCTTTCCTAATTTTAAACTACATAGTAGTATTATGTGCATGTGAAATCAGTGAGATTGTTCTGTAGTTTCCACATTCTGTTGGATCATCTTTCTTTGGGATAGGAACAAATATAGATCTCTTCCAGTCAGTTGGCCAAGTGGTCGTTCTCCAGATTTCTTGGCACAACTTGGTAAACACGTCCAGGGCAGCATCTGTTAACTGAAATATGTCAGTCGGTATACCATCTATTCCTGGAGCCTTGTTTTTTGCCATTTCCTTCAAAGCAGCCTGAACTTCTTCTTTCATCACCATAGGCTCTGGCTCATACGTTGTTTCATGAAATTCTTCTGTGTCTTCCAGTTGCTTTTGATACAGTGACTCAGTATATTTCTTCCATCTTCTTTTAATACTTCCTGGATCATTTAACATTCTGCCGAAAGCATCCTTGATTACAGCAACTCGAGGTTTGAATTTGCTCTTCAGTTCCTTGCGCTTAAGATATGCTGAGCGAGTTCAGCCCTTTTTATTTTCTGACTCCAACTCCTTGCACATTTCATTGTAATATTTTGCTTTGTCATCCCGTGCTGCCTTTTGAAATCTTCTA
>NW_006399908.1:3606917-3648991 GCF_000299155.1 Elephantulus edwardii | reverse complement strand
TGAGTCGCAAGCGACTCAATGGCACATAACAACAACAACAGTAGTATTAGTACTGTTGGATCAGAACCAAACTCTTTTCTGACCCTCCAAGTTTTAAGAGGCAGTAAATCACATTGGAGGAGATTACCCATCATTCTCCTTTGGAGCTACTAGTGGATGTGGATTCAAACTGCTTGCCATTGGGTTGGCAGCACAACTTCTTATCCACTAGGCTTCCATAGTATCCACTTGTTATACTTGAACCTTTTAGTTCGTGTACAGGTTCCACGTGAGTGCAATTAAGAGTTGTAGAAGTCCTATTACTAAGAACATGATCTATATTTTGTTGTTACCCAAAAAACAAAATATTTTTACATACTCAATCTGATAGTCCCTGCCTTCAACCAAAATCCATCTAATATTAGCAGTGATTCCCCTTATTCAACACCTTGTGCATTTGACTTGAATTTCTGACAGTTCCCTGTTGGTGTACTTCTACAGCTGTCGAATTAATCAGACATAATATACGTGAAGGGAGCTCCGGTGGAATGGTCCGTAGAAGGCTATGCTGCTAACCCAGTGGGCGTACTTCTCTAGCAGTTCAAATCCAGCACTGGTTGTGCAAGAGAAAAATGGCAATCTCTTCCCAGGTGATTTATACCCTTAGAAACCACTTCAAGGTCAACCAAGAGTCATTTCCCATTTGACGACAATGAGCTTGTGTGATTATATGGGAAATTGCTTTGAAGCAATAAAATACAATATAAAATTTTCTTGTTATTGTTAAAGTGAATTATTTTCTTGAGCATTCTTGCTGATGAACTATTAAGGTTAGAAAATTGGAGTGTCACTCACTGATTGCTGTCAAGCTGGGACCAGCTGATAGCTAATTCTCTGGTGGGTTTTCAGAGTTTAGAATTCACCCAGGAATAAATGCCCATCTTTGTCCCTCAGCAGTGCAACTCCTTACCAACAGGCCACCCGAGCAATCTTACACTGCTCATAGTGGCTAAAATCTACCCAAATGTTTACAAAGAAGACTCCTTATTGTTATGTGCTGTCATGTTGCAACTGACTCATAGTTGACCCTCCAGCAGGTTTTCAGACGCTGTAAATAACATTAAGAGGAGATTACCCATCTTGCTCCTATGTAACAGCTGATGGATTCAAACTGTGCACCTTTGGGTTGAGAATGCAACGTTTTGCCACCAGGCCATGAAAGCTGCCTTTACAAGGAGGTATATAATTTTATATATTAGTATGTATTCATAAAAAGGAGTCCAATATAGCAATAAAAATTAACTACTGTCAAGTCAATGACTCATCTTTCTCCAGTGTATTTATTGATTTGCGCCAGTGGAATTTTTGAGTCAGGAGTGCAAAAGACTATGTGGGCTGCTTCAAGACTCAAGAATTAATGTACTATTACACAAACCACTTTGGGTTAATTTACAAATTATTGGATAAAGGACATGAAAGAGTACGTTCTATAAAATTCTTCTAAATAAAATGTTGTTGTTGTCATGTGCTGTTGAGTCATTTGTGACTCATAGCAACACTATGTACAACAGCCCTAAATCCTGCTCTATCCTGTGCCAATCTTATTGTCTCTGACACACCTACCTCCATTATCCCAGTCACTGAATCAATCCATCTCATCGAGGGTCTTCCTCTCTTGCACTGTTCCTCCACCCTCCTAAGCTTGGTGCCCCTCTCCAAGGACCGGTCCCTCCTTGCAACATGTCCAAAGTATGTCAGATGAAGCTTCAGAATCTTTGCCTCCAAGGAGCAGCCTGGTTTCACACTCTATAGGATGAACTTGTTTGTTCTCCTAGCAGTCCATTGTACATTCAGTACTCTTCTCCAGCACCACAACTCAAAGGCATCAATTCTCCTTCTTTCATTACTAGTGTTCAGCTTTCCAATACATACCAAGTAACTGCAAAGACCTTGGCCTGAATCAGGCACATCTTAGTCTCCAGAGTGCCATCATTGCTCTTCAGTACTTTGAAGAGAGGTCTCTGACAGCAGACTCTTCCAATGCAAAACATTGAAAATGTTATCCGTAGAGGGTATCAGGAGCATATAGTAACTGTAAAGAACACAGGAGAATCAGGTCTGTAGTACTGATAATGTCTTGTTCCTTGAGCTATATACTACTTACATGGGTATTTTTAATTCCTTTTTAAAAAATAATTTTAATGAACACTTACAGAGATTTTGGATTTCCATACATTCATTGTTGCATTTTTCTCCCTGCCTACCCCTCCCCCAAGTTCGCTCTTCTCTTTGAAAAGTAGAAGAAAAATTATTTCACTGATACATAATTCCCTCTCTCCCGCCCCGAGTACACTCCACTATGCAACCTTCATTCTGGACTCTTGTCATAACCATAATACCCAATCATATATTGCTTTCAAACAGTTCTCTCCTTCATCTGTTTCAATGCAGTATACATAATTTATCCAGTTTTTCTCAGTCTCAGCCCAACCCTGATGTCAGTCCCGTTCTGCAGTAGTGGCACCATGCTGCACCTGTCCTTTTGTGACTGATATATTTCACTCAGCATAATGTCCTCCAAGGTCACCCATTTTGAATAATATTGCATGAATTTCTGTAGTATTCCATTGTGTGAATATACCAGAACTTCTCTATACATTTGTTTGTTGATAGGCACTTAGGTTGTTTCCAACTCTTTGCTATTGTGAACAAAGCCACAATAAACATGGGTGTGGGTATTTTTAATTCCTAAAAATTAAAGTATTCTTAAGTTTTTGCTTTTTCTAAGCCAAATTTGCATACATAAGATAACATGATAAGCGTCATAACCTAATAGAAGTAGAGTAAGATTACCATGGAAGTAATGAAGCTTAAGGAGAGTTCTGGTGGCCTAGTGGGTAAAGAGTTGTACTGCCAACCCAAAGGCAGGAGGTTTGAAACCAGCAGCTGCTCTGAGGAATAATGATGGGCAATCTCCTTGTGATTGATTGCCTCTGAAAACCTATGTGAGAGTTGTTGTTGTTGTTGTTATGTGCCATCGAGTCTCTTGCGACTCATAGCGACCCTATGTCCAAGAACCCTAAACGCCGTTCTATCCTGTGCCAGCCTCACCATCTCAAACACATTCATTCCCACCACTCCACTCACAGAATCGATCCATCTCATCAAGGGTCTTCCTATCCTGCGCAGTCCCTCCACTCTCCCAAACATGATGGCCCTCTCCAAGGACCAGTCCCTCCTTGCAACATTCCCAAAATATGTCAGACTAAGCTTCAGAATCTTGACTCCAAGGAGCATTCTGGATTCACTCTCTCCCGGACAAACCTGTTGTTCTCCTAGCAGTCCATGGTATACTCAACACTCTTCTCCAGCACCACAACTCAAAGGCATCAGTTTTCTTTCTGTCATCCCTATTCACTGTCCAACTCTCCAATGCATAGCACATAATTGCAAAGACTATAGCCTGGATCAGATGCACCTTAGTCTCCAGCCTGCCGTCGTTGCTCTTCAGTGTTCTTGAGAGGTCCCTCAAAGCTGACTTTCTGAATGCAATTCTTCTCCTGATTTCCTGGCTGCTGTTACCAAGAGTGTTGACTGTGGAGCCAAGTAAACTAAAACAGTTAACTATCTCAATCTTTTCACCATCCATACTCACGCTGCCAGTTGGCCCAGTGGTGAGAATCTTTGTTTTCTTGATGTTGAGCTTCAATCCCTACTGAAGGCTGCAGTCTTTTCCTTTAGCAGCAAGCTCTTCAGGTCCTCCTCAGTTTCAGCAAGCAGCATTGTGTCATCTGCATAACGCAGGTTGATGATGCTTCCACCAATCCTGATGCCACATACCTCCTCATACAGCCCAGCGTCTCGGATGATCTCTTCTGCATACAGATTGAAAAGGTATGGAGACAGAATACATCCCTGATGGACCCCCTTCTTGATTTTGAACCATGTAGTGTCCTGTCCCCTTGATCTGTTCTGATGACTGCCTCTTGGTCCAAATATAGGTTTTGCATTAGCACAATCAAATGTTCTGGGATTCCCATTCTTCTCAGAGTCAGCCATAGCTTGTTGTGATCCACACAGCTGAGTCGATTCCACCTTGATACAAATAACAGTAATAAACTTAAGCTTTAGATCCCTTGCTTTCATGGTACTTTATAAATAATGGCAGTTGCTGGAGAGGGGAAACCAAATTACAATCAGAACCATTTTCAGTTAACTTGACTAAGAGACTTCAGTTACATTTCATAAAAGATTAAAAAGTAATATTGCTGAATTTTTAACTTTGGGAAATTTGTTGTGTTTTCGCATTTTCAATAAAATAGAACTTTGTACCAAATTTTGTATCTTTTGTATCCTTTTTATTAAAGGAATAGTCTCTTTCTGCTCATCTTTCAACCTCTCCTGCTAGTGTATAAATTTGACATCACATAAACCTAGTTTGAATTTTATTATTAGCATGTTGTTGAATGCCATAAAGTTGGAACCAACCGGTAGCTGACCCTCTGGTGAATTTTCCGAGGCATTTAATCACACAGGAGATGACTGCCCATTTTTCTTCTGCAGAGCAGATGGTGGACTCAAACCACATGCCTTTGGGAGTATAGTGCAGCTTCTCACCACTAAGCCGCCAGAGCTCCCTATAGTATTAGCATAGAATTCGTTCTTATCTTTGAACTGAGAGATTTATTTTACTTAATTTTATGAAAATATCTGTTAAATAACCCATGACTAAATAAAATAATAATATATTGGTTCCAGATAGGGCAGAATTCAGAGTTATTGTACATAGGGTCAACTATGAGTGGTGGACAACTCAATGGCACATAACAACAACAAATTGAAAATGTCATGTGATGAATTTTAAAAAGGTACAAGATTTAAAAAAACAAACAAACAAACGTCTTTACATTGTACCCAGTTACTTTTCCTGCCTATCTTTATCCCTATATAAGTAGGAAACTATCTTTTTTTTTCTGAAGGATAACATGATTTGAACTGCTAGCCTTTCAGTTAGTTACCTAACACTTTAACTACTATGCTACCAGAGCTCATTATAAGGGTTATTGTTGTTATGTGCCATCAAGTCAGAGCTGACCCATAGCAGACCTTCCAGTGGGTTTTCAGCAGCTGTAAATTGTGTGAGAGGAGATTGCCCATCCTTCTTCCTCTGAGCAACTGGTGGATTCACACCTCCTGCCTTTGAGGTTGTAGCACAGATTTTTACCTCTAGGCCACCTTGTAAGGGAAGTGGCACTGATAACTTACTTTAAAGTGCAGATTGGCAAGATTCAACTTGTAACTTTCCTTGACTTCATTTTTTTCATTAAAAAAGGAAAGGTGACAAAAGAATGACCATACCACATGCAAAACCATGTTAGTCTAGATTTTACTAATAATTGTTGTTAGGTGCCATCAAATAGACTGTGATTCACAGCAACCCTATGAACAAAGACCATGACTTGGATCAAGTGCACTTTAGCCTTTAAGTAGACATCATTGCTCTTCAGCATTTTGGAGAGGTCTCTGACAGCAGATTTTCTCAGTGGGATACCTCTTCTGATTTCTTGACTGTTGGTACTAAGAGTGTTAATTATGGATCTAAATATGATTAAATTGTTGACAATCTTTTCTCCATCTATCATCATGTTGCTTTTCAGTCTGACGGTGAGGATTTTTGTCTTCTTGAGGTTGAGATGCAATCCATATTAAAGGCTGTAGACCTTGATCATCTGTAATGAGTGTTGCAAGCCCTCTGCACTTTAAGCAAGCAAGATTGTGTCATCTGCATACTCAGGTTGTTGAAGATTCTTCCTTCAATTCTGATCCCACATTCTTCTTCATAGAGTCTATCTTCTCAAAGATTTGCTCACCATGTAGATTGAATAAGGGCATTCAAGTGCCCTAGTGGTGAGAAATTGCACTGCAATCCGAAGGCAAGCAGTTCAAATCCACCAGTTGCTCTATGAGAAAATAATGGGCAGTCTCCTCCCATGCAGTGAACTGCCTCTGAAAACCCAGTGGAGTATCAGCTATGGGTTGGTTCTGTCTCAGTGGTCCATAAAAACAAAAACAACAACAACTGATTGAGTAGGTATAGAGAAAGAGTAAAGCCCCGACATACTTCTTTCCTGATTTTAAACCATGCAGTACTCCATTGCGCTGTTCACACAATAGCTTCTTGGTCTAGGTATAGGTTTCATATGAGCATAATTGAATGTCTGGGACTTACATTCTTCTCAATGTTAGCCATAATTTGTTATGATCCACAGAGCCAAATGCCTTTGTATAGTCAATAAAACACAAGATTTTTTTTTCTCTCTCTCTCATAGTCTCTGCTTTCAGCCAGGATCTATCTAACATTAGCAGTGCTATCCCTGGTATCATGGTCTCTTCTAAATCCAGCTTGAATTTCTGGCAGTTCTCTTACAATATACTCTTCTAGCTATTTCTGTATGATCTTCAGTAATATTTTTCTTGCACATGATATTAATGATAGTGTTTTACAATTTCCACATTATGTTGCATTACCTTCCTTGGGAATGGGAACAAACATATTACTCTGTGGTAAGCCAGACAGATTCCAAAGTTTTTAATCTCCAACACCTGGGATGAATGTATATGGGAAAAATGGTAATATGATTAAAAATATAAGATGAGGCATTATTTAGATGAACCCTATATATAGTCACACATACTTTTCTATGAGGAAGTGTAAAATGAGCAAAGATCATGTGGAAATGACCGAGTGTGATCTCTACCAACTCCACAAAGGGAAACTGTCCCTACCAACAATATCCACAATATAAAACTAATTCCCACACAGTCAGACATGGTGCTCCACACTCCTCTACTGACTTCTACTAATCACTAGATCCAGTATTCATTGTAAATGAGCACACAGACTTCACAGAATCTCTTTTTACTCACAGTTGGGTTTTCAGGGAAGCAAGTTCATGGGCAGGGGAGCAAAGGATATCACACAGTTAATGTCCAGGTTCAGTTCAGCAACACAAAGGCAAGAAGCTTCTGGGTTCCTTGGTCTTCTAGCAAGCTTTGTCTCATAGCAGTCAAAAGTCAGCTCTTCAGTTGTTCAGTAAGTAAAACCTTTAACTCTGGCATCATCTCCAGAGCTCTGTCAGGCTCTGCTTCACCACAGTTTCTCCACAGTCTGGTGACTCTCATGTTTCCCGAAAGCTGTTGATAATGTAGAAGAAGCTGATCAGCTGCAAACCATGTGTCAGCTAAACTAAGCTATTGTTGCTGTTAGCCGTCAACTGTGGTGACCCCAAGTGTTACAGATAAGCGTTACTACATAATGTTTTCTTGACAATAAACTTTCTAGGAACAGTTCATCAAGGCCTTTCTTCCATCGAGGCGTTGGGTAAGGTTGATGTGCAAATCTTTAGGTTATCAGAACGAAGAAAAGTCTTTGTGCCACCTATGTTTCTCAAAACTAAATTTAAGTGGTAAAAACAAAAAAAAATTACTTCAACAATAATAAGTTAAATAACAGATCTGATAAGGGACACATTGCCTTTTTTTAAAAAAAAGCCCATAAATGTTGTCCTTTTTTATTAAATTTTATTAATTTTAATGAACATTTACAGAGATTTGGGGTTTTCATTCATTCATTCATTGTTGCACTGTGTTCTCTACCCTCCTCCCCAGTTCATTGTCTTTTTCCCCCCCTTGAAAGTCTGTTTTAATTGTCCAGTTGCCACAGTGCTTGTCAAAGCCAGTTCTGATTAGTCTCCTTTGTCAGTGCGTCCTTTGCCATTCCCTATCACTCCTCCTTGAGAGAGACTTCACCCTGATTCATAAGGAAAAGGGGACGGCGTATTCTCTTAGCTACTTCCTGCTGAAAAGGGACACTGTACGTTTCAGGGTGAAAATCTCTCACTACTCTAAAGGGCCCCTTTGGAAAAGTTGTCTTAAGAGTATAGTTACCATGGACTTCCAGAAGAATAAACAAGTCTATCTTTAAGTAAGTGCAACCAAAATGCTCTTTAGAAGCCAGGATGGTGCAACTTCATCTCACCTACTTTGAGCATATTTTCAGGAGTGATCAATCCTGGAGAGAGACATCTTTTTGGGTCAGCAAAAGAGAAGAAGACCCTTAATCAGAGGGACTGACACAGAAACTATCACCATGGGCCTGAGACAGAGATTGAAAGGATGGGGCAGAGTTGGAGAAGGTTTGTATCTATTGCTCATAGGGTTGCTATGAGTTGTACTTGACTTGATGGCATGTAACACCATGATAAAAATAACAACAAAGCTCTTCCTTGGGAGGCCCTAGAATAAAGTCTCTAGGAAGTTATCTTCCTGGATTCTAATTCCAACTCTCTAACTTTGGCAAATGTCCCTAAACCATATTCCTCAGTCATAAATGGAAGATAGATAATGCATCTACCTTCTTGAACTGTTGGGCGAATTCAGTGGGATACTTAGATGAGATAATGTATGCAAAACCTCCCCAGTTAGGAGGCATTAGATGATTGATAATTACTGATTTAAAGTAGAATTTATTAACTGGAAGTTAACTGTTCTGTTTAGTACTCTGGGAAATAGAAATAGTAGTAGTACCCTTCTTGTAAGGATTGTTGTGTGAATTTAATGGCAAAAGATAGATGACCCTCTAAGTTTAGGGGTGGTACACAGGACATGAGTTAGTGACTAGAACAATGGTTTTTTTGTTGTTGTTTTTTCTAGCACTGCATATACCATAACTCCAAGAAAAATATGACCTCCATCTTACTAAGTAGGAACTTTGACCCAAACAAGTTAAAAAGTAGGTGCAAGAGCAGTCAAACACATCTGACTCTAAAAACTTGGGCTCTTTGCACAAAAGTTTTACTCTGCTATATTTGGATTTACTGAAGTCTCTAATTAAAGATCATCTCAGTTTAACAAATCATTTTGGATAAAAGCTAATGTAGGTTTAACAAATGGTATTTCTACAGATTAATCCATACCTGTTGTAAGTCTCAAAAACTCCTTATCATTGTCATTGGGTCAGAATGGACTCATCACCAACTCTCTAGTGGGTTAGTAGAGTCTGTAAATCACCCAGAGGAGAATACCCATCTCTTTTCTTTTGGAGCCACTGTGTGGATTTGAACTGTCAAAGAGGCATCATTTTTGGGTAAACAAAAAGGTAGTACAACTCCCTCTAGACTCACCACCAGAAGTGCATTCCACTGTAAGTAAATCTGCATTGTCACCTACCAGAAGAGAAAGGAGTCCATTCTGCCTTGAGATACAATACAGCACAAGTTATCTTCAACTTGTTATTTTTACTGTTCGGCACCATCAAGTTGATTACAACTCACAGTGACTCTATGTGTATCAGATGGGAACCCTGCCCTGTTCTGCCCTGTCCTCACAGTCAGTCATGCTCAGTGCACTGTTGTAGTCACTGCATCAATCCGTCATGGCGAATGTCTTCCCCTTTTCACTGACTTTCTACCTTTCCCAGCATGATGCCTTTTTCCAAGAATTGACCCCTCCTAGCAACATGTCGGTCTTGGAGAAAGTGTGACTAGAGTGTTCTTTAGAGGCAAGGACGGTGAAAAGTCGTTGCGCATACTTTGGGTATGTAATCAGAGGGCCAGTTCTTTAAATTCTTGTATGATCCATAATAACACTATCATCTATAATGGTCATAAAATAACAATAACAGTATATAACCAACCCACAGCTGACCCTCCAGCAGGTTTTCAGAGGCAGTTAATTGCATGGGAGGAGATTGTCCATCCTTCTCCCACGGAGCAGTTGATGGATTCGAACAACTTGCCTTCGGGATTGTGGTGCAGCTGCTTACCATTAACTAGGCAACCAGAGCTCCTGATAATTATAGGAACACATATGTTATATGTAATAGCATATAAATAAATATTTGTTAGCTTTATATTGGTTTGCATACAAAATTCATATACATATATAAATTTTTTAACACATCAGTTGACAAATAAGTCTCTGTGTATAGCAAACAGTTAAAATAATTCAATTGAAAGTGTTTAAATATTGGAGGCCCAGCTTTACTGAGAGTTACCTCAAAAGAAAGGACTGGTCTTCTATTTCTTTGATAACCCTTCTATTTATGTGGTAACAAATTGCACACACACACACACACGGTGTACCAAGAATCACAGTTAAATTGATGGCATAAAAATTGTGCAAGCATAGGAATAACATCTGGTTGCCACTAAATTCACTTCATCACATGTGAGGATAGAAACCCCATTAAAAGCAACAGTAGCTCAGAGTCAAGTCAATGAAATCAGACATGCCCACATACACCACACTATCAATCTTCTTCCAACTCCAACATCAACTATCCCTCCTACTGCACTCACTACTTCTGTATTTGGTTCCAGAAAACTCACAGACAATACTAACCATTAAGTGATTAATTAGAAAAGCAGCATATTATAATTCAGGATTATAGTTGACCTGGATACAGTTCTTCAACCCGAACAACTTCATCTCAGACTTGACAAAAGACAGGCCAGTCTCTTTCTCTCTCACCTTTGACCTTTTAAGTCCTGGTCTCTTCTCTGTTTGAGCATACACTACAAAGGTTTTTTTAACCCTGATAGTTAATGTCTTTTCAGTTACTTGCTGTGAGTCTGAAAGTTGGGCAGTGAATAAGGATGACAGAAGAAGGATCAATGCTTTTGAGTTGTGTTTTTGGAGAAGAGTACTGAATATTCCATGACATTCCAAGAGAATAAATAAGTGCCTTTTGGAGAAAGTGCAACCAGGGTGCTCCTTGGAGGCATGGTGATGATGCTTCATCTCATACAATTGTTAGGAGGGGGCAGATCCTTGGAAAATGACATCATATTTGGAAAGGTGGAGGAGGGTCAGCGAAAGAGAAGAAGACCTTCAATGAGATGGATTGGCACAGTGCCTGTAACAGTTGACTCAAGTATATCAGAAATGATGAGGATGGCACAGGATAGAGCAAGGTTCAGATCTGTTGTTCATAGGATCATCGGGAGTCAGTCACCTCACTGGCATCTAACAACATCAACAGCTTATGTGTCTGTTGATGTACTGTTCTAGACATTTTTTAATCATCTTCAAAAATCTAGAGACCAAGAAGCTGTCTTCTGAACAGAATAAGGGAACACTGCCTGGAGTGTGTCAGGGTTGTATCCTTTCTCCATACCTGTTCAGTGTATATGCTAAAAAAAAAAAAATCAAGAAGTTAGACTCTATGAAGAAGAATGTGGCTCACAAACAACCTACATTAGGCAAATAACACAGCCTTGTTTGCAGCAAATGTAGAGGACTTAAAATGCTTGCCACTGAAAATCAAAGATTATAGCCTTCTATGTGGGTTATATCTCAACATCAAGAAAAAAACCCAAAACTCACTACTGCACCAGTAGGCAACATAATAATAAGTAAATATTGATACTGCTGAAAACTTTATTTTACTTAGATCTATAATCTAAATCCATGATAACAGTGGTCAAGAAATAAATGCATTCCATTGGAAAAATTCATTGTCAGGGACTTCTCCAAAGTGCTAAAGAGTAAGGATGTCAGTTTAAAGACTGTTGTCTGACCCAAGCCCTATTTTTTATTCCAATTGCTTCATATGCATGTGAAAAGGTGAACAATGATTAAGGATGAAAGAATCTATGCCTTTGAATTGAGATGTTGGAGAGGAGAGTACTGAATATCCCATGGACTGCCAAAAGAACAAACAAGTTTATTTTGGATGAAGTGTAACCAGATAATGACAGTCAAACTTCACCTTAAATACTTGCTATCTTGGAGTCAATGATAGTCAAACTTAACCTTTTCCTGCATCCTGTCAGGAGGCACCAGTCCTCGCAAAAAGATATCACACTCGCTGAGGCCAGTTGAGAGAAATGCAAACTGAGGGAGTCAGGGAGAAAAATGTGCAACAATTAATGAATGGAAATCCAAGTTTACTGTAAATGTTCATTAAAACATCAATTAAAAACTAAAATATTTTCCCTTAAAAAAGCCTGTTTGATTATATATATATATATATATATATATATATATATATATAGAGAGAGAGAGAGAGAGAGAGAGAGAGAGAGAGAGAGAGAGAGAGAGAAGAGAGAGATGAGAGATATAAGGACCAGTCCTTGGAAAGGGACATCATGTTTGGGAGGGTGGAGGGACAACACAGGAGGACAGGAGGGAAGGACCCTCTATGAGGTGGATTGATTCAGTGACTGGGGTAATCAAGATGAGTGTGTCAGAGAAAGGACAGAGCAGGGTTTAGGGCTGTTGTACATAGGGTCGCTATGAGTCGCAAGCGACTCGACAGCACATAACAACATATAGGTAGATATATAGATAGAGAGATTGAGATCGTGTTGGGAATTGTGGATAGTTGGTGAATGAGAGGAAGATTCTCAACAAGATAGGTTGACACAGTGATAACAATGGTCTTGAGCATATCAGAGATGGTGAGAATGGCACGGGAAAGCACAAGGTTAGGATCACTATGAGTTAAAATTGACTTGATGACGTCTAACAACAATAGAAACAGAATAACAATATAACAAAAATGAACACTCATCAGAACTAAACAACAACAACTACTATCGCCACCATCACTATTATTCATTACCATCAGGTTGGAATTGACTCTATCTGACCCTCCAGTTAGGTTTCGGAGGCAGTAAATCGCAGGAGAGAAGTGTGCTCCTCACCTTTTCCCCACAGAGCTGCTGGTGGATTCCCGCTATGAGAGGCAGGACCTTTGGGTTAACGGTTCAGCTCTCTGCTGACTTATCCTCCAGAACTTGTACCTCCTAAAACTTACATTCTTTTGTACATTTTTCAAACGATTGAAAAGGGAACCTAAAGTGGAAATTATTCCACAGTGGCATTTCTGACAAGGAATTTATCTCTAAAATTACAGACAACTCCAACATATCAATAAGAAAAAGATAAATATCCCAGTTATAAAATGGACAGAGGACATGAAAAGACACTTCATCAAACAAGATATGCAGTGTGAAGACACATGTGAAGAAATGCCCCAAATCATTAGCCAGTCTGTCTGTCCTTCTTTGCTACTGAGTCTGTTCTTACTCCTGGCAGATCTTCCAGTGGGTCTCGAAGTCTGTAAATCACATGGGAAGATACTCTCCGTATTTCACCTTCAGTGTTGCTTGTGAATCCAATTACCAGAAAAGTGGAGTCATTGGGTTAACAGCACAACACTCTACAGACTCCACCACAAGAGCTCCCTCATTAGCTATGAACTCGCACTCATTGGCATCAAGTCATAAGTGACCCATAACTCCAGCAGGTTTTCCAAGACTTTAGATCTCCCAATAGATTAACCATCTTTCTTCTTGGGAGCGACTGGTGGATGCAAGCCGCCAGCCAGGCTCCACCTTTGGATTAACAACACAACTCTCCGTCACCTAATGCCCAAATGCAAATAAAAATAACAATGACATAGCATCTCAACATAGAAACAATAGCAAAGGTCAGCAAGACAACAAACAAGAAATGGTAGTTAAGGGTACTGACAGCAAGGTAAAGTGGTGCAACCCCTATGGAATGTGGTTTGGCACTTTCTTAGGAAACTGGGAATGGAAATGCCGTTTGTTCCCACAATCCCCTAGGTATGCATTCTAAAGAAATAAGAGGTGCATGTGGACAGATATGCACACTCCAATAATCATTGCATCACTGTTTACATAACATGCAATAACATGTAGGTAGGAATAACCCCAAAAACTAGAGTGCATGTACACAATGTAGGACAAAAAGATAAAGAAGCCCAAATTCTGATCTCATCATTATTCTTCAAAGATCTCAAAAAAGTAATCATCTGCTTCAGATAAAGAAAAGACATTCCACATAAGGATAGCACTATTGAAGAAGAAAAACAAAGTTGGAAGCCTTATACTTTCTGATTGCAAAACCTACCACAAGGTCCCTGTAATCAAAGCAGCCTGGTACTGGTACAGAGACAGAAATATAGGCCAATGAAACAGGATTGAGAACCCATTATTACATCTGTTCACCTGGGGATGGCTATGGCTTTAAGACTGGAGAAAACTCATCAACAACCCAAGTTATGCCAATGAGACAACCTTGTTTACAGAAATTCAAGACTAAAAGCATTTCCTGAAGAATATCAAAGATCACAACCTTCATAGTGGATTACATCTCAAAATCAAGAAAACCATGAATTCTCAACACTGGACTAACAGGGAACAGCACGACAAATGGAGAAAAGATTGAAGTTTTCAAGGATTCAATTTTACTTGAATCCACTGTCAATTCCCATGGTAGCAGTTGTCAATAAGGAAAATTTGTCTTGCACTAGGAAAATCTGCTGTCCAGGACCTCTCAAAAGTGCTGAAGAGGAAGGAAAGAACTTTGAAGGTTAAAGAGTATCTGCCCCAGCCATGGTATTTTCAGATGCTTCATATGCATCTGAAAATTGGACATTGAATCAGGAAAACCAAAGAAGAATCAGGAAAATCAAAGCTATCTTTTCATTGTGGTGCTGCTAGTGAATATAACATGGTCTACCGAAAGAGTAGGGAGCTCTGGTGGCCTAGTGGTAAAGGAGTTGTGCTGCCAACCGAAGGTAGGCTGTTAGACTCCAACTGCTCCATGAGCAACCTCTTTTGATATTTCCAACCTCTAAAAATCCATTGGGTGGTCAGCTATGAGTTGGTTCAGACTCAGCATCCCAAAGAAAAACAAATCTGTCTTGGAGGAAGAGCAAGGGGAGCAAAGATGGAGAAACTTTGGCTCACACATTTGGGGTATGCAGTCAGGAGGGGATAAATCCTTCAAAAAAGACAACATACTAGAAACAGTAGAAGGTCAGTGAAAGAGAAGACCCTCAACAAGATGAACTGACACAGTGACTGCAGCATCGGCCTTGAGCGTCATGAAGGCTATGAGGCCAGTGTGAGATAGGGCACGGTTCTGACTTGAATCCACTGTCAATTCCCATGGTAGCAGTTGTCAGTAGAGAAAATTTGTCTTGCACTAGGAAAATCTGACATCCTTCAAGAGTTGTCAGAGACAGTGAGATTGGCTTAGGATAAAGCAGAGTTCAGAGCTATTGTGCAAAGGGTTGCATGATTCTCAGGTGACTCAATGGCACATAATAACAACACCATATAGTAAACACATACTAACCAGTAGCTATGCAATCCATTTTGACCCATGATGAGCCCACATGTGTGAGAGTACAACCGTGTTCCACAAGGTTTTCAGTGTTGTATTCTTAAAAGTAGGCCACTGAATCTTTCCTTCAAATGTCTCTGGGTGGAATCAAACCTCTCCTTTACATTAGTAGGTGAGTATATTAACCATTTATACCAAATTAATCCATAACCACAGAATATGGAGACTTCTACTCAAAGACTCCACAGGACAAAAATAGCCCATAGCATTTCCAGGGCTGTGAGTAAGGATGAAAGAAAAATCGATGCCTTTAAGCCATAGTACTGGAGAAGAGTCTTGATCTATGGACTGCCAAAAAACCAAATAGGTCTGTCTTGATGCGGGTGAAACCAGGCTGATCCTTGGAGGGTAGGACTTTGAAGCTCCACCTCACATAATTTGGGCACGTGGCCAGGAAGGGCAGGTCCTTGGAGAAGGACATCATGCTCAAAAAGGTGGAAGGACAACGCAGGAGAGGAAGACCCTGGATGAGATGGATTGATAAAGTAACTGGGGTAGTGAGGGTAGGTGAGTCAGAGTTAGTGAAACTGGCTCAGGACAGGGCAGGGTCCAGAGTAATTGTACATAGGGTCGCTATGAGTCACAGGCGACTTGACAGCACATAACAACAACAATCTTAATGGATGCAGATTACCCCATCTTTGTCCTGTGTTGTACATGGCAGGTTCATACTACCAGCTTCTTAGCAGCCAAGCACTTAACACTGTGTTACTGAAACTTCTTTAAAACTTTTGTCATTATTTTCATGAAATAATTTTAAAAAATGAAATATCATGTCCTGTTTTTTAGATTACATATTCTCTGGGGGGGGGAGCTAAATTTTTTTTACAGATTCTTCTTTTCTGCCCCACCCACGTCCTAAACAACATGCCTCTGGAAATGCTATGAACTTTGATAAATCAGTGTCGATAGCTGTAGAAAGGCTTCAGGCCTTTTGTTCATAGAATCGCTATAAGTTGTGCTCGACTTGACTGCAATCAACAACAGCTCACCTAGAGAAGTGCCTATGAATACATCGCTTTGTTGTTGAGGACTGCTGGGTCAGAACTGACCCATAGCTGACTCTCTAGAGGGTTTTCAGAGGCAGTACATTGCATTGGGGGTGGGGGGTGGGGAATACCCATCTTTCTTCTGAGACGCAGCTGATGGATTCGAACCACATATCTTAGCATTGGTAGCATAGTCCCTATCACTAAGTCAACAGGGATTCCTATGAATTTGATAGCCTTCAATAGGTAACTTTGTCTTATCTGAACCTTGCTCTGTCCTGTGCCCCCTCATCATTTCTGACATACTTGAGCTCATACTTGAGTAATGAGCTTGTTCCTGCAGTTACTGTGTCGCCCATCTGGTTGAGGGTCTTCCTATCTTTTGCTAACCCACCACCCTTCCAAGCATGATGCCCCTCTCCAAGGAACAGAGTCTCTCACATACTACCTGAATATAGAATTTATGTTAATAGTGAGTCATGGAGGTAGGAGAAGAAAGGATTAAGGGAGAGATGTACAAGAGAATAAAAAGTAAAAGAAAATGTTTTGGAGTTTATTTTTACCCTAAATTTTGTGTTCAAGACTTTGGGTATTTGATATATTTTGGGGGGTGGGGTATATAATATATTGATACTTTCCCTTCTAACTTTATTTTCTCAAAATGCAAATCTACAGAAAGAGTTAAATTAAAATCAGTGACCTAATCATAGCCACAAATTACAATCTTCGACTTACAGGGTTTTGCTGTAATTAGAGTGCAGTCAAAGACATAAAGACATTTCATGACACAACACTGCAGGAAAAGTTAGCTGGAGTTGTGGTTTCTTTTTCCTATGGAAAAGACATAACCCTAAAGGACTGTTAAGTTCTAGGGACATTAAATAACATTATAAATTAAATAATTGTAAGTCTGTCTTGGAGAGGGAGAAACCAAGTTTATTCTTAGAGGCTAGGATTTTGAAGCTGTCTGTCTCATACTTTGGACATGTGGCCAAGAGTGACCAGTCCTTGGAGAAGGATATTATACTCAGAAGGGTGGAGGGACAGCGCAGGAAAGGAAGACCCCTGATGAGATGGATTGATAGAGTAACTGGGACAATAGGGGTGGTTGTGTCGGAATCAATGAGTCTGGCTCAGGACAGGGCAGGCTTCGAAATTGTGGTACACAGGGTCGTTATGAGTCCCAGGCAACTCAATGGCACATAACAACAACAAAATATGATATCTCTACAAAATTTCAGTTGCAGTTTTCACCACACATGAAGAAATCCTGCCTAGGCAAAAGTGACTTTTGGAAAGTAGAAGCATCTACATGTAAAACTTCAAATAAAGAAAATGCATATTATAAACTATTTTAATTAAAATATACTTTATACACAGTAAATAACATATACAAAGTATAAATCTCCGGAGTAACATATATGACTTTTTACACACATGTAAACTTCCATAACATTATCAGATCAAGACAAAAACATTTCTATGCCCATGGAAACGTCTACCTTGCCTTTTCTCTGTTAATACTTACATTTCCTGTAATCACTCTCCTCTCTCTTCTGTAGATTACTTTTTCCTGTAAAGAACATTTTAATAGCATATTTTTGCTAATAAATAAGAAGGGACAATTATTATTTGATTTATTAGTTTGATGCAAATAAATATGAAATGGAGCAAAAAGCTGAACATAAAAATTCCGTATGACCCAGTTATTCCACTTCTTGGAATATACCCTGAGAAAATGAGAACTGAGATACAAAAGAGACTTGTACAGCAATATTCATAGCAGCATTATTCACCATCACAAGAACATGGAAACTGCCTAAATGTCCAACCATATTCGAATGGATTGAGAAATTGTGGTACATTCACATGGTGGAATACTATGCAGCACACAAGAGCAATGATTTTTAAAATCACTACCTAACTTGGGAGGGACTGTAGAGCATTATGCTGAGTGAACTAACTCAGTCCCATAAGGACAAATACTGTATATAAAACTATAATTATAGAATGTGTATGAGGATCCAAGAGGGGACTGGGTAAAAGCAGAGGGGTGAAGATGGGCAGGGGATAGTGGGGTGGTTAATCATAGGATCACACAATTTGATGGGTGGAGGGAGCAATGGGTAAAGGAAATGGGAAAAATCCGGTGTGAAAAACAATATATACAAACTTTTAAAGTAAACCAGTATAAAGTAAAAATTTTATTTTAAAAAACAATGTTTAGGGGCTCAGCTTTGAAGCACATGCTTCCTTCCTGTCAGGTCCATCCTGACTCATCTTAACTATCTAGGTTACATTTACAAAACAATCACTTAAAGTATCTTGTAACACTTTAAGAGTTATAATAGCTATTATCATTTTGTTTACTCCTCATCTTCATTAAATAACATGGCTCTTCTCAGTGAACACTTTTTCCCCCCATAGAAGGAAAATAATTCTTGACATTCTTTGAAACAAAAGACCCAGGGTATAAATTGGACATGATAATTCTCTCACGAAGTATGTTATCTAAAAGCTATGAATTCACGTGCCTCTCCTCTTTCACCAATATTTCCTTTGCCAGATTAAGCTTTCTCTTCTAAGGAACATTTTTAAGGCTAGCATTAAAATCTAGTTCTCTACAACACTTACCCTGTGGTTATCTATGACAAGGAGGGGGAGGAAAATGTTTCCTTTGACTCTAGACCACAGAAATGTAGCCAAAAAGCCAACTGTTTTTGCTCATGTGGAACTTTGTTTGTAGATCCTGAACAGATAGTTTCTGGGAGAAACCCAAAGGGCGAGTTTTACTACAGTGTGTCTCCACACACAAGATGGACATCAGAGGTCGTAATGATAATAATTATACTCTGCATGGTCTAGAGTTTTCTTGCTTCCTAAGCGCTTTTGGGAGGGTAACAGACCTGGAATGGAATAAACTCCAAGATAGTATTCTTAGCAAACTGCACTTCTGGCCTGTGCCTCAGCTCTGAACACTAGTCTTTCCCTGTCAGCTGAGGCTCAGGCTTAAGATTGACCAGCAGTAGCTTTAATAAATGAATAAAGAAAACAAAGGAACAAATTGTAGCTTTGCTTCACTTATGTGAACTAAGTAGTTTTTTTAAACAGTAACTAAAACATAAATATTCACAATGTAAATATAGATTTCTAAACATAATTGCAGTTATAAAAATAATCACAAATGTATTGGATGTATGTATCTCTCTTTTCAATTATGTTGTTGATGTGTGCTGTCAAACTGGAACCAAGCCATAGCGGACCCTCCAGCGAGTTTTCAGAAGCGGTGTAATCACACGGGAGAAGATAGCCCATCATTCTCCTGCAGAGCAGCTGACAGATTCAAACCATGTGTTTTTAGGGGTTTTTTTGGGGGGGGAGGACTGCAGTACAGCTTTTGCCATCAGAGCTCTGTTTACAAAGATAGACAGCTAGATTAGATTAGATAGATAGACAGACAGACGCACATGTATGTCTCTTTGTATATTTTTATATAGAAACTAACTCATTGATGGCAAATTAAAATAGACTCATAGCTGACTTTTCAGTATTTTTTTAGAGGCTATAAATTGCATGAGAGAAGATTGTCCATCTTTCTCCCACTTACAAAATCCAGACAGTGGATTCACCAATCTACCTTTGGGTTGTCAGTGCAACTCTTTACTCACCAGGCCATTATATATATATATAGAGAGAGAGAGAGACAGAGAGACAGAGAGAGAGAGAGAGAGAGAGAGATATCATCCTCCGGAAACTGTGAACTTTGTTAAATGTTGATAGTTATAGAAAGGCGAAAACCTTTTAGGCCTTTTCAGGCCTTTTCCTCTTGTACAATTTGCTTCCTCTGAAAACGCTCTGAAGGATCAGCTATGAGTTGGTTCTGATTCAACAGTACACAACAGTAACAGCTTATCCATCTTTATATGTATCTATCTATATGACTTCTGGTGGCACAGTGCTTATCCAAAACATAGTCCTATACCAAGAAGCTGTTGTATGAACAGAGCAAAAGAACACACTGCATGGTTTAAAATCTGGAAAGATGTGTGTCAGTTATATATCCTTTCTTTATACCTATTCAAACTGTATACAGAACAAATAATTCAAGAAGCTGGACTATATGAAGAAGAATGTGGCATCAAGACAGGAGGAAGACTTAACAACCTGTATTATGTAGATAGCACAATTTTGCTTGCTGAAAATAAGGAGGACTTGACACACTTGCTGTAGAGGATGGAAGCCTACAGCCTTCAATATGGGTTGTATCTCAACATCAACGAAACAAAAATTGTCACCTACCAGGTCAATAGGCAACATTATGATAGATGGAGAAGAGATAGAAATTGTCAATTATTTTATCTTGCATCATCTGCAATCAACATCCTTGACACTAGCAACCAGGAAATCTTTACACTGGGAAAAAGTCTGCTTTCAGAGACCTCTCTGAAGTGCTGAAGAACACTGATGTCATTTTGAAGCCTAAGGTGTACCTGACTTGGACCATTATCCTTTAAATTACTTGCTGTGCAGCTTAAAGTTAGACAATAAATAAGGATGACAGAAAAAGAATCAATGTTTTTGAGATGTGGTGTTGGAGAAGAGTGCTGAATATCCCAGAGACTGCCACAGGGACAAACAACTATGTCTTAGAAAAGGTGCCACTAGGGTGCTTCTTGGAGGCAAGAATATCACTTGCTATGCATCTGAAAACTGGGCAATGAATAAGGAAGGCAGAGAAGAATAGATGTCTCTGAGTTGTGATGTCGGAGAATAGCACTATCTCATGAACTGCCAAATAACTAATGATAAGTCTTGGAGAAAGTTCAACCAGAGTGCTCTTTAGAGACAATGATGGTGATCTTCGAATAATATATTTTTGGCATGTTGCTGAGAGAGGCTATTTGGAAAGGGACATCATTATTGATAGGTGGAAAGGAAGACTCTCAATGAGATTAATTGATAAAGTGACTGCAGCAATGTCCTCAAGTGTGTCAGAGATGATGAGGATGACACAAGATTTTGATCTATCATTCATAGGGCTCTATGAATCGTACTTGATAGCACCTAACAATAGCAGTGGTTCAGTCTTCCATTAATTCCAAATTACAATCTCCTAACAGCTTTTCATTGAACAGATAATCATCATGTCAAGTTTTTATCCGAGACATGGAGAACTAAAAATATTTTTTAATTAATCCTTATTTTTTATTGTGATACTTTTTAACAGATGGTAATTAAACCCACACTGTTTCTGAACTATGCCTGTGCCACCAACCAATCATTTAATTTTGATATTTTTGAAATTTGAAGGTCTTTTTTAAAAATTGAAATTTTAGTGACATTTACAGAAAGGCTGTATTTCCATTCATTTATTGATTAATAATGACTTTTATTTGGATAAACAAGTATGCAGACACAGGGCATAGCATCTTTAAAAAACAACCAAAAATTGGTCAATATTTATTACACTTATTGATCCATCTATACATGGTTAATTTTAACCATATAATTTAAATGTAAAATTATAATAATGGGGTATTTTAATTAATACTTGAGGAAAATATAGAACAATTTTACCTGAGGGAAAAAACCTATTTGTTACTTTTTAAAAAATGGTAATGTACCAGAGTGTACTGCTTTTCAATATCTTAATCTTTCATCTATTGCCAACAACTTCTCTACCCATGACAAATATATATACAAACAATGGAAAGATTCTATTTCACTGCTAAAAAGGAAACTAAATGGGTACAGGCAGAGATAAATCGTTCTTTGACCTAGCAACTCAGGATATGAAGGAGAGGCAGTTGGCAGAAACAGAAAGTGTTCGTGGACAGTGGTGGCAGGTTTGGTACAAGTTTCGCTAGATGTTTGTGACAATGTATTTGAAAATAATTTCTTTGCAGTTCAACTATTAAAATTTCCTAGTGTCTCTGTACCTGTGATGGATTTGTGTTTCCCAAAATGCCTGTGTTTAGTGACTCCCTATGATCTGATAAATCCAACAATTGTGGAAAGATTAAGGGTAGAATACAACACTCTTGAATTGTATCATAGCCCTGATACATTTACTAAGGTACGTTTCCTAAGGTTGTGGCCCATAACATCTATTAGGTTGAACAGGAGCAACTCCATTTTACTCGACTTTTACCTTGTTCCCCCTCCGCCTGGGACAGGCAGAAGGAAGACAGAAGGAAGCCCAGAGATGAAGATAACAGGACATCTGGAGGTATGTAGTATCTCAGTGCGAAAAGTTCCAGGATGAAGCCACTGAACCTGAAAGCCACTGCTCCCAGAATATCTCCCACCACCCAGCAACCCCAGGCCATGAGAATGCCTGATCCTCCTCCTTGCTCCCGGCTGATGCTGCCTTGAGAATCTCAGCCCACTTTCACTGAGGTGAATACTAAATAAGAGGTGGTTTGCTATACCGCTGGCTCTAGTAGTACCAAGAAATACTTGCCAGGAGTAGAGTGTCCTTTCTGACTTAGATGCCTGCACACGACAGCTCCTTGGCATTGGAGAGGGTCAAGACCCATGATAGTCACTTAAGGAATACCAAACCTACAGACACTGTAGAGAACAGGATGTTCCTCTAAGAACCGACAGAGAGAGTCTTCCCCTAACCCTGGCAACTGGATCTGAATGTCTAGCCTTTTAAACGGGAAGACAATACATTTTAGTTTGTTAAGTGTCTTCGCTACAGCCAAACTAGATAACTGAAGCAGTACTGAACATGTTGGTTTTCAAACTGCACCTTCAGGTCTAAAAGATTTCTCACTAGAATTATGGAGATAGTACGAGATACATAGAATCAATAACAGTGTTATGTTAGATAAAATAAGAAACAAGGGTATTTAGTGAGAAATTGTAGTAGCATGTAATAATAATTTTACCAGGGTACGTTTTTATGGTTATTTATAGATTCCAAAGTGCTTTCATTAAACCTCCTCACAGGTCACATTTATTCATCACACTTATTCATGCTAACTGCGTCCATGGCAAAATTTGAGGAGTGTGAGTGTGGTAGCTGGCAAACACTTCTTGTCAATGTATCCCTCAGCTAAGGTCAAGGACTGCAGACTTAAATATGGATTGAAGGTCAACATCAGGAAAACAAAAATTCTCACCACTGGGCCAGCATCAAGAGACTGAGATTATAAACAGTTTTAGTTTGTTTGGTTCCACAATCAACACTCTTGGTACCAACAGCCAGGAAATCAAAAGACTAATTGCACTGGGGAAGTCTGCTGTCAGGGACCTCTCCAGAGTTCTGAAGAGCAACCATGCCAGTCTAGAGACTAAGATGCACCTGATCCAGGCCAAAGTCTTCACAATTGCTTGCTATACATCAGAAAGCTGAACATGACTAAGGATGATAGAAAGAGAATTGATGCCTTTGAGCTGTGGTGCTGGAGAAGAATATTGAATATACCATGAACTGCTAGGAGAACAAATGGGTTTGTCCTAGAGAGAGTGAAACCAGGCTGCTCCTTGGAGGCAAGGATTCTGAAGCTTTATCTAACGTATTTTGGGCATGTTGCAAGGAGGGACAAGTCCTTGGAGAGGGATGTCATGCTTGGATGGGTGGAGGGACAGTGCAAGAGAGGAAGACCCTAGATGAGATGGATTGATTCACTGGCTGGGGTTATGGGAGTAGTTGTGTCAGAGACAATAAGATTGGTGCAGAATAGAGCAGGGTTCAGAGCTGTTGCACATGGGGTCAGTTGCAAGCAATTCAACGGCATATAACAACAAAACAATGGTATGTATTGGAAATTGACATTTTACCATTTTACCTTTACAGAATTATTCTTTTGTATATTAAATGTAATTCCCTTTGGAACACAAGCTCAGTTATCTTTAGCATTGACTTGTGCCTCATTGTGAGGAAATCGACCTGGAAGGCCCTGAGAAGGTTTTGATGTGTCTAGATAGGTATGTGTTGCCGGCCTGGGGGAGGCAAAACTCTCCAGCGAGAAGCCTGTGTTAGCAATAATAAATTCCTTTCTCAGTCAAAAATTGTAACAGAGATTTTAGTGTCTGGAGCAAGCTGCCAGGATTTGCAGTGCTTAGCCAAAAACTGAGTGTCCCTGGTGGTTCCAATTCACCAGCAGCTCCTCAAGATGGCCAGTCTCCTACTGTGCTATTACATACAGTCTCAGAAACCCGCTGGAGGGTAGTCATGAGTTGATTCTGACTCCATGGCAATGAATCTAGAATTTAATTTACAAATGCAGCTCTGTAGTGAAAAAACAAAAAAAAACCCAACCAAAAAATAAAAGTTCAACAAAACAAAACAGATTTTATTCTTCCTCATTGGTGCAATGTTTACATAAGGAGTAACTTGTAAAGATCCAAATTTTAATACTTTCTTCCTCCACTCATAAAAATGTGACATTAATACTCTTGTCAAGATGTATCAAATACAGCTTTCCTTTTTTTTAAAGCCCAGATGGCAGTGCTCATGGTAGACATTTCCTATCCCATCTTTCCCTATTGAAATATTTCTATTCCACTTTACATGTTCAGCAGTATATTGTAAAAAAAAAAAAAAAAAGCGTAGGAGATCATCAGAGGTTTTCTACCTTTCTACTGCAAATATTTTTATCTTTATTTGAAGAATTGTTCTTCTACAAAGGCCAGCTGAGCTGTGAGAGGATATCAGAAATATTACCCATGAAAAATGCAGGTCATTACAAAGACAGAAGAAGAAGAAAAGGCCAAAATGGATGTCAGAAGAGACTCTGAATATTGAACTAGAGCTCTGAGAAGACAAAGCAAATGGAAGAAATCAAAAAGTTAAGGAGCTGAACAGAAGATTTCAAAGGGCAGCTTGGGAAGACAAAGCAAAGTATTAATTATAATGAAATATGCAAAGAGCTAGAATTGGAAAATCAAAAAGGACAAACTCACTCAGCGTTTTTAAATAAAATTGTATTTTAATTGTTACGTTAATGAAGGTTTACTAAGAAGTTAGATTTTCATTCATTCATTGTTTCACATTTTACACCCCTCCCTCCATTCCCTCTCCCCAGTTCACTTTTTAAAAATATTTATTCATTGTTGCAAAGTTAAGCTGAAGGAATTGAAGAACAAATTCATGCCTCTAGTTGAAATTCTTAAGGATGCTGTGGCAGAATCTTGAATGATCCAGAAAACATAAAAAGAAGATTGAAGGAATACAGAGTCACTATATCAAAAAGAATTGGCTGACACAGAAGAATTTCATGAAACAACGTATAATCAAGGGCCTATGGTGATGAAGGTGGAAGTTCAAGGTACTTTGCAGGAATTGTCAAAGAACAAGGCCCTAGGAATTGACAGCATATCAATTGACATATTAAAACAAACAGACGCTGCCCTGAATGTGCTCTCCAAATTATTGTATGAAGAAATCTGGAGGACAACAATCTGGCCAACTAACTAAGAGATCCATATTTGTTTCCATTCCAAAAACCAAAGACCTGACAGAGTTTAGAAATTATTGAACAATATCCTTAATATCATAGTGAGATGGGCTCAGAATAGAGCAGAGTTCAGAGCTATTGTACACAGGGTCGCTATGAGTCACAAATGACTCGATGCCACATAATAATAACAGCAACAGTGGGAATCTGGAAAGACTGGTAATAATAGGCATAAATCAATGGTGATTAATGTTCGAGGGCACAATATATAGGAATGATTACATAAAACACAATGTGAATGGAGGAATGTGTTAAACACCATGTACCTGAATGAAACAGTATATTAATTTTGTGTGCAAACCAATATAAAATTTTGTGTGCAAACCAATATAAAAAATAGTCATATGAATTTAAGTACTGAATACCCCATAAATGACAAAAGGACAAATAAATAAATATTGGAGAAAGTGCAACAAAGTTAGTCCTTAAAGGCAAGTATGATGAAACATTTTTTATACACTGGGCCTGTTGCCAAGTGGGCTCATGTCTTGGAAAAAGACGTCATGCTTGGAAAGATGGTGTGTGAGATAAAGATAGGCAGACATTCAACAAAATTGCCACAGAGACTGTAACAATGGTTCAAATATATCAGAAATGATGAGGATAGCTCAGGATAGAGCAATATTCAGATACACTTTTCTTGGGTCTCTTTGTATGTTTGGAAGCAGGAGTGGCATCCACTTCCTAAATAACATGCCTCTGGAAACTATATGAACTTTGAGAAACTACAATAGTTACAGAAAGGTTTCAGGTATTGTTCATGGAGTCACTGTGGATCGTGCTCAACTCAATGGCAATCACTAACAACAAATATGTATATAGTTGACTTGACAACACATAACAGCAACAGCATATATGAGATATAATGCATATGTGCGTGTGTGCATAAAGAAGTTTATTTAAAGAAATTGGCTCATGACGTTACAGAGTCTGGCAGAATTTGAAATCTGTAGGGCAAGGATAGAATTGGCAGGATAGAATTGGTGCTCTAGTCTTGAGACAGAATTTCTACTTCTCCAGGATATCAATTTTTGCTGCCAAAGCCTTCAAGTGATCTGATGAGCTCACCTACATGAGTGATGGTAGGCTGCTTAAGTAAAGTCAAATGCGCATGTTAACTACATCTACTGAACACGTTCACAGAAATCCCTAATTGATATTTGATTAAATGGATATAGTCTAGTTAAGGAACCTTGGTGGCAGGATGCTTAGAACTCAGCTGGGAATGAAAAAGGATGGTGAGAATCGAGTTCTACAGAGGATGAGGTGGCTGGCTGCTTCTGTACAGACTTACAGCCATGCAAACAGTATGGGGAAGGTCTGCTCTGGCCTTTAGATTTGCCAAGAATTGGGATCAACTCAAACGCAGTTGGTTTGAGGATAGTCAGGCTGCAGCCAGAGTGCTCCTTGGAGGCAAAGATGATAAAGCTTCAGCTCTCTTACTTTGAGCATGTTACTAGGAGAGGTTGGCTATTCCTTGGAAAGAGACACCATGCTTGGAAAAGTCAATGGGAAAAAGACCCTCAACAAGATGGATTGACACAGTGACTGCAGGAATGGGTTCAAGTGTGTCAGAGATGATGAGAATGGCGCAGGACAGAATAGGCTTCAGATCTGTTGTTAGGAGTCCTATTGAACTCACTGGGACACATCAGCAAAAACATGCAAGTCCATCCAGTATAATGTGGAAAGAAAATATTAGAGCATATGTTTGTAGTTACTTTTTTGTTAATACTTCATTCACTTTAAGTGGCCCCTTTAATGAGTTCAAGAAATATGTTAGCACGTGTTAGAAAGATGTTAGCAGATGAATGCATCTAAAAAATTTTTTAAAAAGGTACTTTCCCTCCCTGGTAGCTACACACATTTGATAAGCTTTGAGACATTAACTCTGGATATAAATGTATTTGTTTTATATTGTATATTTGGTTCCTAATATAGAGTATTTATGCTCAAGAAATTCTTTTTAATGAATAATTATTCAGGGTGGGCAGGGAAGTGCGCTCTGCATTGTGTAAACCCTGGCATGACACAGAATAGAGCCAGTTTGCAGAGGGTCGGAGTGTGTTCCTCCAGTCCCCAGGCCTCCTTTTCACAGAACCCTCAGGCTTGATGATTGCTGCAGTGCTGAACTATTGTAGAAAGTACAGAACCTTCTGAAATACATTCCCTCACATTCTTTTAGCCTTTATTGCAAAACAAAACAAAAACAACAAAAATCCCTGAACTACTTAAGTACTTAAAGTGCTGGAATTCCATTTGGACTTTACAATGTAAAAGTTATAGATGCTTTTGCTAATTTTCTTTTTCTTTCTAGGAGAGAGCGTGGATACAGCCCCCCACTACCACAGATTATGTAGTCACGTTTCCCACATTTGCACAATTTGTAGTACAAAGAACAAGCCTCGCATTTGAAAAAGCAGCTTCTTGATCATAGTATCTCCCCCGCCAGGGAATATAAGTATTCCAGCGATGCATTTACTACTGAAGTGGAAAATGTAAGTGAACCCAGGGAGGCAGTAACAGGAATATGTACATAGACATTGTTCATTTTTATGAACCATCGAGTCAGAATCTACTCATAGCTGATCTTCCAACAATTTTCAGAAGCAGTAAAGCACATAGAAGGTGATTGCCCATCTTTCTTTCATGCACCCTTGGATAAGAAGTACAATTATTACCCCGAAATATCTCCCTTATGAGGAAATAGCTTCTACACAATCAATGCTCTTGGCACTAGCAATCAGGAAATCAAAAGCTGTTTTGCATTGGGAAAGTTTGCTGTCAGGGACCTCTCTAGAGTACTAAAGAGCAATGATGTCAGTCTGGAGACTAAGGTGCACCTGATACACTCCACGGTCTTTGCGTTTACTTGCTATGCATCAGAGAGCTGGAAATGACTAAGAATGATAGAAAACGGATTGATGCGTTCGAGTTGTGGTGCTGGAGAAGAGAGTTGAACATACCATGGACTGCCAGGAGAGCAAAGGAGTCTGTCCTAGAGAGACTGAAACCAAGTTGCTCCCTGGAGGCAAAGATTTTGAAGCTCTATCTCACATACTGTGGGCACATAGCCAGAAGGGGCCAGTCCATGGGGAAGGACATCATGCTTGGAAGGGTGGAAGGACAGTGCAGGAGAGGAAGAGCCAAGATGAGAT
Source organism: Elephantulus edwardii (assembly GCF_000299155.1). Classification (NCBI taxonomy): domain Eukaryota; kingdom Metazoa; phylum Chordata; class Mammalia; order Macroscelidea; family Macroscelididae; genus Elephantulus; species Elephantulus edwardii. The sequence continues at coordinate 3,620,173 of NW_006399908.1, read as the reverse complement.
GGACTGACTCGATGACTGGGGTTATAGGATTAGGTCTGTTGGAGATGAAGAGATTGGCTCAGGATAGGACAGAGTTCAGAACTAATGTATTTAGGGTTGGTATGAGTCACTGGCAACTCAACAGTACATAACAACAACAAGAATGGAGCTCTGGTGGCCTAGTGGTAGACAGCTGCACTGCAATCCCAAAGGCACGTGGTTGGAGTCCACCAGCTGCTCCACAGGAGAAGGATGGACAATCCCCTGTGATAATTGCCTCTGAAAACCTCCCAGAGGGTCAGTGTGACTCAATGGTACTCAGCAACAACAACACAATGCTTTCCCAAAGGACCTCTGGCGGCCTGGTGGTAAGAAGCTGTGCTAAAATCTCAAAGGGATGAGGTTCAAATGCACCAGCTGCTCCTCTGGAGAAAGATGAGCAATGTCCTTCCATCAGATTTACTGTCTCTTTAAACCTACTGAAGCATCAGCTATGGGTTTGACTCGATGGCACACAACAACAACGCTTTCCCAACCTTCTGTTAATTCAGGAAAGAATGTCATTTTCCCTCATACCAATCTCTTCTAAATTTCTAAATTCTCTTTTTTGTTTTTGTTGTTGAGATGACACACAGTAAAGCATACATTATAATAAGTTCTTTTTTAAAAAAATATTGATCATTACCAATTTGGATTTATCTCAGAAATATGAGGCTAGTTAACTTTTTGCAAATCTATTCATTTATTTGTATTTGAGTGAAAGTTTATAAATTTATTTTATTTTGGTTTAGTGCCAAGGCTGTAAATATTATTTAGCAGCCTCCATATTTGCATTGTTATGCATACTGATTTTTCATCAATCATTTAATAGACATTCTTATAACATTGATTGTTGTTGTTGTTGTTATGTGCCGTCGAATCGCCTGCGACTCATAGCGACCCTATGTACAACAGCCCTAAACTCCGCTCTGTCCTGTGCCAATCGCACCGTCTCTGACACTCCCATCCCAATTATCCCAGTCACTGAATCAATCCACCTCATGTTAGACGGAGCCTCAGAATCCTTGCCTCCAAGGAGCCACCCAGTTTAACCCTTTCCAGGACAAATCTGTTTGTTTTCCTAGCAGTCCATGGTATTCTCAATACTCTTCTCCAGCACCACAGCTCAAAGGCATCAATTCTCCTTCTATCCTCCTTGGTCATTGTCCAACTCTCTGATGCATAACAGGTGATTGCGAAGACCATGGCCTGTATCAGACGCACCTTAATCTCCAAAGAGATACCATTGCTCTTCAGCACTTTGGAGGGGTCCCTAACAGCAGACTTTCCCATGGCAATGTGCCTTTTAATTTCCTGGCTGCTGGTGCCAAGACTGTTGACTATGGAGCCAAGCAAACTAAAGCTGTGTACAATCTCAATCTCTTCACCATCCATCCTGATGCTGCCAATTGGTCCAGTGGTGAGAATCTTTGTCTTCTTGACATTGAGCCTCAATCCATATTGTAGGCTGCAGTCCTTGACACTCTGCAGCAGGCGCTTCAGGTCCTCCTCAGTTTCAGCAAGCAGGGTTGTGTCATCCGCATCAGGCAGATTGTTGATAAATCGTCCACCAATCTTGACCCCACATTTCTCCTCATAGAGCCCCGCCTCCCGGATAATCTGTTCTGCATATAGGTTGAAAAGGTATGGAGATAGGATGCATCCCTGGCGTACGCCCTTCCCAATATTGAACCATGCAGTGTTCCCTTGCTCTGTTCTGATGACTGCCTCCTGGTCCAAGTATAAGTTTCACATTAGAACGATCAGGTGTTCTGGGATTCCCATTCTTCCCAGAGTCAGCCATAGTTTGTTATGATCTACACAGTCAAATGCCTTTGCATAGTCAATGAAACACAGATAGACATTCCTCTGGTATTCCCTGCTTTCAGCCAAGATCCATCTAACATCAGCTACAATATCTCTAGTACCACGACCCCTTCTGAAACCAGCCTGGACTTCTGGTAGTTCTTAATATAATCAAACCATTACAATAATCAAACTCTTATTGTGCATTACCTTTTCCTTCAATTTCATTAATTTTTATTCCTTCTCCTCTTATTTTCCTGCTCCTTCTCTTCTCATCTTTCAAAGATTGATTAATTTCAAAGATTAATCCTTAACAATTGAGTCTGTGTGTAAACCTTTCTTTAGCTTTTTATAATAGTGACTGTTGCTTGATGACTCATAGCCGCCCTGTAACAATGGAGCTGAACGTTGCCCTGTCTTGTGCTGTCTTCATCATCTTTGAGGAGCAAGGCCATTGTTCCAGTCACTGTGTCAATCCCTCTTGTTGAAGGTCTTCCCCTCTTTTGCTGACTCTCCACCTTTCCAAGCCTGATATCCTTTTCCAATGACTGGCTCCTTCTAACAACACACCCAAAGCATGGGAGACAAGCACCCTGATGACACTTTCTCTAAGACATAGTTCCTTATTCTTTTGACAGTCCATAGGATCTTCCATGTTCTTTCAACAGCACAACTCAAAAGCATAGATTTTTCTTCTGTCGTCCTTATTTGATGTTCATAAATGCACAGCAATTGATTGAAAAGACCATGGCTTGAATCAGGAGTTTATACCATAATTGTTCTTTTTTTTCCCATTTTCATCACATTTTATCAGGCATGCAGTCATAGGTTGAATTGTGTCTAGATAGATAGATAGATAGATAGATAGATAGATAGATATAAATATATATATATATGAGAAAGATGATGATATAATATGCAAGCCATATAACAATCCCCATGATATGTTAAACTGAGAAGTTAGAGGAGGATTCAGGGTAACATGAACAATCCTTAAACCCTTAATACCACCAAAATGGCTGATTTATGCCACTCTGTATAATTTGCTCTGGATTCATCCATGTTAGGCATTATTTCACAAATTCTTGATAATTTTTTATTGATGTATAACACTATTGTTGGATGTATTATAATTTCTTTAGTTGTCCATCCAGTGGTGAACATTTTGGGTTGTTTCTAGCTTTTTACTACTGTAAATAATGCTGCAGTAAGCATGAATTGTGTGTATATCATCAGTTTGTGTCACAGTTCTTCTTTCTTTGGGATTTATACTCAACAGTACACAACAACAACAGCATACAAACAGACAGGGAGCTCTGGTGGTCTAGTGGTAAGAAACTGTGCTGCAATCCTGAAGGCACACAGTTCGAATCCACCAGCTGCTTCACAGGAGAAGGACGGGCAGTCTCCTCCAGTGTGATTAACTGCCTCTGAAAACCCACTGGAGGGTCAGCTATGAGTTGATTGCGACTCTATGGGACTCAATAACAACAGTGGGATTTCTGGGTTAAATAGTATTTTTAACTTTCTAAGGAAGCCTAAATGGCTTTCCATAGTAGTTGTATCATTTTACATACTCACTGACATTGTATGAGAGTTCCAATCATTCCATACCTTCCCTAACATTTGTTGTCTGATATCTTATTAAATTTTGTTATTATTGTCTAGGTAAGATGATACCTCATTGTTGATTTGATTTATACCCAAAGAGTTGTGCTGTCAGGTCAGAGGCAAAATGTTCAAATCTATCCATTTCTTAAAGGGAGAAAGATGGGAAATCTCTTCTCATGCAATTTACAGCCTCTAAGAATCGGTTGGAGGGTAAGCTATAAGTCAACTCTAACTCAAGGATATATAACAACCACAATAAATAACAATCTTGAGCATTTATTCAGGTTTTTGTTGGCCATCAGAGCCTTTAAAATTAGAGGTGGGGAAGGAGAATGAAAAATTGAGGGGGAAATGTCACTGAAAAAGAAAGGCTGACTATAGAACTTTGGAGTGAGTGATAGTATTTTCTCAGGAACCTTGTGTGTGGGTCTCAGTGGTGTGTGAAAAAAGAAAAAGATTGTTTATTGACAAACATGAAGATCAAAACAGGATAATTCTAGTCATTGGAAAGACTGAATCACCATGTGTGAAGGAGCAGTGTCAGGGCGACAGGGCTGTTCTCTCAAAAGGAGGCCTGCTTAGGAACAAATGCACTTTTCCAAGTATTTCCCCTTCAGTGAGGCCTCGTCTTTTTATGAGTGCAAGGATGTAATTAATGGACTGTCAAACTTTTTAATTTTTTTTTAAATTAATACCATTCTTATTCTGGCATCAAAGTGAATGTCTCTGCTTGATCTAATTGTATCTCAAATGGAGAAAAGATTGAAGTTGTCAGCAACAACAATCTGTGTGGAATCATAATCAACACCAGTGGAAGCAGCAGCCGGGAAATCAAGCAATGCATTGCAATGAGAAAGTCGGCTGTCAAAGGACTCTTTAAGATACTGAAGAGCAAGGATGTTGATGGATGGAGGGTGAGGTGGGTAAAGGAAATGGGAAAGATCTGATGTGAAAAACAGTGTATACAAACTTTGTAAGTAATCCAGGAAAAAAATAAATAAAAATTTAAAAGGAGCAACAGTGGCATTATGCAGTATTTGTCCTTTTGTGGCTGAAATATTTCACTCAGCAGAATGTCCTCCTCCAGGGTCACCCATTTTGTATAATATTCATGCCACTATTAGAAAACAGGACTGACATTGGGGTTGGGGAGAAAATAAAAAAAGAGAGTATAAATAATGTACAAGGCATTGAAACAGACGAGGAATAAAACGTCTTAAAAAGAATGTATGATTAGGTATTATTTGTATAACAACAGTCCAGAATAAGAGCTGCATAGTAAAGTGGACTGGTGAAGGGGGAAGGATTTTACAACAATGAAAGAATTTGTTTTCAAAGATAAAAGCAAACTTGGGGTGGGGTGGGCAGGGAGGAAAATGTGCAACAATGAATGAATGGAAATCCAAGTTCTCTACAAACTTTCATTAAAATCTCAATTTAAAATTATTTTTTAAAAAAAAACAACCAAAGGAGGAGCAAGAATGTCAGACTAAAGTCCAATGGATCCAAATATTTTCAATTGTTTCCTATACCTGTGATAGTTGTACAACAAATAAGGAAAACTGAGCAAGAATTGATGCCTTTAAATTGTGTTAGCAAAGAATGTTGAACTTACAGAGCCTTGGACAGCCAAAAGAACAAACACAGTTTGAAAGGAATACGGAGTGCTCTGAAGATGTAAGGATGATGAGAATGCTTCCCGTGCTCCAGGAGAAGCCACCAGAGAAGGTCAAAATGCCTGGAAAAGTGGAGTGTCAGCAAAAAAGAGGAAGGTCCTGAACAAGACGGAGTGCGACCAAGGGCTTAAGCAGCTTGTGTTCTGTTGAGGGCACAGAGCAGGGTAAGCTTTCATGCTGGTGTTCACAAGACTTCTGTGAGATGACATCAGCTCGATGCCTCCTAACAACAGTGTAGTTTGATTGCTCTTGTGGGTCTCACCTTTAAGGTGAAAAACACACCAGCTATTCAGATTTTAATCCTTTCTGATTGCTGTGACAGTGGTTTCTCATGGTGACCTGATGAAGTCTTTTCTGATGCTGTTTGGTCTGCAGTCTGAATAAGAACGTGTACTGGTGACATAGATATTCCAGGCTCTAAGAGAGTGCTCTGATAATCCATGAACAAGTGGTGTTCAGCTATCTTCCTCCAATCTAGATTCATTTTGGAAACTGAACGTTTCAAAGACCCTCTCACTTCCTCACCTTTCCCCTCTCTCCTTTCCCACCGCCCCTCCCCCATATCCTTTTCCCCTTCCCATCCCCCATTTCTCCTCCTCCCTTTCCCCACTCCCCTCTATCTTGATGTAACCTATTCGTCCAGTGGTGAGCCATTTTGCTTTCTTGATGTAAACATGTAACTTGTGTTGAAGTCTTTGATCTTCTGCAGCAAGAATTTCAAGTCCTCTTGTTGTAAGCAAGGTTTTGTCATCTGAAAACTGCAAGTGGTTCATGAGTCTTCTCCCTACCCCAATACAACATTCATCTTCACAGAGTCCAGCTTCAGAGTGAATAGATCTGGAGGAAGGTGGCAACCCTGATGCAAACCTTGTCTCACTTTAAACCATGCAGTTTCCCTTTGTCCTGTTTGGACAACTGCTACTGTTAGGGTCATAACTGGGTAACTCAGACAAAATGAGGTGAAACTGGGTAGAACGAATGCTAAGGCAGATAGATACTAATCTGATAAGGAAAGAAAAAAAGTAAATCAAGTACCTAGGACCAAAATATTCCACAAGCAACTCCATGTGACTAGTGATGTCAGCAATCATTGATGACCAAAGTTTGAACTTGTCAAAACATCCTCCAGACTCAAACCCAAACAAGAAAGTGAGCCAACTAGATTACCCCATAAGTGTAGTAGCACACAGTCTTATGCACATCTTTCCTTTTGGAGAAACCTTTTCCTTCCTCAGGAATGTAATTGTTGCTATGGCCCCTCCATATTACCCTTTCATTGGCAAGATATCTGTTGCTCTCTGGATAATATCTCTGCAAATAAATTACCTTTGGGTAAGGTGAATATCCCATCTGGCCCACTGTTGTAACAAAAGCTCCTTCAAGAACCACTCAAATTGCTGTACAGTGTGCTGCTTCTGTAGCTTGGACATCATCCCCTCTACTATTTCCCACCTGGCTCAATTTTTTAGCTGCACTGAGGATGTCCAAAGTCCAAGGTAATGTTTTGGTGTCAAAACCCGGGAACCAATTCTTTGACCAAATTAGAAGGACTGAACTAGGCTAAGACCATCATTGATCTTCCGGATGTCTCCTACCTGGTTTAATTCTTTATCGAAGCAAGATAGACTGAAACCAGGGCATTTGTTACACACTAACATTTCTGGGTCGCTGTATAGGTTTTGCAACGTATAGGTTTCGCTTGATACCATTAAATGTTCTGAGATTCCGATTCTCCCTTCTCCCTCTCTTCTCTCTGCTCTGTCCACTCCCTCCTCTTCCCTCCCTTCTCCTCTTCTCTACCACTGTCCCCTAAAATGGGATTTCTATACTAATTACAAAGTCAAATTTTCACCTCTGCAGCGAAATGTGAAAGAACAATTAAAGAAACCACTAAAGTTTTGAAGAAAAACACTGATATTTGTTAGGAGTTTTCTTAAAGGGCCAGAAAAAGTATTTCACATTGCAGCTAGCAGCAAAACTTTTACCTTCTCCTCTGGTCACCAATTCTGTTAACAGCTCTTTTTGGCCATGTTTTCACATTTGGAGCAGCTGTTTAAAAAAAAAATCAATCTGTCACTCCCCTCCACCTCCCCTTTTTTCCTGCAGGGGTCCTCTTTCCCCAAGACCTCACATTTCACAAGTCTTCAGCCCAGGTTCCACCCCTTTCAAATTCCTGACTGACTTCTGATGCGTCTCCCCTAGAGGAGGGGCTTCCCCCTTGTCTTTAAATGCTTTCCCTGCTGAACGGTTCCCGCCCCCACAAAAACTTTGAAGAGTAAAGCCTTATACCTCAGTGCAGAAACGAAAGGCCTCCTTGGAAATGATGCACCATTTTTGTTTTAAAAATAAGCAAGTATCAAGGGAGTGATTTATCATTTTAGCATAGATAGCAATTTTTTGAGGATGTAAAAAAATAGCCTATTCAAAGGAAATGATTATTTAAACATGTGGATTTGATAATAAATGGCTTTACCATTTTTTTTTTAAGGAAAAAAAAAGGAACTTTGGAAATAGTTGATAAAGAAGGGATGCTTACAAGAACTATTTTTGGGTTTGACCTTCCTGAACCAATTGCTGGAAGAAAAGAATTTCTGCATTTTATTTTTATTTTATTCTAAGGGAAAACTACATAGCTAGACTCCATCCATGCTCTTCATTATAGATAGATGATAGATTAGAGAGAGAGAGATAAATCTGGTAGGCAACCCATTAAGTTTCTCTGAACTTCAAGTTTTTGTCTGTAAAATAAATTTCATAATTAAAAGGTTAATTTTGGAGATTAGATTATATCATTAATACACATTTGCTAAGTGGAAAATTAAAGTTAAGAAAAAATTGTCTATGTACTTAAGGTGAATGCTTGTTTTTATCCTCAAAACTATTTCTATCTTCAAAAAAGATTGAGAGCTGAAATTCAAGTCTCATATTATAGGACATTTTTCAATAACTTCACGTTGAGCAACAAAGAACTCTTTGGAGAAGGTTTGCCTGAAACAGCCTCAATCAATATTAATTTGAGTTATTTATAAAGGTTACTGGAGAGCACAGGTTACAGAAAAGGAGGCAAAGAAATTTAACTGAGCTGTGGTCATTATTCCAGAGTACAACCTCTCAATTGCAAGTGTTGAATGTCATTGTAAATAAGGCTTAAAGGTCAAGTTAAAAAGCCAGAAATTAAGTGGTTACTTTATGGAACACATAAATGGCAAACGAGTACTTATGATTCAGGATTAAAAAAATCAACAAAAACTGATTAGATTAAAAACTGTATTTCACACTAGTTAGAAGAAATAACTTGTGTTTTGGAAAACTGTGTTGGATGACTTTATTTCTGGCAAAGACATCATGTCAAATGTGAAGAATTCTCATTGACTGGGGAGGACAATAGAGATGCATTTTATTTTATTTGCCATTAAGCACTTCTAAAAAAAATAATAATTCAATGTTGCACATTTGTCAACCTCCCCCAGTCCACTTTGCAATGCACTTCTTGATCCAGATTGTTGTCATATATATAATGCCTAATCATATGTTCCTTTTAAATAGTTCTTTCCCTCATCTGTTCCAGAGCAGTGCACATTACCTATCCAAAAATCCCCCAAAACCAAAAACCAAATTAAAATATCCAACCAACCAACCAAACAGTATAATGTTCAGTCTCATGTGTGATTTAAATTATGACCATGTCATTAAATTGACAAAACTCAATATTATGAGAAGATATTTTATAACTTCGTCTACCTCACAATTGGTTTACATATTCCACTTGACCAAAAACTTTCTTAAGGAAATCTTCTTAGCTGGTACAGATATTTAATTATTTCAGTAGTAATAAGTTTTGATGTCTTTGAGCTGTTGTGCTGGAGAAGAATATTGAATATACCATGGACTGCTAGGAGAACAAACAGGTTCATCCTGGAGATGGTGAGACCAGGCTGCTCCTTGGAAGCAAGGTTTCTGAAACTTCATCTCACATATTTTGCACATGTTGCAAAGAGGGACCAGTCCTTGGAGAGGGACATCATGCTTGGGAGGGTGGAGGGACAGAACAGGAGAGGAAGACACTCTATGAGATGGATTGATTCAGTGACTAGAATAATGGGGGTAGGTGTGTCAGAAACAATAAGGTTGGCACAGTTTAGAGAAAGTTTCAGGGCTATTGTACATTGGGTCACTATGAGTTGCAAATGACCAATGGCACATAACAAAAACAGTAACAAGTATATCCACAGACACCTGAAAAGAAATAATAGACAACTACTTTTGAAAAACCAGTGCTTAGATGCCTCAATTCTACTATGTCACACGAAGGGTCATCCTGAGTCCAGGGTCCAGTAATGGCAACTGTTTTCACATCCTCAGATTCTTTCTATTCAGGCATTTATGGGACCTCGTAGAGAGACGAGTTTGTCTTGAGCAGAGGATGCAAGGACGGAGGGAAGGAGGGGTCAGAACCACTGAAGGTTTGGGGCGGAAGTCTCCAAGTCCAGAAAGGCCAGTGAGTATTTCCAGCAATGAAAAGACTGAAGGGTGATAAGGAACAGGGATAAATATGTGCCTATGAGGCTCGTGTGTAGCTGCAGTGTGAATCTCTTTCAGGTCTCACATCATCGCCAACTCTTCAGGAAATCTGGTCTATTCAGATGGATTGTATGAGCTGATTCTTTCTGAACTCAGCAAGGGATATATATGCTTTAAGACTGAACTGCCACTGTGAAGCTGAGGCAGAAGTTGTCTAGAGACCATGATGACTTGAAGTATATAGCTCGGGAGAACTAAATCACTTTATAAAGTTAAGGTATTATTATAATGATTATTTTCTTATACAATAATATAAATAAAGTTAATTACTATAAATACAGCAGAATATTTTAAATGTGAAATTCTACAATTTTTTATATTACTCTTATTTATAAAGTTTGAATACATTGTTTTTCACAAAAGATCCTTCCCATTTCCTTTACCCCACCCACCAATCGAATTTTGAAGCCCTATGATTGACGCCCTACCCCCCATCCTCACACCTCTATTTCCACCCTCCCCCCCACTTTGGATCCTCATACTCATTCTATAATAATGGTTATATACAATATTTGTCCTTGTGGGACTGAGTTAGTTCACTCAGCATAATGTTCTCCAGTTGCTCCCAAGTTAGGTAATAATTTACAAAATGATTGCTCCTGAGTGCTGTGTAGTATTCTATTCTATGAATAGACCGTAACTTCTCAATCCATTCGTTTGTGTTTGGACATCTGGGCTGTTTTCATATTAGCATGATGGTGAATAACGCTGCTATGATCATTGGTTGTACAAGTGCCATTTGAGCCTCAGTTCTCATTTTCTTGGGGTATATTCCAACCAATGGAATGTTGATTGCCTTCAAGTTGAGCACCACACACAGCGACCCTATGAACAAAAGGCCTAAAGCCTTTCTATAACTATCAACAGTTATGAAGGTTCATAGAGTTTCCAGAGGCATGTTATTTAGGAAGTGGATGCCACTCCTTCCTGCTTAAAAAGCAGTGGAATAGCTAAGTCATATGGAATTTCTATGTTCAGTTTGGTTTTAATTATTACTAATTTTAATAGACATTTACAGAAGTTTTGGATTTCCATTCATTCATTGCTGCACTTTTCTCCCTGCCCACCCCTCCCCAGCAGCTCACTCCCCCCTCTGAAGAGAAAAAGAAATAAAAATATTCCTTCATTAGTATACAATTCCCACATCCCTCCCCCCCACCCCCCACCCCGAGTACACTTCTCTATGCAACCTTAATTCTGGATTCCTGTGCTAACCATAATACTCAATATTATATCACCTGTAATCTGTTGTAGAATGGGTCTGACATCACGGTTGGGGTATGACAGAAAAAACTGGATAAATTATGTATATTGTATTGAAACAGGTGAGAAAAAAGAACAGATATGTTCAGTTTTTTAAGGAAGCACCAAACTGCCCTCCATTATACAATCCAAGCAACACTTTGCTGGGATTCTGAGTAGCTTACAAATCAAATTAATTTTCATTTAACCTTTTATACACATGTTCTGTTTCATTCACTATCCAAATATAATTTCATTATTCCACTTCCTGTCATTTTGATTTCCATTAACCCTCCTACACCTTTCTTTTTTTTTTTTTTCTTGTTGTGTACTGTCTAGTCAGATCTGACTGGTACAGGAAGAGATTGCCTCTCCTCCTCGGAGACCAAGGGAGCATCTGGTTGGATTTGAACTGCACAGGTTCAGGATTGCAGTGCAGCTGCTTGGCCACTTAGAGTTCTTTTCAATAAGATTATATTGCATAATTAGTTAATTGTTGAAAATAAGTGTTTCTGTGAAATATGTGTAGACTATCCTATTTTAATTGAACCTATCACTAAGATCTTTGTCTTTAGTTTTGTTTAATATTGTGATTCTTCTACTTTTCTTATTTTATTGAAGTGAAATTGGCATAGCATAAAAGTAACCACTTTCAAGTGAACAAATCAGTACCCATTTGTACAATGCCGTATATAGACACCATGGTATTTGTGTGAACACCAATTTCATCTCATCTATCTTTTGTTGGTTGGTTGGTTTGGGATTTTGGGGGGATTTTTTTTCTTTTTACCAATTTGTAGTTCAGTTTAGGGAATGTTCGTTACTTAAGTGATAAGGAGCTTCACTACAAACTCAAAGGTACGTGGTTTGAATCCACCAGTTACTCTGTGGGAGAAAGATGGGCATTCCCCTCTTGTATGATTTACAGTTTCTGAAAACCTGCTGGAAGGTCACCTCTGAATGGTTCTGATTCAATGGCACATAGCAGCAGTGTAATTTCTTTTTCATGGAGTAATAAATCCTGAAACACTCTCAAGTAAGAACTAAGAACCATTCTGAGGCTTCCATATATTCTCTTCTGGAACCTTCACAAATACAGAAGATATATGTTTGGTAAATCATCGAAAAACACTTCTAATAGGTCTGATTATTGAAAAGTGACTTGTAGAATTAGTCTGATGTGTGTCTGTGGATTGTCTTCAAATCCTTGTCCTGCTTTTGTTTACTTGTTTTGTTTTTATAATGTAATCAGTTTAGACTAAAGTGACAAAAGCCACTTTTTGCCCATTCTTCCCAGGATTTGGCAGTGATGAAAAAAAGCAATGTTTTGCTGTGAGAGAAGAACCAGGCAGATAGAGTCCTTGCCCCTGGGAGGAACAAACAGAAATAGAAGTAGGGAATTTCTTTGTGTTCATGTATGTTTAAGATAAGAAGTTAAAGAATTATTGTTTCCAACTTCACAATGACATGGAAAAGAATCTTTAATTTTTGGATTCCATTTCCTGAGAAGAAATAATTGCTAATGGTTTTTGTTTCTTTTGTTTTATTTGTGAAGTAAGCATCTTAGTTTTGTCACTTAATATGTTATACTCTTGGGCATATTTTTGTATCACTGCAAATAGATCTGATAGCATTCTTTTAAATATGTTATAGTGTTTCATTTAAAATAAATTTAAAAAAAAGACTAAGGTGCATCAAATCCAAGTCATGGGTTTTTCAATTACTTGCTCTGCATCAGAAAGTTGGACAATGACTAAAGATGACAAAAGAAGACTTGATAGCTCTAAGTTGAGGCATTGGAGAAAACTTCTAAATACTCCATGGACTACCAGAAGAACAAACAAATATGTCTTGGAGAAAGGACAACCAGGGTACTCCTTAAAGGCAAGGATATTGAAACTATCTCACATACCTTGGACATGTTGTTAGGAGGGACTTTTGTTGTTGTTGTTATGTGCCATTGAATTGCCTGCGACTCATAGCGTCCCTATGTACAACAGCGCTAAAACCTGCTCTATACCTTGCCAATCATATTGTCTCTGACACACCTATCCCCATTAGCCCAGTGACTGAATCAATCCATCTCATTGAGGGTCTTCCTCTCCTGCACTGTCTGTCCCTCCACCCTCCCAAATATGATGTCCCTCTCCAAGGACTGGTCTCTCCTTGCAACATGTCCAAAGTATGTCAGATGAAGCTTCAAAATCCTTGCCTCCAAGGAGCAGCCTGGTTTAACCCTCTTTCCAGGACGTACCTGTTCATTCTTTTAACAGTTCACGTATATTCAATGCTTTTCTCCAAAAAGCATTGATCAAAGGGATC
>NW_006399908.1:3592916-3606342 GCF_000299155.1 Elephantulus edwardii | reverse complement strand
AGATGATGAGGATGGCACAGGATAGAACAAGGTTCAGATCCATTTGAGCTGTCGCTGACTTGACATCACAAACAGTTTAGGTAAAACTTTACAGCACAAATGATTTTTTTTCTTCAATAATTTGTATACATTTTTATGTATAACGTTTGTGTTTTGTTTTACATATACCTGTTTCATGACATTAGCTGCAATCTCTTCAATGTAGGGACACACTTTCCACTTCCTCCCGGGGTTCTGCTCTTCCATTTCTCCTTCTTTCTTGCCCCTTCCTGCCTTCTGAGGTTTGTATTTGGACAAATGCTGTCCATTTGATATTGTATGGTTGATTTTGTTGAGGACTATATACCTTTCTGATTTTTATTCTTTACTTTATGGGTCTGCTTGTTAAGTTTTATTGAAAGTTAATCTCTTATGGTGAGTTCAGGAGCACATTTGAAGGATGTGTAGGGGTCACAGTCTTGGTGCTTCCATCAGCCTCTGATTATGTTGATTGTTTGTGTGGTTATTTTTTTATCATTTTGAATTTGGCTCTACATTTTCCTCTCCCATTCTTTCAAGGACTTTCTCTCATGATTCTAATTAGAACAATGGGTAGTTGTAACTGGACACCATCTAGTTGTTCTTGTCTCAGGCTAGTAGAGGCTGTGGTTCAAAAGATCCTTTGTACTAATTGTTTTGAGTCTTTTTCTTCACTTTCCTTTGCTGTGGACCAGAAGAGACTAACAGTTTTATCTTAAGAAACCTTTCCCTGCCTACCAAAATAAGATCTCTAACCTTGTCTTTATGAACTATGAAGTGTCAATTGACCTTGAGATTGTGGTCAAGGCCAAGTGATTTGAATGTGTTTGCATCTTATAAAGGATGGGAGAGGGCAGGGAAAGAGGAAGAACTGTGCTTCCAGATTCTTGTTTATTCCAAATCCATGCAAGAGATCCCATCCCAATGAGGAACAAAGGATGCTAGCTTCCTGGTAAGGGTGGTCAGTTTTTGTTTCCAATACCTCTCTGAGAAGACCGTATATAAGTATAAGGTTGCACACAATATTAACTATATTGTCTGATAATTTCCACATTCTGGCGGATTGTTCTTTCTTGAGAATGGTGATCCAAAGGAAGTTGCTCACAAATTCCTTAATTTCCTTCTATTCAAATAGAATAACTGAAATTAATGCCTGAGGCTAGAAGTCAAGTAAGGGTGCCAGTTCTCCAGGAAGGTCCTTTCTCTGTATCAGTTGCAGAGTAAGGCCTGGCCTGATCTAGTGCTCCCTAGAGAATTAAGTATCAAGGAACTTCATTCAACATGCCTGAGTGTAGAGAGATTCACTCCACTCCTAGTGATGGTTCTTGATGATTTCTTAATGGGTCTGAGGAACTCTCTCCTCCTCTCCCACCACCTAGGTTTTTTTTATATTTTTTTTATTGTACTGATTTATTTACAAAGTTTGAATACATTGCTTTTCACACTGAATCTTTCCCATTTGATTCACCCATCCCTCCCTCCAGCCATCAAACTGTGCCACCCTATGATTAACACCCACCTCCCACCCCTCATCCAGACTCACTCCCTGCTTCCACCCTCCTCCCTCCTTGGATTTTCGTACTCATTCTACAATAATAGTTTTATGCAGTATTTGTCCTTATGGGACTGAGTTAGTTCACTCAGCATAACGCCCTCCAGTCCCTCCCAAGTTAGATAGTAACTTACAAAATCATTGCTCCTGTATGCTGCATAGTATTCCATGATGTGAATGTACAATAATTTCTCAATCCATTCGATTGTGGGTGGACATGTGGGCTGTTTCCATGTTCTTTCAATGGTGAATAATGCTTGGTGTACAAGTCTCTGTTTTGTGCCTCAGTTCTCATTTTCTTGGGTTGTATTCCAAACAATGGAATATCTGGGTCATATGGAATTTCTATGTTCAGCTTTTTGAGGAAGTGCCAAATTACCAGCCAGAATGATTGTAGCATTTTATAATCCCACCAACAATATGTAAGCGTTCCTATCTTGCCATATCCTCTCCAACATTTATTTATTACTTGCTGTCCTGTTACATTTTGCCACTGCTAGAGATGGTATTTCCTTGTGGTTTTGATTTGCATCTCTCTTATTGACAATGATTTGGAGCATTTCCTCATGTGTCTGTTGACCATCTGAATATCTTGTCTGTGGAAATTCTTTCCACGCCTTTTGCCTATTTTGTAATTAAGTTATTAGTCTTTTTCTTGTGGAGGCCCAGGAGTATTCTATAAACTTTAGTTATGAGACTCTTGTCTGAGGTGTTGTTTGTTGTTGTTATGTGCCGTCGAGTCGTTTACGACTCATAGCCACCCTATGTACAAAAGCCCTAAACCCTGCTCTATCCTGTGCCAATCGCATTGCCTCTGACACACCCATCCCGATTACCCCAGTCACTGAATCAATCCACCTCATAGAGGACCTTCCCCTCCTGCGCTGTCCCTCTACTCTACCCAGCATGATGTCCCTTTCTAAAGACCTGTCTCTCCTTACAACATGTCCAAAGTATGTCAGACGAAGTCCCAGAATCCTTGCCTCCAAGGAGCAGCCTGGTTTAACCCTCTCTACGATGAATCTGTTTGTTTTCTTGGCAGTCCATGGTACATTCAATACTCGTCTTCAGCACCACAACACAAAGGCGTCAATTCTCCTTCTATCCTCCGTAGTCATTGTCCAACTCTCTGATGCATAACAAGTGATTGCAAAAACCATGGCCTGTATCAGGCAGACCTTAGTCTCCAGAGAGACACCGTTGCTCTTGAGTACTTTAGAGAGGTCCCTAACCACAGACTTTCCCATCGCAATACGGTTTTTGATTTCCTGGCTACTGGTGCCAAGAGTGTTGACCGTGGAGCCAAGCAAACTGAAGCTGTGAACAATCTCAATCTCTTCGCCATCTATCCTGATGCTACCGATTGGTCCAGTGGTGAGAATTTTTGTCTTCTTGACATTGAGCCTCAGTCCATATTGAAGGCTGCAGTCCTTGACCCTCTGCAGTAAGTGCATGAGGTCCTCCTCAGTTTCAGCGAGCAAAGTTGTGTCATCTGCATAATGCAGATTGTTGATAGATCGTCCACCAATCCTAAAGCCATGCTTCTCCTCATAGAGCCCAGCCTCTCGGATAATCTGCTCTGCATACATGTTGAAAAGGTATGGAGACAGGATACATCCCTGGTGTACACCCTTCCCAATTTTGAACCATGCAGTGTTGCCCTGCTCTGTTCTGACGACTGCTTCTTGGTCCAAGTATAGGTTTTGCATTAGCACGATTAAATGTTCTGGGATTCCCATTCTTCTCAGAGTCAGCCACAGTTTGTTATGATCCACGCAGTCAAATGCCTTTGCATAATCAATGAAACACAGATAGACATTCTTCTGGTATTCTCTGTTTTCAGGTAAGATCCATCTAACATCAGCTACAATATCTCTAGTACCACGACCCCTTCTAAACCCAGCCTGGACTTCTGGCAGTTCTCTGCTGATGTACTGTTCTAGTCGTTTTTGGATAATCACAGATAGCTGGATCTGTTTTTCAGTTCTCAATTCTGTTCCACTGGTCTCTATGCTGGTTATCATGCTGTACTAAACCAGTACCATGCTGGTTTGGTTACTACTGCTGTAATAGGCTTTGAGGTCAGGGAGTGCTATGTTTTCCACTTCATTTTGGTTTCTCAGAGTGTTTTGATTATTCAGGGACCCTTCCCTCTCCAAATAAACTTGACAATTTCCCTTTCAATCTCTTTGGAAAATGAATTTGATATCTGTATTGGGATTACATGTAGATTGTTCTTGGTAGGATTGTCATTTTCATGATATTGAGTCTTCCTATCTGTGAACAAGGGCACATTTTTCCATTTCTTTAGGTCTTTAATTATGTCTTGCCGAAATGTTCTGTAGTTTTCTTTGTCTTTTGTGTCTCTAGTTAGATTCACTACCAAGTATCTCAATTTATGGTTGGCTATTGTAAATATCATTGCTTTCTTGGTTTTCTTCTCTGAGTTCTTTGTTACTGTAGAGGAGTCCCATTGGGGTTTTGTTTTGTTTTTTTATATTGATCTTGTGTCCTTCCACTCTACTAAACTGGCCTACTAACTCTAACAGTTTTTTGGTCGTTTCTTTGAGGTTTTCTGTGCACACTATCATATCATCTGCGTATAGCAGTAGTTTAACCATTTCTTTTCTGATATGGATGCCTTTTG
Organism: Elephantulus edwardii; assembly: GCF_000299155.1. NCBI lineage: Eukaryota > Metazoa > Chordata > Mammalia > Macroscelidea > Macroscelididae > Elephantulus > Elephantulus edwardii. The sequence continues at coordinate 3,602,125 of NW_006399908.1, read as the reverse complement.
TTTCCTTCTCTTGTCATATTGCCCTAGCAAGCACTTCCTATACAATATTGAATAGAAATACCACCTAGGTTTTATATTTACTTTCCATCACAGTGAAGGAAACCCCATAACCATTCAATGATTGCTCTCCGTTGTTCCTTCACTCCAGTTGGTTTTTATTTCTATTAATTTACCTAGTCTAGATAATCCTTACAAAGGCTGAAGAGGAAGAAAAGACCAAGATGGATGTCAGATGAGACTCTGAGTATTGCATTAGAGTACTGAGAAGCCAAAGCTAAAGGAAGAAATCCAGAAATTAAAGAGCTGAACAGAAAATTTCAAAGGGCATCTCAGGATGACAAAGCAAGATACTATAATGAAATGTGCAAAGAGCTAGAGTCAGAAAATCAAAAGGGCTGGACTTGCTCAGCATTTCTTAAGCTGAAGGAATTGAAAAACAGAGTGGCAATACTTAAAGATGCTTTGGGTAGAGTGTTAAATAGTATAAGAGGCATTAAATGAAGATGGAAAGAGTCACTGTACCAGAAGGAATTAGAAGAATTTCCTGAAATAACATATGAGCAAGAGCCTATGGTGATGAAGGAGGAAGTTCAAGTTGCTCTGAAAGAACAGGCAAAAAACTTGGCTCCAGGGGTTGGTGACATACCAATTGACATATTTTAACAAACAGACACTACCCTGGATGTCCTCTCTAAGTTGTGCCAAGAAATCTGGAGGACAGCCAGCTGACCAACTGACTGGAAGAGATTGATCTTTGTTCCCATTTCAAAGAAAGGTGATCTGACATAGTGCAGAAGTTATCAAACAATATCATAAATATCACATGCAAGCAAGATTCTGCTGAAAATTATACAAAAACTACTGGAGCAACACATCAACAGAGAACTGCCAGAATGCAGGCTGGATTTAGAAGAGGCAGTGGTACTAGGGATATTACAGCTAATGTAAGATGGATCTTGGCAGAAAGCAGAGAATACCAGAGGAATATCTATCTGTGCTTCATTGACTGTGCAAAGGCTTTTGACTGTGTGGGTCACAACAAGCTGTGGCTAACTCTGAGGTGAAGGGGAATCCCAAAACATTTGATTGTGCTTATGTGAAACCTATAGTTGAACCAAGAGGCAGTCATGAGAAAAAAGCAAGGAGACACTACATGGTTCAAAATTGGGAAGGGTGTGTGCCTGGGATGTATTCTGTCTCTATACCTTTTCAATCTGTATGCAGAACAGATCATCAGAGATACTGAACTGTACAAGGAAGAATGTGGCATCAGGATTGGTGGAAGAGTCATCACCAACCTGTGTTATGCAGATGGCACAATCCTGCTTGTTGCACCTGAGGTGCTTGCTGCAGAAGGTCAAGGACTACAGCCTTCAATATGGATTGAAGCTCAACATCAAGAAAACAAAGATCACTGGACCAATTGATAGCATCAGTATGGGTGGTGAAGAGATTGAGATAGTTAACAGTTTTAGTTTGCTTGTATCCACCGTCAATAACACTCTTGGTACCAGCAGCCAAGAAATCAAGAGATGAATTGCATTGTGAAAGTCAGCTGTCAGGGATCTCTCCAGAGTAATGAAGAGCAACGACGTCAGGCTGGAGACTAAGGTGTCTCATCTGGGCTATAGTCTTTGCAATTTTGTGCTATGCATCAGAGAGCTGGACAATGCTTAGGAATGATAGAAGGAGAATGGATGCTTTTGAGCCATGGTGATGGAGAAGAGTATTGAATATACCACGGACTGCTAGGAGAACAAACAGATTTTCCTGGAGAGGGTTAAACCAGTCTGCTCCTTTGTGGCAAGGATTCTGAAGTTTTGTCTGACATACTTTGGGCATGTTTCAAGGAGAGATCATTTCTTGGAGAAGGACTCCCTGCTTGGGAGGGTGGAGGAAGAGCACAGGAGAGGATGACCCTCAATGAGATGGATCGACTCAGTGATTAGAGTAATGGGAGTAGGTGTGTCAGAGGCAGTGCGATTGGCATAGGATAGAGCAGGGTTTAGGGCTCTTGTACATAGGGTTGCTATGAGTTGCAAACGACTTGAAAGCACATAACAGCAACAACAATATTACTCCTCAAAGAGCTCAGGTGGTATCAGTGGTTAAGCATTCAACTGGAAGGTTGACTGTTGGAAGCCACCAGTTTTTCCACAGCAGGAAGAAGTGGCAGCTTCTGTAAAGATTGTTATTGTGTTTGTTGTATACTGTGGAGTCAGAGCCAATCCATAGCTGGCCCTCCGGTGGGTTTTCAGAAGCGGTTGAGAGCATCAGAGGAGAATGTCCATCCTTCTCCCATGGAGCAGCTGGTGGCCTTGAACTGCATGCCTTTGGGATTGCAGTGCAGCTTCTTGCCTCCTTGGGGACAGGGGTGGTTGATTCAGTCCTATAGGACTACTGTAGTCATTATGTCTCACAAGTCTATCAACAAACATTTTATGTAAATGTAATCATTATATATTCATTCATGTCTAACATCTTTGATTTAGCATGATATTTTTAGGTTCATTCACTTTGTAGCTAATATCAATATTTCACTGCTTTTTATGACTGAGTCATATTTCATTTTATGGATATACCAAATCCTGTTTATCTATGCATCTGCTAATTGATATGTGAGCTATTTACACCATTTGGTTATTGTGATTAGTCCTGTTATGAACATTCATATATATATTAATACAATATATAATGTTATATAATTATATAATATATAATATACATATTATATATAATATTCATATATATATTTGTTGTTGTTTGGTGCCATCAAGTTGTAGACGACTCATAGTGACCCTATAAACAAACAGCCTGAGCACTGTTCGTACATAGAGTTTCCGGAGACAAGCCATTTCGGAAGTGGATGCCGCTCCTGCTTCCAGGCTTGATTTAGTCGGGAAGCTCCAGCCAACACTGTCCACCAGGGTACCCATTGCCACGATTGGCACATCACTGTCACAGGCTTCAGCATCAGAGCCACCACGAGTTACCTCTATACAGCAATGCACAGACCAGTGCTATACCACCTGCACGTCACCAGTTCTCTGGCTATCACAAAAATAATCACTCTCTAATCACCAAGTGCCATCCATGGTCAATGTTGTCCTACTAATAATAGTTACCAAAGGTGTGTTGGTCGCTTTATACCAGATGTTGGAATAAGACACCCACCATTCGTTATCTCACTGAATCCTCACAGGAATGCTAGGAAATTGGCATTTTATCCCAATAGAGGTGGTGGAATTTAGCAAGGTTTTACAGCGGCAACATCAGGACTCAGCCCTACTGATAGTCTTGATTACAGGTTTGAAGCTCATCAGTGCATTTTCTCTCGGGTCTTGACCTACCACTGAAGAGATCCGGTGGCCTCCCCAGCTACACAAATATGAACAGACGGTTTAGGTGGTTTTTGTCACCTGCTTAGTAATACCATTTCAATGACAAGGTTTCCTGTTAAGGTTTTCCTGTTGTGGAGAAATGTATTGAGCAGAACCCTTGGGCAAAGGCACTGACTTACGCGCAGTTTGGCCTGAAGCACTTGCGTCAGCATTCGGCTCCTGGAAGAGCGTACTTGGCCTTGCGTGTTGCTTGCTTAACAGACCACAAAAGTCAACATCCTTCTGGAAGAACAGCTCATGCTCGGAGGCATCAGGATCTCCAGAGGAGCCTGTGAAGCTCAGATGTTCTGTGAAAGCCACAAGTGGAGCATGACCCCCTGTGTCATAAATATAATGTTAATTTTTTAAGAAAGCTTCAAAGACTTGCCTCTTATGCTCAATACCAAAGAAAGTTTTGAGAACCTTCTTTCCTTTTGTCTTTTGGAACTAAAAGTGATCACTTTCCCCCCCCTTCAGTTTGTCTTTTCAACAGAAAAATGTGTCTCATCCCTGAGTATGATAAGAAGGTTAAGCTTACTTGTAAAGTAGGGGAAAGGCTGAAGTTACTGCACATGAGAAATAGATACCAGAGCAAGGGCTTATGAAGCCATCCTAGCCCCTCTCAGAAGGTGATGATTAGATATTCTTTCAGATGTGTTGTCCTTTCTTTTTAAAATTAGTTTCCTTTTATATTGATTTGCATTTGGAGGTGCTGTGACGCTGAACACTGTGCCATACTTGTGTCAAATACCATAATGGTTACCCATCATGGAGCTTCCAGATCGATTCAGGTTTGGAAGAAGGAGTGGCATCCACTTCCTAAACCAGATGCCTCTGGAAACTCTATGAACACAGAGAACTGGATGATAGTTATAGAACAGGGTTCAGGACTTTTGTTCATAGGGTCGCTATGAGTCATATTCGACTTGATGACATGTAACCACTGTTAAGTGAGATCGGTGTTGTTATATTTTGGAGGAACATTCTTCTAAGTTTTATATCATCACTCTTCTGACAGTTTGCTGTACTGAGGTAATCTGGGTTTGCTGTGATGCTGAACCTTGTGGCATTGGGGTGTCAAATGCCATAATGGTTTCCCTAAGTGGACAGTGTTTGGTGGAGCTCCCAGTTTAAGACAGATTTGGAAGCATAAGTGGCATCCATTTCCTAAACCACATGCCTCTGGAAACTCTATGAACTTGGAGAAATGACGATAGTCCTAGAAAGGCTTCAGGTCTTTTGTTCATAGAGTCATTATGAGCCTTGCTCAACTCAATGGCAATCAACAACAACAACAACAACTCGTTTTCTGGTACTCTCTGGTGGCCTAGAGGCAAGAAGATGCACTGCAATCCCTAAGGCACGTGGTTCAAGTCCGCCAGCTGCTCCGCGGGAGAAGGACGGTCAATATCCTCCCTTGGGATTAACTGACTCCGAAAGCCGTCCACAGGGTCAGCTATGGGTCAGTTCCAACTCGGCAGTACACAACAGCAACCACTTTTCTCTCACTTGGTTTCTATATTCACTTTGATGGATTTCACTAGAACAAATTTTAGCAGAATTCTGTTTGTCAATGTCAAATTATGTAATTTAATTACTACCTTCATTTTACAAAGAGCTCTATTAAAAAAATCAGCCATTTACCAGAGAGCTTTCCCCAGGAATGTAAATACCAGGAGGACCGTATGCTGTCTCATGTGGAACCAGCTGGAGAAAGTGAGGCAGAACTTCTAGGAACATTGCTTTTCAAAGTTAATTTGGGGGGGGGAGGAAGGCAAGCTTCAGAAAGAATGACTTCCTAAATATCAAGAATATTTAATCAAAGCATTTTCTGATTTTATTCTAAAATTATTTATTTATGCTTCTAAAAACAATCGCAAAGCTTTCATGATTGTTAATAAATAAAAGTAGCAAGGTTAAAGCTTTGTGAGTATACTCAGGGTGGTGGTGGGGATGCGGGGGGATTGTATACCAAAGAAAGAATTTTCCTTTTACTTTTCAAAGAGAGGAGCAAACTGCGGGGGGAGGCCTGGGCAGGGAGAAAAGTGCAACAATGAATGAATGGAAATCCAAAATCTCTGTAAATGTTCATTAAAATTAATAAAATAAAAAATTTTTTAAAAGCTTTGGGTTTAAAAAAGGAATTAAGTGGACTTCATTTTTTAGCAAGTATTGCCAAATTTGTCAATCTTGTTCAAGCCAATTAAATTGTTAATAATTTTACACATTTCTCTGTTTTGAAAATGTGCATAGAGGTTGTGTAGAGCACAATCAAATAGAAAAAAACAAGTTAAAAGTTGAATATGTTTCCCAGTTTTATTGCTCCTGTGTATGTAGGAATGTCTGTTTTCGAGGTGGTTTAAGATGGAAGGTCTGGGAGGAGCAAAATACCATTTGTTTAGTGACAAAGGGTTTTTCCTGTGATCCTTGTGTCTCTTATTATCATGAAGCTATTCCTGTAAAATGTTTAGTAGTTATTTTCTAAAAAAAGAATTTGAGGCCTAACTGCAAATACGTAATTATAGTCATATTATGTCTTTTGGTATAATCCACTGTAATCAAAGTTGTGTACTCACTGATTATATGTCCAATTGTTTTACCAACCGAAACAGTTGCTGGAAATGCCCTTAAGAATGAAAATTTCCCTCTCTTATCAGTCCTTCATGAAATCTGCCCCTGAATTTGCTTTGAAATCTTAAAAGACCTTGTCTCTAAGACAGCCATTATAGACTCTAAAATCTCACGTAGAGATTTCTTTTAAAATTTGTTTTGAAAGCCACAACTTTCCAGACCGACAGAGAAGACAGTGACATTCAAGAAAACCAACTACAGAGTTGTTGTTGTTGTTGTAATTGTAGTATACCATCAAGTTGGAACTAACACATCATAGCTGACCCTAAAGCAGATTTTCAGAGTCAGTTACTCGCAAGGGAAGAGATTACCCATTTGAACTGTGTGCCTTTGGGATGGCAGTGAAACTTCTTGCTACTAGGCCACCAGTGCTCCCTAGTAACTTTCTTCATCATCATCATCATCATCATCATCATCATCATCATCATCAAGAACACAGAAAGTTTTCTTTGCCATCATATTTTTCTCTTTTCGTTCTTCACACTTTCTCTTTAGCCTCTGCTTTGTGGAGACACTCCACTTTGTTCTTGGGGCTTGAGTAGCATCAGTCGTGAGAAATATGGATGTCACATCGTATAACCTCCCTCCTAGACCTGTGGCAGGTATTGCTCGTAAATCTAGGTATTGTTCCTTAACATAACCTCATAATCCTTGTCAACACCTGAAGGCTTAAACAGCCACTAACAAGTACTCATTGTTTGATTACGTGATGAAATTCATCTGTCTTCTCTAAGGTAGATTTTGACGCTTGTGTAAAGACACTGAAGCTAGTTCATTGGACTTTCAGATGACATCATGGGGTAAAGGCTGACTATTGTGAGAATAGCTCAGTGTTTGTCATGCAAAGAACAGTGATCTGAGCGCAAGTTCAGACTGGCTCCTACCGTGATGCTGAATCCTGCACATGCTGTCTGCTCTACCCTTTTGTAAAACAAGAATTGCAATGTACCTTGCTGTGGCTAAGATCTAACATGATAATAGACGTGAAAAACCTTTGTCAAGTACTTGGTGATGTATATCTGCACGCACGCTTGTTATTTTTACATTTTCCCAGAAAGACTGTAAGCTAGGCATGTATCTTATTTATCTGTGTATTTAAAAACCCTCAGAAGAGCTGGCAGTCATGTTAGCAAGTCTAAACCCAGACACAGGGGATTCAGTGCCTATTTTTGCTATGCATCAGGTATCCAGGGAGCTCTGATTCAGAAGCAACCAGGCTGCTGAGTGTATTCTCCTAGTACTGAGGCTCTAGACTCTGAGCTAAGTGGTGTCAGGAGACTTGAGCTTAGTTAAAGACTGAAGAAAGCAGAAGTGGGATCCAGCTTTGGAGGCTAGTAGACAACACAGGGGAATCAAGCATGGCTCATTTACTAGGGATGTCAGAGAGTGTTCCCTCTCAGAAACCCCATAGTGAAAGGCCACAGGGTTCACAACAACCTACCCTAAGGAAAGAAACTCCCTGAGGTCCAACGGTCCTGAGTGGGGTGAGCATTATACCAAGGGTCAGCATAAGCAATGCTGGTATCTGCTTATTACCTAGGGAGGGCTCCAGTCAGACAGGCTTCTTACCCGTCATTGGCCGCTGCCACTCCTCCTTCTTTATGAGCTCTAGTGTCCTAGTGGTAAGAAGCTGCACTTCAATCCTGTAGGGGCACAGTTTGAACCCTCCAGCAGCACTGCAGAAGGATAGACAATCACCTCCCGTGTAATAAACTGCCTCTGAAAACCCACTGCAGAGTCAGCTATGGGTAAGTTCCGACTTGATGGTCACAACAACTAGAACATTCTGAGGGAATACTTGGCTAAAGCCTAGGACAGTCCTTCACCTCTCTGCTAGGTTTCTAATCAACACGTTCTTTTTTTATTGAGGCAGCAAATAAAATGTTCAAAATACCAAGAGAGATTCAAGTTTTGATGGAAATCAAGCTTAGAATAAATTTCTTCATTTTCTACTCAAGATTAAGTAAGGTAAGAGTCAAATATTTGACTATTTGCTCAGCTCTGACAGGTGAGGGCTTGCTTATTCGACTGTTAAAAAAAATCTGAAAAAAAATAGAGATTCAAAGACAGTCATCCATAGTCAAGAGCCATGATACAAAAATCTTCTCTTTCACACCAAGATGGATATTTGACAGTGATGACAACTTCTTAGTTCTTGTTTGGGGAACAGAAGAGGTCAGCTTGACTTAGTCTCTGACAGATTTATGAAGTCATCGCCTAATACTATTGCTCAGACAAAGAGTTAGCTATGAAACAAAAGCAGTGAAGGCTTCTGTTTTCAACCCCTTGTTTTAATATATGCAAATGACCTCATGTGAATTGGCAACGGTTGGACCTATGGCTTTCTAGGGAGAGGGCAAACATTATATACATTTACAGAACACGGTGAGCTCTTTGTACACTTCACAGGGTTAACCAGGAGTCATTTTGCATGAGGTCAACTGAAAATGAAGTAACATTAAAGTAGAGCTGTTTTGTCAAAACGGGTAGATTGAGGAGTCTGATGATGGGGCTTGTAGATTTCTAGAGGTGCAATTTGAGTCACAGACTTTGAGCAAGGCTCTCTAATAGGCTCACATATTGGTGGAGTTAAAGGAGAATGTGCATAATATAGTTTTAGCTCAATTTGGAAAAAAACAAAACTAGAAATGATAGCAAGAAAACATACTCACAAACCACTGAAATACATAGTGTCTCAAAGCCAAGAACCTCCTGACACTAGAAGTGCTCAAAGAGTGGCTGCCACTTATTAAAGAAGTGACAAATGTTTCCTCTATTAGGAGATTCTTTGCCTTAGCTATTATCTGGCTGTCCATTAAAACTCCGACATGTATGGATTTTCTGGTTCTGGATGACGTAGTAGCAAAGTGCACTGACCACAAGCAGCTGAAATACAGAGATGTAGCTGAGTTAAAAATGTGTCAAGTGGTGAGCTCTGGTGGCCTAGTGTCAAGAAGCTGTACTGCAGTGATTTGAATCCACCAGATGCTATGCTGGAGAAGGAGGGACAATCTCCTCCTGTACCAGTCAGATCCTTTGACGGTACACATACACAAAATAATAATAAAAAAGAAATTTAAAAAATGCATTATGGGCAAGAAACTGCACTGCAATCCCAGAGGCGCACGGTTCGAATCCATCAGATGCTCTGCCGGGAAAGGAGGGACAATCTCCTCCTGTACCAGTCAGATCCGATTT
>NW_006399908.1:3590460-3592816 GCF_000299155.1 Elephantulus edwardii | reverse complement strand
ATAAAATAATAATAATAATAATAATAATTTTTTAAAATGCATTATTTATGTTGTTGTTTTTTATGTGCCGTCAAGTCACCTGTGACTCATAGCGACCCCATGTACAACAGCTCTGAAACCTGCTCTATCTTGAGTGTATTTCATTGTCTCTGACATACATACTACCCTCGTTACCCCAGCCACCAAGTCACTCCATCTCATTCAGGGTCTTCCTTTCCTGAGCTGTCCCTCCACCCTTCTAAGCATGATGACTTTCTCCAAGGAGTGGAGTGGCCTCCTGGCCACGTGCCCAAAATATGTGTGATGGAGTTTCAAAATCCTTGCCACCAAGGTGCAGCCAGGTTTCATCTTCTCCAGGATGAACCTGTTTGTTCTCCTATCTATCCATGATATATTCAATGCCCTTCTTCAGCACCACAGCTTAAAGGCATCAATTCTTCTGTCATCCTTAGTCATTGATCTCTGATGCATAGCAAGTAATTGTGAAGACCATGGCCTGGCTCATGTGCACCTTAGTCTCTAGACTGACGTCATTGTTCCTCAATACCCTGGATAGGTCCCTGACAGCAGATTTTTCAATGAAATTCCTCTTTTCATTTCCTGGCTGCTGGTACAAAGAACACTGATTGTGCAACCACGTAAACTGAAGCTGTCAAAAATCTCAATCTGTTCACCATCTGTCATGATGTTGCCAATTGACCCAGTGGTAAGAATCTTTGTTTTCTTGATGTTGAGCTTCAACTCATATTGAAGGCTGCAGTCGTTGACGCTCTGCAGCAAATGCCTCATATGATTATGTAAATTTTGACTCTAGATTATAGTTGCAGCCACAGCAACTTCTCAGTATTAACACATGAAAGACACCTACTGTTAGTGATGATCACCTCATTTTCACAGTATCAGTATACTGTTATGCACTGTCTGTGCAGAACCTACTCATAGCTGACTTTCAGGCAGGTTTTCAAAAGCAATAAATTGCACAGGAGGAGATGGCCCATGTTTCTCCTGCCCATATTTCCCCTGCATATCAGCTGATGGGTTTAAACTCTGTGCCTTTGGGTTAGCCGCACAGTTCCTTGCCACTAAGCCACCAGAGTTCTTTATCAACATGTTGCTGTTAAGTGCGTTTTAGTCAAGTAGTAACCCTATGAACAGCCAACTCGAATTTGTAACCAAGATTAATAGTAATCAGTGACTGGAATGTAAAAGTTGGCACCAAAGAAGGACCAGTAGTCATGAAATATAGACTTGGTAATAGAAATGAGGCTGGAAATAGAATAATAGAATTTTGCACAATCAATGGTTTATTCATTGCAAATATCATTTATGAAAAAAACACAAACATAAATGACAGCTATACACATGGATCTTACCTGACAGACAACACAGGAATCAGATTTATTACATCTGTGGAAAGAATCACTAGAGAACCTCAACATCAGTTCTAAAAAAGCAGGGCAGGTGCTGACTGTGAAACATACAATCAATTACTCATGTGTTAGTTCAAATGGAAGCTAAAGAAAATGAAAATAAGTGCACAAAATACAAAATATGGCCTTGAGTCTACATCATTTGAATTTAAAAAACTATCTGATGAGCAGGTTTGAGGTATTTAACACTAATAAACGAAGTCCAGATGTGCTGTGGGATGATAGCAAGATTATCATACATGAAGAAATTAAGGTCATTACAGAGATAGAAGGAAGAAAATACCAACACACATGTCAGAGGAGACTCAGAATATTGCACGAGTATGTCTTTAAGACAAAAATAGAAGGAATGAAAAAGTTAACAAGTTTAACAGAAGATTTCAAAGGGCAGCTCATAAAGACAAAGCAAAATATCATAACAACATGTGCAAAGAAAAAGTCAGAAAATCAAAAGGGAAGTAATCACTCAGCATTTCTCAAGCTGAAGGAACAAGTTCAATCTGAGAGTCATAATACTTAAGGATTAAATGGACAATATATTGAATGATCCAGGAAGCATAAAAAGAAGATGGAAGGAATACACAGAGTCATTGTTCCAAAAAGAATTGACTGGCAGAATTTTTTCAGGATGCAGCATAGGATCAAGAGACAATGATGATAAAGAAGGAAGTTCTAGCTGCACTGAAGGAATTGGCAAGAAGTAATGCCTCAGTAATTCATGGAATGCGAATAGAAATATTTCAACAAACAAGTGCATACCCAGATGTGCTAATCAGGTTGTACCAGAAAATCTGTTGGACAGCTATCTGATCAATAGATTGGAAGAGATTCCTATTTATTCCTCTTCCAAAAAAGGTGATCTGTCAGAATGTAGAAATTATTGAACAATATGTGTGGCTGATACAGGCCATGGTATTTGCAATCGC
>NW_006399908.1:3587119-3590150 GCF_000299155.1 Elephantulus edwardii | reverse complement strand
GGTTGGCGCAGGATAGAGCAGGGTTTAGGGCTGTTGTGCATAGGGTCACTATGAGTCGGAAACGACTTGACGGCACACAACAACAACAACAATCATTAATACCATACATAAGCAAAGTCTTGCAGAAGATTATTTAAAAACTACTAGAACAGTACATTTACAAAGAACTGCCTGAAATACAAGCTGGATTTAGAAGAGGCTGTGGCACTGGGAATATCATTGTTGATGTCAGTTGGATCATGACTGAAAATACAGAGTACCAGAAAGATGCATCTTTGTGTTTTATCAACTATTCAAAGGCAGCAAATTGTGGTTAACCTTGAAAAGAATGGAAATCCCAGAACACCTGATTGTGCTCATGTGAAACCTATATCTAGACTAAGAAGCTATTTTCTGAACAAAACAAGGGAACACTGCATCATTCAAAATCAAGAAAAGAGTGTGTCAGGGATACAGCCTTTAGTCAACTTAATGGCACATAACAACAGTCATAATATAATTCTTCTAATTATGAAGAGTAACAATATCCTATCATTCACAATATTTACCAACAGATTGGAAGAGGTCCATATTTGTTCTCATCCCCAAGAAAGGTGATCCAACAGAACGTGGAAACTCTCAAACAGTATCATTAATATCATATATAAGCAGAATTCTGCTGAAGATCATTAAAAAATGGCTATCACAGTACATGGATAGGGAACTTCCAGTTCAAGCAGCATTTAAAAGAGGCTGTGGCACCAGGAATATCATTGCTGATGTCAGATGACTCCTGGCTGAAAGTAGAGATTACCAGAAGAATTTCTATTTATGCTTTATTGACTATACAAAAGGATTTGACTGTGTGGATCATAAAAGTTGTGGCTGACATTGAGAAGAAAGGAAGTCCCAGAGTACTTGATTGTGCTCATGTGAAACCTGGACTTGGACCAGGAGGCTGTTGTACGAGTAGAGTAGGGAAACTACATGGTTTAAAATTAAGAAGAGAGTGCATCAGGGTTATAACTTCTCTCATGTCTATTTTTCTGTATACAGAACCAAATCATTCGAGAAGCTGGACTCTAAAGAGGAATGTGGCAATCAGAATTGGAAGAAGATTCATAAATAACCTGTGTTATGCAGATGACATAACCTTGCATGCTGCAGGTGAGGAGGACTTGAAACACTTGTTGCAGAAGATCAAGGAACGTAGCGTTCAATATGGACTGCATCTCAATGTCAAGAAAACTAAGATTCTTAGCACTGGATCAATAGGCAACATCATGATGGATGGAGAAGAGATTGAAAACGGTCAACAACTTTATCTTACTTGAATCCACAATTAACACCTTTGGTACCAGCAAGCCAGGAAATAAGGAAATTCATTGCACTGGGAAAGTCTGCAGTTAAGGACCTCTCCAAATTATTGAGAAGTAATGATGTCAATTTGAGGACTTAGGTGCGTTTGATTCAGGCCATTGTCTTCCTGATTACTTGCTATGCATCTGAGAGCTTGACAATGAATAAGAATGACAGAAGAAGAATTGATGCCTTTGAGCTGTGGTGTTGGAGAAGAGCACTGAACATTCCATGGATGGCCAAGAGAACTAACAAAAAATGTCTTAGAGAGGCTGCAGCTGGTGACAAGGAAAATGAGACTTCACCTCACATACTTAGGGCATGTTGCTAGGAGGGGCTATTCCTTGGAGAGGGGCATGATGTTGGATAAGTGGAGGGTTGGTGAAGGAGTGAAAGACCCTCAACCAGGTGGATTGACATGGTGACGGCTGCAATGGGCTTGAGTGTGTCAGAGATGAGAAGAATGACACAGGATAGGACAGAGTTCCCATCTGTTGTTCATAAAGTCGCTATAAATTGCTCTGATGGCCTCTAACAACAATAACAACACTCATAATAATGATGTGAAGAGAAGAAAGTTCCTAGGTGAACCTAGAGAACATCTCACTACAGAGAAAAGAACCAGACATCCATAGTATTACTCTGTCCTACACAAAAAAGTTGAGTCCCTGGTTAGATGTTTGGGATGCCATCTGACTCTGATGATGTGATTTCATCTAAAGATAGTCTGGGCCCATTCTTCTGGGAAAAGAAGCTAGTTGACACTGGGGAAGGCCAGGAGATAGGGGGTCTCCAAGAAACAACTGATCTATAGACGCTAAGGTGAGGGAGAGGTCTTTTTAAGCACAAACACAGAGAGAGTTCACGTCTTCCCCTACTAGTGATTCCCTGAAATTAAACTTCTAGCCTCCGGAACTGAAGACAATACATTTTTGTTTGCAATGTAGAAAAAATGTCTTGTCTAGTTCATTCGCTTTGATACCCACCACACTACTAGGTGGCAGTATGCAGACCGGGTGGGTAAATGACTCATGATGGGATTGGTTTGCTTTCCGCATCCCACCAAATTTAAATTGAGCAAGTTTAGCAACAAAGGTGGAAATCTCATTATCAGAAAGGAAGAAGTCGGCAATGCAGCACATGTCTTTCAAGACCCAAGACTCCAGTGCTGGTCAGATTGGGACCTCCACAAGAGCACAGCAGCAATCCAGAGGCTTCCCTGAAACAGGGCTGACTTGGGGCTGCTACCCCATGGAGCCCAAGACAGGGGGCTTTGCCCAAGCTTGCTAGAGAACTGGGAAGAAGCTGCCATAATTGGCACAGCTAAGAGAGCTTTGTGATATTGATGTAAGCTGTTAAACTGAAGGTCTAAGGGCCTGTGAGCACATGTGAGAAGTTGTCCTTACTGAGGAATTGTAACCTGCGGCTAACCTGTGAACTTCCCCATTAAACCTTGTAACTTGAGTATGGCTCAGTGAGAACTGTCAGTGTTGCAACAGATTTCAGACCCTGTAGAGCAGTGTGATTGGTGTCAGAATTAGTAGAGGTAGAAGCAGCAGGAACATGGAAACCATGTCTGGCTTTATGGGAGTTCACTTTCTTTGTAGATGTTATTGATGGGGATTATTTACCTTTATGAAGTTGACAGAAGTTAGACTTGGGGCCCTTCCTTGTTGTTGTTGTTATGTGCCGT
>NW_006399908.1:3528034-3584864 GCF_000299155.1 Elephantulus edwardii | reverse complement strand
CGTTTGTGTCTCTTATAAAATGTATCTATACACATGGACACATGGGGCCCTTCCTAGGCCCATAAATTCTTTTCTTTATTTAATTTTTTTATTGGTTTGCATACAATAACATGTTTCATTCATGTACATCATTGGGCATGTTTTTGCCTGCTTCTTCCACCCTCTGTGACCTCATGAATCTTCATTCTTTTTTACATTATTGAAACCACCCACTATGGTATGCTTGTCATAGCAGCACTAGATAATGAAACCAATTACTTACTGACTATATGGCCTTGGGATAGTTATTTAACTAATATTTCTGAGATTTTTAATTCTACATTTGTGACATACAGTAAATAATACTTTGTGTGGTTAGAAGGCACATGAGAGGAAGACCCACGATAAGATAGATTGACTCAGTGACTGAAGAAGTGGGATTAGATCTGTCAGAGATGATGAGATTGGCTCAGAATAGGGCAGACTTCAAAGCTGCTATGCATAGAGTCGCTATCAGTTACAAGTGACTTGACAGCACACAACAACACAACATGCAAATAAACAGTTATCTTTGGTATGACTATTGAACATACCATGGACTGCCAACAGAACAAACAGGTCTGTATTAGAGAGTGTGAAACCAAGTTGCTCCTTGGAGAATTTTGAAGCTCTGTTTCACATACTTTTGGGCCTGTTACCAGGAGGGACCAGTCCTTGGAGAATGCCATCATGCTTGGAAGGGTCAGTCAGTCTGACCCCTGATGAGATGGATTGACACAGTGACTGTGGCAATGGGGGCAGGTGTACCCGAGTAAGACTGACTGAGGACAGGGCTGGGTTCAGAGGTAATTTTCATAGAGTTGCTGTGAGTCATAGCTGACTCGATAGCACATAACAACACAACAGAAAACAATGGACTAGACACAGGGACACTGATGATCCACTACACAGATTTCTCTGACAATGTGTGTTTGTGTGTGTGAATGTGTGTTTATGTTGTTGGTTTTAGGAGCCATTGACTAAGAAAAGGTAAGGTAACAGAATAAACATGCTGTACAGCAATTCCAAGGCTGTAGAGAGGAAGACCCTCAATCAGATGGATTACCATAATGACTACTACCAGTGAACTGGAACATAGCAGAGATCCTGAAAATGGTGCAGGATAGGGCAAGGTTCAGTCCGGTTGTTTGTCAGGTTGCTGTAAGTCATAGCTGACTCCATGACATCCAACAACAACAACAATAATATTTATAGATTACATAACTATTCAGTCTGTATGATGAACAAATAATTCTAGGCACTTGACTGTATGAAGAACGTGGCATTAGAATTGAAGAAAAACTCACCAGCAACCTCCAACACAACCTTGCTTGCTGAAAACAAGACTCAAAGCATTTACTGATGCAGCTCAAAGACTGTAACTTTCAGTATGGATTACAGCTAAGCATTAAAAATTTTCACAGCTGAACCAATAGATACTGTACTAAATGGAGAAAAGATTAATGTTTTTTATGAATTTCATTCTACTTGGATCCTGAAGCAACACCCATTGAAGCAGCAGGTAAGAAACCAAATGATGTATTACAGTGGACAGACCTACTGACAAGGACCTCTTTAAAATGTTAAAGAGCAAGGATGTCACTTCAAGGTGACCAAGGTATGCCTGATCCACGCTGTATTAGACAGACAAATATTTCTTAGTGTTGTGGCCAGAATGCTCCTGAGAAAGTGGGGACGTCATCTCACATACTCTGAGGTGGTGATTAATTTTTTTAAATAAATTATTTTATTTTAATTGTCATTTTAACAAAGGTTTACAGAATAGTTAGATTTTCATTCATTCATTGTTGCACATTTTATCCTCTTTCCCCCTCCCCAAGCTGACTTTTCCCCCCTTTTCATTAGTTTATTTACAAAATTCTGATACAAATTTAAACAAATTCTTTCAATTTCCCTCAGCCCCCCACCATTAAATTGTACAACCCAATGATTAATTTCCTCTTCTCCTGGTACATCCACATCCCTCTGCTTCCAGCCTCTCCCACCCCTCCTGGATCCTTATACTCATTCTACAATAATGGTTCTAAACAGTATTTGTCCTTATGGGACTGAGTTAGATCACTCAGCATAATACTCTCTAGTCCCTCCCAAGTAATTTTATAAAATGTAAGATACAAGAATGATTGTATGAAAGACAATGTACATGAAGAATAGTGTGAAATACAATGTGTACAAACTTTGTAAGCAAACTAATTAAAAAACAAGAACAAAAAACATAGTAATTTAAGTAAAAATAGTATTGAGGTCTGATATCAGAAGAGGTCAACTCAATGAAGGTGGAAGATGATTGAAAAACAGGAAGGTCATCAGCAAGATGGCCTGACACAGTGTCTGCAGTCCAGCAGAGATTGGGTGTCATCAATTAGCACATAATCAGTGGAGGATGGTGCAGCACCAGATACAGGCACACTTGTGCATGCGGTTGTCCTTGTGTACCACAGAGTCAGAACGACCGATAGCTGACCCTCTAGCGAGTTTTAGGATAGGAGGGCATTGCCCTTCCTTCTCCTGAGGAGCAGCTGGAAGCCTTGAACCACCTGCCTTTGGGTCATTATTATTCAGAATCAACACTGCATCAACTACGACCACTTTTACAGAAGCAAAGTGCCACATCTTTCTCCCCAGGAGCCACAGGTGAACAACAGACTATCAGTTAACAAGCGGATGCCTGACTATTGGACCACCAACACTCTTCATGTAATTCACAGATAACTATTTTAGTGTCTAATAAAAGTATTTGTGATTATTTTGAAAAGTTTTCTGAAATAAAAGTTAACAATAAAATTCACATGTGAGAAAATGAAGATCTCTTCATTTTGGTTCAGGTTTGTGGTTTTGGTTTTTTTTTTTCTTCTCATTTTGGAGTGAAGGAATTAAAAGTATGTTCACTAATGATCTTTTGTGTGCATTTTACAAATTGAAAAAGAAAAAAAAATACCCCCACAGAATAAAACATAAGAGTATGCACCATCGGTATAATGGGTTTCATTTTTCCTCTTTCTTTTTAATATATTGGTTTTGAAGTGGGTTCCCACGGGAACAGAATTTCCTTCATGAAAGTTGAAATGAAACTGAAGAGCTCTTCACACAGAGAAGACCGCATGATACCAAAACGGCTTCCTATTTCATCTCCGTAATGAGAATGGATTTTCAGTGACATTGCTCTGAGGAACTTCGGCACCATGGCTGCAGGTTATCTAACAGGGCAAGGTTCACCTCAGGGGAGGGGGAAAAAAAGGGACAAATTAGCTACAACAGAATTTATTTTTCTTATGGTCCTTGTGGTGAACAGCTGGTGATTGATGGGAACAGAGTGTCAACCCATACAGAGGCACAGGCCAGGACCCATGTGGGAACAGGGCTGATAGAGGTCACCAGGCCAACACAGGAAGAGCATTTATGTCACAAAATACTCCTGAAACCTGACGGAGGGGATTTAATGCCTAGGTCTGTGGATGGGGCCATTCCCTCTGTGGGCCTGTGCACAAACAGGGGTGGTATGGGATTAACCATGGGGGTGTACAATTTGATGGGGGCGTGTTTGAAGGAAATTGGAAGAATCTGGTGTAAAAAACAAGGTATTCAAACTAGTATAATAAAAAAAAGTATACATATACTCAGTGTAGTATTTGGGATATAAATTCTAAACCCATTGTTGTCTAATCTATTCCAAGCCATAGTGACTGTTTCCCCAACTGTAAATTTTTATGAGAAGAGATGGCCTCTCTTTCCCCTCAGTGTTCAACCCACCTTTCCTTTACCACAATACATTACATACTAGGCCCACAGGGCTACTCTATTTTGGAAGTACTAGCATTAAAATGGAGTCCGGTTGGTGGAGTGGAGAATGCTTAGGTCAGCTAATCCCAACATCCCAATGCTGACAGTTTGAACTTGTGAGCTGCTCTGAGGGATAAAGATGGATATCCCTTCAACCCCCAAAGATACACAGTCTCACATTCACTATATTGGATAATCAAATATAAGGTCAAAAGAGAACAAAGTTCAAAGGCAGGCAGGTGTAGGATAGAAGGATTAACGGAAATGGGAATTACAGAGAGGAAGTGGGAAGAGTGTGAGTGGATATTGTCATTAATTGTATAATTAATATCAGAAAACAAAATGTGAATAAATGACTGAATGGAAAAGCAATTTGCTTTGTAAACTCGAATAATTTAAAAAAAAAGTTTATAGCTTCAAAAACCGGATACAAATTTGCATTCAGGTCAATATCTATTTGATGGCAGTGGTTTAATTTTTGAAGTGGTTCCCCTTCTTCCTTCTCCTTATATTAAAAATGATTCTTTGTTGATCTGAAATTCCAGTGGAACTAGTCAGCCTGCATTTTTGTTTGCTAAATCTGGCAGCCCTAAGCAGAGGCCCACATACTTTGGCCCAGCCTCATTTTTTGACGCTTCCCACGCCACATGTTACTTGTGTTGTTCAGCTGTTTGCAGTTCTCCTACCAGGCTGCTCATTTGGGTCCCCTGCAACAGCCTCTGTGAGGAGGATTGGAACACAGCACTTGAGAAACACTGGGGTAAGAGAAATGGCACCAAAGAGGGAAGGAGCAACTGGATCAGAGTTCTGGGGGAGAAGAGGGACTGAGATATTTATACTTCCTTCCACTGATTGGATTGGAATCAGTGAACAGTCATTGAGGGCTTCTTGTGGGCATGTTGACTCCCCCCATGCCTTTTACAAGGATTTCCCAGGAAAGGCAAAAGCTATCTTCTACCATGAGCCTCCCAGCCAAAACCCTTATTCCACTACAGTTACCATTTTTCCTGCAAGCAGCACGACACACACTTATTACATGCTGATTATACATATGGGAAATTCATTTTGGAGGATGTTGCATTTTGTTTTGCAAAAAAAAAAAATACAGAGTGTTTTACTATATATTTTATTTGCATAAAATTACGACACTCACAGTGTGAGTACTGGAGCAAAGGGGACCGGCCACGCCCTAGGGACCCAGGCAGAGCAGACCTGCCACACAAATACTTCTTTTCTTCTACTCTGGGTCTTTTTCTTTGCTAGTCCCTCAGACTGCTTCCTCACTGGCCTTTGTTCTACTAATCCATTTAGTATTTTATTTAAATATTGTTCTGGAAAATGCTTCTCCCCACCCACATATATACCTTAAATTCAAATGCTTTTTAAGTCCTATTTTTAAGTTCTCTTGCTGTGTTAAAGACCCTTAAACCTATTTCGTTATAAATATGTGTCAAAGTTTTAACTACAACCTTGCTTTAAGGGAAAGACCTACTAGAGAGGCGACCAGTTTTAAGGATTTAAGTTTGTAGAACATTATAATGGAAAAAAAAAAGAATGGCTAGATAGTAATTTAAACAGATACAGTTAATTTAAACAGTTTAAAAAGACACAGGAGGAGGAAATATTTGGTTAAAGACCTTCAGTTAGAAAATTGATTTGTGGGTTAGATGGGCGGCAGGTCCCTATTTCTGTGTTAATGGTTGTTGGAAAATTGTGTAAGCTTTTTATCAAGAACACTATTACATCACTCAAAATATGTTTTTTTTCTCACATTAGATTTGAGGCAACATTTTCTTTTGTAAACAGATATTTATGTTTCCTTATATAGTGCCTTGTTTTCATTTTTTTTCAGGTTGGAATGATACCTGGTTTGCTGTTACCCATTCCTTACCTTGTACAATAAATAACAAAGCCCTCATACGAAAGCTAGCAGGGGTTCAAGAAGTACTTGTGAAATAAATATCTAGTATTCTGCATGGCAGTATTATAGGTGAGAATTTTGGTTCTCCTTTAGTAATGCAGCCTGAATATTCCTTCCTGCTCAGCCTTCATGAACAACTTGTTTCTTAAAAACAAAAAAATTTTCAGTGGCACAGAGGTCCTCACCCCCGCTCCGTTGCCCTTCCTGGTTTCAGTCACTTCCTGAGGTGAGAATGACAGACAGGGCCTCTTTGTGAAGCTGACTGAGAAAGCTGCCAAATAGATCTTAACCAGATGGTGTGATCATCTTGCAGATACCTCCCAGAAATAGGACCAGAAGCACTTCCCATCCCTATCTTTGTCTTTTTTAAGAACATCCAGCTCCAGAAGCTGAACAATAAGAGACAGGGAATTCAGCAAAAGAGTGAGACACATCTTGTGTGACTCCATTTATATGCAATCCCTAGAGGAGGTAAACCTATGTATATGGAAAGTGGATTAGTGATTGCCACGGGGTTAGGGGAAGCAGCAAGGGAGAATGAGGACTAGTGGGTACAGGAAGTCTTCTGGGGTTGATGAAAGTACTCTAACATTGATTAGTAGCAATGGTTACACAACTTGTGAATTGACTCATTTGGACAGATGAATTTTATAGAATGCAGATAAGGTCCAATAAAATTGTTAGGAAACAAAAAATGAGACACCCAAGAGTGGAAATAGCCATGGGGTGGCAGGGAGAAGGACAGGAGGGAGAAGATCAATAGTATGGAACTGTGCTGGCTACTGGGCAACCCAGAGGCACGTGGTTCAAATCCACTAGGTACTCGTCGGGAGATAGATAGGCAATCTCCTTGTACATGATTTACAGAATCTGAAAACTGTCTGGAGAGTCAAGCAGGAATCGGTTCTGACTCGTCAGTACATAGCAACAACTCTCCAATTTCAGAGAAGTGGTAGCATGAGATTAAATTGACAGTTTATAAATTAGTCCTCGTGTTCTTTTTTTTTTTTTTTTTTTTTGGCCTGGCGGTGCCGGATCTGCTCCGCTCTTACCGACTTTCCCTTGGTAGCGGTAATGAACCACGAACCAGAAAGCCGCGGCACGTGAGCCACCATGCTCCAACGGTGAGCTACATCTCCAGACCCAGTCCTCGTGTTCTTAAGGAAACAAAGACAAACAAGAGTCTGGAAGCCAATTTCGAATACCTGCCATTCATTAAATATGTGGGGATTGTTGTTGTTATGTGCCATCGAGTCGCTTACGACTCATAGCGACTCTATGTACAAGAGCCCTAAACGCCACTCTATCCTGTGCCAACCTCACCGTCTCAAACACTCTCATTCCCACCACCCCAATCACAAATTCCAATTTTCCTGCATTCATGCTTCTCACATTCCACGTTCCAATCACTAGTGTCTGCTTACAGCTGTTCCTCCTTCTTTGTGTTTCCATTTCTAAGATCTGTCTCAATTGCCATGTCAGCTAGTCCAAGTGATAGTCTAAGCATGCTCTATTGTACATAGGGTTTTCGAAGGCCTGTCATTTCGGAAGTGGATGGCCAATCCTTCTTCCTAGTCTGTCTCAATTCGTGTGTTTGTTTGTTGTGTGTGAGTATTAGTTTGTTTTGTATTTTTTTTAAATATAAAAATATGGAATGCTAGAGTAATCAATTTGAACCAAAGAAAGAGATGATTTCACATGTCCCTCTGGACTCCCACTGTGTGATCCTTTAGTTAACAGAATGATTGATATCGGTCTATCTTCTACTCTAATGGGCACAGAACAAAATTATCAGGTTTGTGGTCTTCTTTAATATTGTAAATGTTATCTCAGGTTCCAAGATGAACTTCAGAGATGTCTAGATAAACTATAACCTTTCACTACTCTTGTCATTATGTGCTGGCAAGTCAACTGCGACTCACAGTGACCCTGTGCACAATAGCTCTGAACCTTGCCCTGACCAGAATCAGACTCACTGTCTCCAGTACACCTACCACCCCTACCCCAGTTACTGTGTCAATCTATCTCATCCTGTGTCTTCCTCTCCTGTGCTGTCCCTCCACCCTTCCAAGCAAGATAGCCTTCTCTTGGCCACGTGACCAAAGTATGTGAGATGGAGCTTCAAAATCCTTGCCTTCAAGGAGTAACTTGGTTTCACATTCACCAAGACAGATGTGTTTGTTTCCTTGGCAGCTCATGGTATGTTCAACCCTCTTGTCCAGCACCACAACTCAAAGGCATTGATCTTTCTTCTGTCATCCTTGGTCATTGTCTGGGTTTCTGATGCATAGCCAGTAGCTGCAAAGACCATGGGCTGGATCAGGCACACTTTAGCCTCTAGATTGACATCATCTCTCTTTAACACTTTGTAGAGGTACCTGAAAGCAGATTTTTCCCAATGCAGTTTACCTTTTAATATTCTGACTGCTGGTGCCAAGAGGATTGACTGTGGAAGCAAGAAAGTTGAAATTATTATCAATCCCAATCTCTTCTCTATCTATCATGGTCCTGCTAATTGGTCCAGTGATGAGAATCTTTGTCTTCTTGATGTTGAGCTTCAATCCATATTGAAGGCTGCAGTTCTCGACTTTTTGAGGCAAACACTTCAGACTTTCCTCATTTTCGGCAAGCAAAGTTGTATTATCTGAATAATGCAGATTATTGATGACTCTTCCTCCAATCCTGATGCCATATTCCTTTTCATAAGGCCCAGCCTCCCAAAGGATCTCTTCTTCATATAGATTGAAAAGGAATGGAGAGAAGATGTGTTCCTGACATGCTCCTTTCCTGAGTTTTAAAGTGTTTCCTTGCTCTGTTCTGACAACTGCTTCCTGCTTGAAGTACAGGTTTCAAGCAACATTGTGTCATCTGCATAATGCAGGTTGTTGATGGGTCTTTCTCCAATCTCAATGCCACCCACATTCCTCATCAAGTCCATAGAACTGCCTTTACTTATTTTTACATTATATCATCTGTGTTTAAAAATACATTTTAGATGTTACTAGGTGCCATCAAGCTGACCACAGCTCATAGTGACCCTCTGGAGAGCAGACCTAAACCCTCCCTGTCATGTACTATCTTCACCATCCCTAATATACATGAGCCCATTGCTCCAGACACTGCGTCAGTTCATCTCATTGAGGGTCTTCTTCTCTTTTGCTGACCCTCCACCTCTCCAAACATGCTGTCTTTTTCCAAGGACTAGATTCTCCAAACAACATGCACAAACTACATAAGACAAAGATTCATCATCCAAGGATCACCCTGGCTGCACCTTCTTCAATGTACAATTGTTTGTTTTCTTGGCAATACATGGGATATTCAGTATTCTTCGCCAGCACCGTAGCTCAACGACATCGGTTATTCTACTGCCATGCTTAGCATCAAACTTTCAGGTGCATAACTAGTAATGGAAAATACCACGGATTAAATTAGACACGAAATCCTGGAAAATCAAGGTCATATTGATTATAAGATGCGCTCCCCAAAGCATGTCTATGGACTTGACTACATCAAAGCCAACTAAAGTTCTTATCAAATGCACAGGTGAAAATATATACATTATAACCCTAGGACAAGAGACCTTGCAGTATATACATTAACAAATATTTGTAAAGTGAGTTTGGGAATGATAACTGGTTTGCTCTTATGTTGTTGGTATGTGCTGTTAAGTCACCTGTGATTCATAGCAACCCAATGTACAACAGCCCTAAACCCTGCTCTTGACAGTCTTATTGTCTCTGACACACCTACCCCCATTACCCCAGCACTGAATCAATCCATCTCATAGGGAGTCTCCCTATCTTACACTGTCCCTCCCCACTCCCAAGCATGACATCCCTCTCCAAGGACTGGTCCCTCCTTCCAAATGTCCAGAAGTATTTCAGATGAAGCTTCAGAATCCTTATCTCCAAGGAGCAGCCTGGTCTCACCCTCTCTAGGATAAGCCTATTTGCTCTCCTAGAAGTCCATGATATATTCAGTACTCTTCTCCAGCACCACAGCTCAAAGGCATCAATTTTCTTTTTATCATCTCTAAGCATTGTCCAGCTTTCCAATGCATAGCAAGTGATTGCAAAGACTATGGCCTGGATCAGGCGCACCTTAGTCACCAGACTGACATTATTGCTTTTATAGGCTCTATAAAACCACTAAAATCAGAACAATACCATTGAGTCAATTCTGGTTCATGGAGACTTCATTTGTCACGGCGTGGAAGTGCATCTCCACAGGGGTTTTCTTGGCTGTAATCTTAACAAAAGCAAATCACTGGACTTTTCTTTTCAGCCCCACTGGGCATGAGCAAATAATCCACTTTTTGATTAACAATCAAACACAAACATTTTGCATTACCCCGTACATTGCATACTCCTTGTGTGTGTGTGTGTGTGTGTGTGTGTGTGTGTGTAAGCAACTACAGAAAACATTACTCTGTCATTTCGGGAATAACTACTTGGAGCGTATCATCCCTTTCCACACTCTTATCACAACTGGACACACAGGACTTATAAACACAGTAAATTTTGTAATTGCTCCCCCGCCCAGTAAAGTTTGCCATGAGGAGAATGAGGGAACTCCAGTAACCTAGTCAGAAAGAGTTGTGCTGTGAACCCCAAACAGAACTGTTCTAACCCACCAGCTGCTCCAGGGAGAAGGAAGAACAGAACTCAGTGACAATGAATTATTAGGAGCACCAGAAACAAAATTGCCACCTGTTTATATTGGATCTTATTTCTTCACCAATTTATTGTCTTCTATTTGTTATAAGACGTTCCGGTGGCTTAGTGGTAAGGAATTGTGCTACCGACTCAAATGAGCGTGGTTCAAATCCACCAGCTGCTCTGCAGGAGAAGGGTGAGCAATCTACTTCCGTGTGATTCACCGCCCCTGAAGACATTCTGGAAGGTCAGTTATGAGCTGGTTCTGACTCAATGGAACTCAACAACAACATTTGTTATACTAACATCATTCTCTTATCCTATTTGTTACACCGTTAAACAAAGACACACCTGATCCACGCCATGATCTTTTCAATCAGTTCCGATACATCTGAAAGTTGTACAGTGAGTAAGGACGACAGCAGAAAAGTTGATGTCTTTAAGTTGTGGTGTTAGAGAAGAGTATAAATATTCCTTGGACTGTCAAAAGAACAAACAACTGTGGCTTGGAGAAAGTGCAACCAGGGTGCGCCTCAGAGACATAGCTCACATATTTTGGGTATGTTTTTAGAAGAGGCTGGCCCTTGGGACTAGACATCATTCTGGTTAAGTTGGAGGTCTGAAAAAAAAAGCAGACTCTCAGAAAAATAGTTTCACAGAGCGACTATAAGAGTAGGCTCAAGAATATCAGAGCATGAGGATGGTGTAGCCCAGGGGAAGGTTCAGATGTGTTGTTCATAGGGCTGTTATGAGTCACAGTTGACACTTAACAAGAATAATAAGTTGTTATACCACTTTGTATGATGTTGGTTTTGTTATGTATCATTGGGTTGGAACTAACTCAAAGCTGACCCTCTAGCAGGTTTTCAGAGACAGTAAATCACATAGACGTTGATTGCCTATCTTTCTCCCTTGGAACAGCTAGTGGATTTGAACCATTTGTCTCTGGATTGGCAGTACAACTCCTTACCACTAAGTCATCAATCTGTCTCAAATACTTTTTTGTGTTTTGTTTTTTTTACAGATTTATTTTTAAACGTCATTACTTATTTATTTAGCATTGTAGAGAATTTCTTCCAACAGTTTTCTACATGTACACAGATGGGTTTGAACTGATGGAGACACTGGGCTTGCCTGTGGTTTGCAGTTTTGCAACAGGTAAGCGTAAAGAGGTTCCTAAGGAAAACCTTTAACATCTTAAATGCTTGAAGTCAGGGACCCAGAGGTTCAGCTCATCCTAGCCTTTGCCTTCTCTGCCTTAATGTCTCTAGCGAACAGCTATACTCCATCCCAGTCTGAATAACTGTAAAATAGATGCTATTTTTTCAGTATTTTAGTTATAATCGCATTTATGGAAACATTATAAATTCTGCCTGGAAAATTTTTTAAGTTTTGAAAAAAAACCTGAAGCCCAGAAATATTAATTTACTGACTAAAAGTAATTAAAAGAATGAGAAAGTTGAGCAAAGAACCCGACTTTTCCTTACTTACCCAGTCCGTTTCCTACCACACTAGACCCACATCACTTATCAACTGGTTGGCTGTTAGGATCAATCAAGGAGGGTCATTGCTTGCCCTTCCAAATAGGTTTGTGTCCTGAACACAAAACCAAAGCATAGGCTTTCAATGATCCAAATGCTGAACACAGGAAGACCCAAGCTTAGTCCATGAAGAGAGCAGGATGTAAGGTCAGAGTGTCCACTGGGCAAACATACGCTAAATATGCCGGATGTCCCCAAGCTTTTGCTTCATCAAAAGCAAGGTTAGGCTGGCATTCTTTTATGCTGTCCCTACAATTTCAATCTCTCCTCTCCTTTGAGTGGGAAGGCCTCTTAGGAATATGAGAATCCTCATACTTTTTGTGGAGAAGCTCAGAATGGTATGAACATTTTCAAAGGGAAGTCAGTTCTTTGAAGAACATTTTATTGATAGGTTATTTTCTCCTTAAGGAACATGAAAGGTTTGGTCTGAAAAACCCTGGTATTAGGTGGAATCATTTATACTTTGAATTCCCCAGGCCCGAAGTGTGTGCAAAACCATAGCATATAATTTATTTCTATCATAGTCAATTAGCAATGTGTAGTTTTTCTAGAACTGGGTATGATTTTATACTGCAATAATTTCCAATTTATTGCTTATAAAATAACTTATGAAAATTGCAAAATACAGCAATAGACCTGATTTCTTTTGAGTCAGTATGCATCTTTCCTTCTCACTTGCTCATTCTCTTTTTGTACACACACACATAGACACACACACACTTTCTCTCTCTCACCCTAGAGCATTTCAGTCGTTCATAGCTTTAGCAGTTTGGAGATCAAAGTTTCTCCATTTACAGGTCTGAACATCTCATAAACAGTTAAAACCCAGTCCCAAATCAGTCTGCATAAATTTCATTTGCATTTTGGAAGTTGCGTTCTACCCATTTTGTTAAAGAGAGTGATCAACACACACACACACACACACACACACA
Source organism: Elephantulus edwardii (assembly GCF_000299155.1). Taxonomy (NCBI): domain Eukaryota; kingdom Metazoa; phylum Chordata; class Mammalia; order Macroscelidea; family Macroscelididae; genus Elephantulus; species Elephantulus edwardii. Next base: position 3,571,993 of record NW_006399908.1, on the reverse strand, counting down.
CACACATACACACACACCCCCCAAACACACACCAAACACCAAACACTTAGGGTTAATGTCTAGATACTTCAAGATGCAAAGAGACCAGTCAAAATCATGGTACTATGTATTTGCAACAATTGGTCAGATAATTTTATTCAATTGTTGTGATTCTCGACTCTATGCAAATGAACACAAAACCAGTCTTACAGTTCCTGGTATGTTCTTTGGGCCGGTCATGCTTTCTCTGTTTAAATTCTTGAACTTTAATAGAAACGTTGGCTAGTGCAGGAGCTAGTGAATAAATGGATCCTTGACCTATTTTCCCCCCATATTCTTTTCTTTCTCTCTCTCATAATGGTTTACCTACAAAGTTTGAACACATTGCCCCTGGCATCAGATATCCCCTCCCCAAACCCATCCCACTCCACCTTTCAACCCACACGACCCCATGAGTACTACCCCCGTCCATCTCCACCTCTCTGCCTTACCCTTACCATCTCCATCTCTCCCCCCATCTTACCGCCCCACCTTAGGTCCTTATACACATTTTACTAGTTACCTATTTCTACAATAATGGTCTTATGCAGTTACTTTTACTTATGGGACTGAGTTAGTTCACTCAGCATAACGTTCTGTAAGCCCTCCTAAATTAGATTGTGATTTACAAAATCATCGTTCCTGTGTGCTGCATAGTATTCCATCATGTGAATGTACCATAATTTTCAATCCATTCAACTGTGGTTGGACATTTGGGCTGTTTCCACATTCTTGATAGGGTGAATAACCTTGCTGTGAACATTGGTGTACAAGTCTCCTTGGCCTCTTTATTAGTAAAATTCCATATCTTCTACTTTCATACTGAGGATATTTCCTCTTCCTCTCTGCTTACATTATCAGCTTTTGACCTTCACTTGGCATTTATGTAAAATAAAGCATGTCTTTAAAAAGTCTTTTGCCATTACTCTAGTGCAGACTTCAGTATTCTTTTTGGTCCGTTGGTCCACATGAGCTGACACAAAGAAGAAGATTGGTGCAGTGTGGATGATGCCAAGCTGCCTAACTTTTCAGTCTAGGAATGTCACGGAATTGTAACAAAATAGCAAAAAACTGAGATGAGTTGAATTTGTTATAAAGGAGTTGTAATATGCTTATAATGTTATTATAAATTTAATATCTAACAGAAAAAGAATTGATGCTTTTGAACTGTGGTGTTGGAGAAGAGCCCTGAACATTCAGCCCATGCACAGCCAAGAGAACAGATAAGTCTTGGAGAGGGTGCAGCTGGAGTGCTCTTTGGAGGCAAGAATGATTAGGCTTCATTTACATTACATACTTTGGGTCTGCTGCTAAGATGGGCGATGCCTTGGAGAAGAACATGATGCTGGGAAGGGTGGAAGATTGTGAAGGAGAGGAAGACCCTCAACCAGGTGGGTTGACATGGTGACTGCAGCAATGAGCTCTTGTGTGTTGGGAGGTGTGAGGATGGTTCAGGATAGAACAGGGGTCTTTTGTTCATAGGGTCTCTATGAGTTGTGCTCGATAGCACCTAACAACAACAATATAAAATAGATAAATATAGTAATATATTATAAAAAAACAGATATATCTTGGAAAACGTGCAGCCAGAGTGCTCTTTGGAGTCAAGGATGGCGAAGCTTCATCTCTCATACTTTGGGTGTGTTGCTAGGAGAGCCTACTCCTTGGAGAAGGACAACATGCTTGGAAAGGTGGAGGAATGGCAAAGAAGGGGAACACTCAACCAGGTAGATTTACAGAGTGGCTGTGGCTATGGGCCCCACGGTGTCAGAGACTGTGATGATGGCATAAGATAGGATAAGGTGCAGATCTGTTGTTCACAGGGCCACTATGAGTCATACCCAACTCGATGGCACCTAACAACAACAATATATTCAAAGACGAGGTTGAAAACGGGAATAATATTTGAAAAATCAAATAACATTCCACGGATAGTTCCATTTTTCCATCTAATGTTCAAGAGCAACGATGTCAGTCTGGAGACAAACATGCCCCTGATCCAAGCCATAGTCTTTGCAATTACTTACTATGTGTCTGAAAGCTGGACAATGACTAGGGGAACAAACAGGTTCAGCCTAGAGAGGGTGAGACCAGACTGCTCCATCTAGGTAAGGATTCTGAAGCTTCGTCTGACATACTTTGGACATGTTGCAAAGATGGGACCAGACCTTGGAAAGGGACATCATGCTTCGCAGGGTAGAGGGACAGGGCAGGAGAGGAAGACCCTCTATGAGATGTATTGATTCAGTTATGGGGTAATGTGGGTGGGTGTGTCAGAGACAATAAGATTGGCGCAGGATAGAGCAGGGTTTAGGACCATTGTACGTAAGGTCACTATGAGTCACAGGCAACTCAATGGCACATAATAACAACAATGTTCAAAAAGAAAATACTGAAAAATTGATAAAACACATTAAAATATGATTCCCTTAGTTAGGTATATTTTCAGAAATAGATTTCACTAAAATCCAAGGCACTTAAAAGCAACTCTAAGTGTTAAATGTGAAGAAGGCAAATTTTTAATATAAAAACATTCATAGAATTGGGAGGGAGTGCAGGCAAAGGCAGAGAAAGAAGGAAGTCTCCAGAGCGTGAAGACATACACATTGGTGTCTCACTTTTTAATCCTCAATATATGGGCTTCTCTTAAGTTGATGAATTTAAGTTTTAGTGCTTTGGACAATCAGTAAGTAAGAAACATTTCCTGCCAGACTGTCCCACAGAAAGGTGTGAACTTGCATCCTGTTCGCAGATTTCCACCGAATTCTCGGCTAACTCATTGTTATAGCAACCAGAGCGCCAGTGGAAGCAGGCATGGTCCTTGTAATCATCAAGGATCACTATGGCAACAGAAGCCTCTGGAAAGTAAAAGAAAAAAAATTAAACTGTCAGTTGGTATCAAAGAGGTTTGCAAGGGGAGGTGGGGGGGAAGGTAGAGGCTGAAAAGAAGATGAGGGTGTAGCAAAGAGGAATGACTGGACAGAAACCAAACACACAAGAATTGAGAAAGGAAACAGTAAACAAGGCAGAGGGTAGAGGCGCTGATCACGCGGGCACAAGGAAGGGAGAGACGTGTGTGAAAACAGTGAAAAATGTCTCTTATGATAAACATTCCTAGTACCTAGGAAATCTGAGTATTCTAGAGACAGATAAGCATAGAGCATTAAGGTCTATATTGGTGTAAGGGTCCAGTACATTAGTATTAATCTTGAAGAATTTCAGGATGAAGTCACAATGTATTAAGAAAGGACAAACCAATTTGTGGAAAGCTTTTGGCCTCAAGTTCTGCTGAGTAGGAATTTTTGTCATATTTGGTCTTTAGAAGCCCCACACTTAAATGGAGATTTTTTTTTAATTATTATTGGACAATGTGGTTGCTTCAGACAAGGGCATGTTGCCATTTGCTCCATTACAAATCTATATATATTTCTTTCATTAAGAGATCCTAATGGATTCCCTCCACCCATGCCTGTATTAAGGTAATTACTCTAATACTATTAAAGTAAATGGTATTGTTACTTGATAGAAAACATTTTCACTTAATATTGTCCATTTTGTTAAGTAGGCAGATGGAATACAAGTTTTTATCAGACAAAAATGAATTCTTCTTTATGTAAGGTCACACTTCATTAAAAGATGCCACCAAATTGTTGGTACATTCTTTTAGTAATGAAGCAATGGCTTTCAAAAATTAGAGATTAACAAAAGATTGGAAAGAGAGTCAGAAGAAAATGATAATTATAGCCGTAAAAAAAATAAAGCAAAAGACAAAGAACAAAATATTACAGATACAATATAGGTAATAGAACTAGCAGTCTGGGTACTTTATATAGAAATCTGGGTCCAGGGATTTTTTTTCCTTTTCTAAAAATGATAAGCCTTTTTCTCAAGTCCTGTAACTTAGGTGCCATTTGCTAGCTTGGCAAGGAGTGAGTTGGAGTCCTTTCCTTCTTACAGAATAAGCCAACTGGTGGCAGCAGAGATGAGCAAGTCTCTGCAAGCAGGTCCAAGTGTGGAGTGTCCAGAGAGCCCTGCTGACCTGTCCCCACAGGTGGTACCACAGAGGCCAAGCCATACAGGACTGGAAACCACCTCACCAGCTTGGACACCATCAGGGACGATGCTTCTTTATGAAAGGTCATGATTTGAGAACAAAAGCCAAACTTCTTTCTGGATAATCGCCATTCACAGGCTAGTTCCACGTTTCTTTTGAACATTACAGCTGTGCTGTAAATTTTTCTCTCATTTCCTTGCCATCCCGCATCAAAAGCCCACTGCCTCTGAGTGGAGGTCAACTCACAACAACCTTCCTTCAGGTTTCTGAGGCTGTAAATCTCAAAGGGACGAGACTGCGCATCTTTCTCAAGCACAACCTCTGATCAACTCAAATGTCCAAGGTTTTGGGTTAACAGTCAAACATTTGGGGCACCACATCCCCACGACTCTTCATCAGCACACACAGCAAGCATTAACATTTGTAAAAGGTGTCTAAAAGAAAAGGAAACCTTTAAATTAAAAGCAGACACACAAGGTATTCTAGGTATATGAGATATGCAACCCAGGAAAAGAGAAACCACACAGTGAAAGGAAATTAAGAATTAAATCCTTTAAAAGAATATTTTAATTGAAATATGGCATACATACAGAAATACAGCATATGTACAGAAATGCAGCATATATACATAAATGTAGCATATATACAGAAGCATAGCATATATACAGAAATGTGTGTATATATATATATATATATATATATATATATATATTACATTTCCTGCTTGATAAATTATAATCTAGTGAACACTCCTGTTTAATCACCACCCAGATTAAGAAAGAGAACATTTCCAAAGGGTTTCTGATAGTGTAAGAGAAGACTTTTGACATATTTTGCAATCACATAGTTTACATTGTAAAATGGATAAGCAAAACAAAAAGACTCCATTAGGACAACTGATAATTTTTGTTGTTGTTGTTATCGTGTGCAGAGAGAGACCCCTGCTGGAGGAGGACATCTACTTAGAGAAAGAGGATGGTAACAGAACTGAGTTTGTAGGCGTTGAGATAAACATTTCTGAGCCGATTTTAAACCTAAGAAATAGGAGACTGTTTGAGCCCACTCGCCAAACGATCTTCTGCAGCAGGGGAGGCCCAGGAGTTTTGTTTCTGCTGTTCACTTGTTTGTTTTGAGTGCACAGAAAGCTTCCTTTATTTCAGTATTGCTTATGACTGTACACTTTTCTCTGCCAGATAGCAAGCAATAGTGCATACTCCACATATTCACAGAAAACATCTCAATTTCTCAAACAGACTTAGACTTAGTTTCAGACTTGCTCTTAGGCAAAAGTTGATGATAAAATTGGAAGGATATTTGGGGGTGGGGGGAATCAAACCAACAAAACAAAACCTAGAAGCCAAAACCGTCTTCTCATAATAGCAATGATTATTTCCCACGCATTGGCATATCAAATTCTGCACATTCTCCTACTCGAGAAGTCTGGTTTTTATTTTAATATACTGAGTGAAGCCTAGCTAAATTACACAACCAGAACAGATAAATGTTGGGAGTTGTTTTGCTTGATATATGCTTCCCTGCATCTTGGGTGGGTCTTTTTTTGGTTTATTTTTCATCTCCAAGCTTGGATAACTATCCATTGTTGTTAGATGGCGTCAAATTGGCTCCAGCTCCAGTTCCATTCATAACAGAATGAAATGCTGTCCCGACGTGAACCATTATTGTAGCCACGGTGCCAATCCATCTCATGGTAGGTCTTTTTCTTTTTCATTGACCTATTGTTTACCAATCATGATGTCTTTCTCTAGGGATTGATCCTTCCTGATAACTTGTCCACAGTAAATGAGGCAAAGTTTCTCCATCCAAACTTCTAAGGAGCGTCTCAGTTAGCCTTTATCTAAAACAGATTTATTCATTCTTCTGGCATTCCAAGGGCTACAGTAACAGCTAACTTGTGTCTCTATGAATGGAAATCTCTATTTCTTTGCACCCTGCTTGGAGAGTTCCTTCATGCATCCAGCGTGCTTCTAGGGACTGTGCCCTATGAGGTGCTGGGGGCCCTACTCTGGCTCTCTTTGACCCTGTTTCTACTTCAGCTGTTCTCCCACACTGTTTGGAACACAAGATACGTGCTGTTTATGACAACAGTGATTGACCTTAAAGTGAAGAACAGAGTTGTCATACTCAGGGGAAACCATGTAATTTCTGTTTTTTTCACTAAGTAGTTTGATTTATTCTAGAGGCTGGGACTCCCATTTACTGTGTTGTGTGTAGTCACTATGTACTGAGATTTCTCCTGCAGCGTCTCTGGGTCCAGAGATGCAAAGCCTGAGGACTGAATTTCCAGCCAGTCACTTAATGAGGAGTGCCAGCTGAACTGGGAAGTCAAACTAAACTAAAATCAGAGTAATTGATGCACCAGGATGTTGTCAGCACAGAGTAAGAAGAATGTGAGAAGTATTTCTCTTCCCCATTCTCCATAAAGCTTTAAGTGTAGAAGGTTTCCTTTTGTTAAAGTGAGCTATGCTCAGAGAGATCCAGGTGCCCATGAGAATGATAAGAATTGAAAAACTTGTACCAGTCTACAATAAAAGAGATGCAAATCAAACCAAAATAAGATTCCATCTCACTTCAGTAGCAGTGGCAAAGTTTAACAGAACAGCAAGTAATAAATGTTGGAGAGGATGTGGGGGAGATAGGAAATCTTATACATTGTTGGTGGGATTGTAAAATAGCACAACCATTCTGGAAGGCAGTTTGGCATTACCTCAAAAAGCTAACCATAGAAATTCCATATGACTCAGCTATTCCACTGCTTGGAATATCCCCTGAGAAAATCAGAACTGAGGCATAAATGAAGACTTGTACAGTAATGTTCATGACAGTGTTATTCACCATCACAAGAACATGAAAAAGCCCAAATGGCCAATCATAATCGAATGGATTGAGAAATTATGGTACATTCACATAATAGAATACTAGGAAGCACACAGGAGCAATGGCTTTGCAAAGTACAACCTAACTTAGGAGGGACTGTAGAACATTATGCTAAATAAACATAAGGACAAATACTGTATAAGACCATTATTGTAGAAATAGATAACTAGTAAAATGGATATGAGGTTCTTAAGTGGGGAGTACAGAGAAGTGGGGATGGGCAGGGGAGCTAATCATGGGGTCACAAAGCTTGATATATGGAGTCGGGGTGGTTTGGGGAGGTGGAAGATATCTGGTGTGAGGGGAAACATATACAAACTTTGTAGATAAACCAGTGTAAAATTTAAAAAAAACTTTTTAAAAACCCAACCTCAGTCTAATTTTCTCTAAAGCTGTATACCTGTTGTTCTTCTGTGCCTCCTTTCTTAGCAAAAGGGGGGCAGTACTCCATTTAACTCCATGTATTGGAGGTAGAGTGACCACACTAATTACTATTTATTTGCATAACAAAAGTCAATGCTGAGTTTCAAGCCATTTAAAGACATAATTAATCACACCACTACTTGGGAGAAATGCTTAGAAGAAACACTGCTGGGTAGAAACAAAAACCTTGAGCATGAAAAACCATCACTATAGTTAACTACAAAGTAATGTGAGATCGCATGACAATTGAGTTCTCTGAAGACTGGCTGTAAATTGTTTTAGCCTAGAAATGTGCCCCTGCTGCCCTGAGAAGAGTATTCTTTTTGACCTTGTGCTACTAGTTGATAATGCTCCAGGTGGCCCTTTGTGCAATGGTCATCTGAATCAAGATGTGGAAGTGATTCGTCTGCTTCTCAATATGACAGCTGTGATTCCAACAATGAATGGATCAATGTGCCATGTTCAAGTCAAGCCCCCATGAGACCACCTGTGCTTAGGTAATAGCTGGAACAGAGGAAGGTACAGTAGTGTATGATTTCTGGAAGAAATGTAATGTCCTGTGGTGTATCGGAAACATTGAATCTTCTTTGGAGAAATTATGGGAAAATCTATGCAAGTAACATGGAAAATATTTATGAGTTATGTGGACCTGTTCAAGGAATTTTTTGAAGATAGAAGAATGGAGGAGACTGGTGGATAATCATTAATTTGGAAATAATTCTGAATTTAGAAACTGATGTTGCTATTGTAGAATAACTTGTACATGTCATAAAAGGAGAAATTGATAAATCAAGCTTTAAGAAACAAATCTTCCAAAAAAAATTTTTTTTTCAGTGAAGGGATTGGCTGAAGTTCTCTTCCCCCTAGACTAAATTAAGAATAAGCAAATCTGATTTGAAAGAAGTACAGACAGAATTTAGGCAGTTGACTGTGTGGATCACAGCAAATTGTGGCTAACCTTGAGAATGGGAATTCCAGAACACTTGATAGTGCTCATGCAAAACCTATGCATGCACCAGGAGGCAATTGTCAGAACAAAGCAAGGAAACACTGCCTGGTTCAGGATCAGGAAAGGAGTCTGTCAGGGATGTGTCCTGCCTCCATTCCTTTTCAATCTGTATGTGGAGCAGATCATTTAAGAGGCTGGATTTATGAAGAGGACTGTGGCACCAAGATTGGAGGAAGATTCATCAATAATCTGCATTATGCAGATGACACAATCTTACTTGCTGAAACTGAGGAGGGCCTCAAGCATTTGCTACAGAAGATCAAGGACTGTAGTCTGCAGTAAAGACTGAAGATCAACATCAAGAAAAAGAAGATTCTCACCACTGGGCCAAGTGGGCAGCATCATGGTAGATAGAGAAGAGATTGAGATTGTTAACTATTTTAGCTTGCTCAGTTCCACAATCAACACTCTAGGCACCAGCAGTCAGGAAATAAAAGGACAAATTGCATTAGGAAAATCTTCTGCCAGAATGCTGAAGAGCAAGGGACGTCAGTCTAGACACTAAGGTGCACCTGATCTAGGCCATGGTCTTTGCAATTACCAGCTACGCATCAGAGATCTGGTCAATGGCTAAGGATGACAGAGAAATTGATGCCTTTGAGTTGTGTTGCTGGAGAAGAGTATTGAACATATCATGGACTCGCAAGAGAACTATCAAGTCTGTCCTGACAGGATGAAACCAAGCTGCTCCTTGGAGGCAAAGATTTTGAGACGCAGTCTCACATACTTTAGGCAGGTGGCCAGGAGGGACTGGTGTTGTAGAAGGATATCATGCTTGGAAGGAAGGGTGGAGGACAGCGCAGGAAAGGAAGACCCCACTTGAAATGGATTGACACAATAACTGGTGGAATGAAAATCGGCGTGTCAGAGACAGTGAAATTGGCTCAGAATAGAGCAGGTTTCAAAGCTATTGTGCATAGCATTGCTTTAAATTGTAGTCAACTCGGCAGCACGTAACAACAACAACAACACAGTCAGAAAGCACGTAGAGTGGAGGATGGGAAGACTTTGTCTCATATATCTCAAACATACTATAAGAAGGAGCCATTCTGTGGAAAAGGACGTCACGCTTGGTAAAGTGGACGGTCAACAAAAAGAGGAAGAGTTCAGTGGAATGGATGGACATTCTCGCTGCCGCCATGGGCTCAAACATCACGATATGTGCATGGATGGCACAGGACCAGGCTGCATGAGTTGGAGTTGACTGAATGACACCTAACAACAACAGCAACAGTTGCTTGAAAACATGGATCCGAAAATAATCGCTTTGCTAAAATTGATAAACAAATTCAGTTAACAAAGAGATGTTACCAAAAACTATATAAATTTTAAAAAGAAAAAGATCACACAGACAGCTCCTATTAGTTTTCCCAACCATTAATGCCACCCCCATTCCCGGGAATAATCAAGAACCTTCTACACATGAAGTAATTCCCCCAAATAACAAAATACCAGTAGCATCTAATTTTTCACCATCATTTCTATAATCTGTGCAATTTATATATGTGGAACTCTGTTGCCATATAGTCTATAGAGAGTTACGAAGTCTATAGAGAGTTACGATGACAACTCAAAAGGCCTCACTTCTTTGCAGATTCAAATACAGCAGCTGCTCAGAGGGAGAAAGATTGGCAGTATCACCTCTTGTGATTTACAGTCTTGGAAATTCACCAGAGGGTCAATAATGAGAGAGTAGTACTCACAAAGACCCTTATGTTTATATATGCATTGTTTCTAATGTCCAAAGACATATACACATAAAGATTGGGGTTTAAATTTATTGGTAATAAAAGGAAATAATAATAAACATGAACAAATATTAGATGTTTGGCCCAATGGAAAAAAAAATGTGCTGCAATCTCAAAGACACACAGTTCAAATCCACACGGTGCTCAGCAGGAGAAGGATAAGACATCTCCCCCTGGGCAGTTTACTACCCCTGAAACCTGCTGGAGGGTCAGCTATGCGTCAGTTCTGATTCTACAGCAAACATCAACACTGGAATTTATTTATGATGAAGTGATCACACCAAAGCCCCACCTTAAATCAGAAACTATGTATAATACAACATTGGAAACCTAAGATGCTGGGATTCTTATCACTCTTTCTTCTGCACCTATGATCACTCTCTAGAAGCCATGAAGTTTCCATGGTACCTCACTGTAGTTTTGATTTGCATCTCTCTTATTGCCAGTGATTTTGAGCATTTCTTCATATGTTTACCATTAGAATAGCTTCCTCTGTGAAACAGCCCAGATATCCAACCACAAACAAATGGATTGAGAAATTATGATCCATTCACACAATGGAATACTACGCAGAACGCAAGAGCAATCATTTTGTAAATTATTACCTAACATGGGAGGGATAGAGAGCATTATGCTGAGTGAACTAACTCAGTCCCACAGGACAAATATTGTATAAAACCATTATTGTAGAATGAATATAAAGATCTAAGGGGAGGATGAGGGTGGAAGCAGAGAGATGAGGATGTGCAGGGGGAGGGGCAATTAATCATGGAGTTGTACAATTTGATGGGGGGGTGAGGAAAATTGGACGAATCTGTTCTGGAAAACAATGCATTCAAATTTTGTAAATAAACTAGTATAATAAAAATTTTTTTAAAAAAGAAGCCATAAAGTATGATTGCCTCCTGATTTCTAAGGGGTTCTTTATTGATTCTAGCTGCTGGTCCCATTGAAGGTCTTCATAACCTTCCACTTGGACTGTCATGATAGTCAAAGAATTGATGTCTCTATCTAAGCAAATATTCAAATGGCCGGAATTAATTCGTAACTGTTTTATAATTAAAATACTCCATTTTAGTGTTCAGGATTGAGGCCAAATCTTCTTGGTACAGGACAAAAGTCCCTCCTTATTCTTAAATTTATAGTTCAGTCTCTTGGTAGGCATTGCCTCACACTCCTATACTCTGACATTTCCAGTCTTGAGGTTCCTCAAAGTCTCTTTGACACTGTCAGTCTAACTGGGGTATTCTTCACCTTCTTCAGTCACTAGGCCAATACAGTGATTACTTACTTGGCAAAGTTTCCCTAGTACTTCTGCTCCAATCTCGGTTGAAAAGAACCGTTTCCTACTTTAGGAATCATGGGCATATTTTCATAGTCACAACTTTGTAGGTTTCCCAAACCTCGTCATGTTAGACACTTCCTCCAATTTAAATGTGGGACAGCACCTCTGTCCACTTAGTATTCTTCGGGCTTAGACCAGAACCTAACTACTAAATATTTGCTCAGTGCTTTTAGAGTGGACCCTAGAAATTCCAAAGGCATAGTAGCCGAAATGTAAACAATTTGCAACTGCTTCTAACAGACACTCAAAACTTCCTGTCATCAAGTTAATGACTCACAGCACCCTTCCCCTGAGGTTATAAATCTTAACAGGAGGAGAGGGTTCATCTTTCTGCCATGAAGCTGTTGATGGATTCTGAATTACCAGAGATGCACACCCTCTTGTTTAGCAGCTCAACGTGCTAAGTGTTGACTAAGTCACCAGAGTTCCATTTATTTTAAGAAAATGCCTGACAACAACCTCTTCAACAAATGGTGCTGACAAAACTAGACTGCGATCTACAGAAACCTGAAGCAGGATCCACACTATACACAATGAACAAAAACCAACTCAAGGTGCATCAGAGACCTAGATAGAGGTAAAGCCCCAAACCATAAAGACCATAAAAGACAAAGTGGGAAGAGGCTAATAAATACAGCCAGAAATACATAACCAGGAAAGGATAAAATTGATGATAGGACCTTCTAAAAATTAAATCCCCATGGGCATTAAAATTTTTTTTCCAATAGGCTGAAAAAAAAACTCTACTGACTGGGAAAAAATATATTGCAATACCATTTCAGACAAGGGTCTCATAACAAAAGTTTACAAAAGAATACAGGGCCTCCACAAGAAAAATACTTGATAACCCAACTACAAATGGGCAAAAGACATGAAAAAAACATAATGATACTACACAATAGCTCTTTAACCCTGTCCTATCCTGAGCTAATCTCACTTTCTCCAACATACCTATCCCCATTACCCCAGTTGGTATGCCAATCTTTCTCCTCTGAGGTCTTCCTCTCCTGAAGTAAAGAAAATTCCATTTCCTTAGTGGGTCTTTTGTTGTTAAAAAAAAAAGAGAGAGAGAATTCAGAATGTCCAGGTCAGGACACAGAAGAAGCTAAAGTCAACTTTATTAACAAATAACAGTACATTATCCTTATGATAATTAAATTTCCTTCAGAGACAATCAAGGTACCTCAGAATTGTAAGAAGACTCATCAACAACCTATGTTATGTTAACCTTAACCTTGCTTGCAAACAATGAAAAAGACTTTAAACATTTACTGAAGATCAGTGTACAGCCTTCAATTGTGGATTACATCTCAACATCAAGAAAAGAAAAATCCTCACAACTGGACCAACATGCAACATGCAACTTTTAAACAAAAGTTTACCAAAAAATGTATGTAAAAAATGAAGGGAAAAATAAAATTGTCAATAATATAAATTTTACTTGGATCCACAATCAACACCCATGGTAACAGCAGTCAAGAAATCTAAAGAGGTGCTGAACTGGGCAAATATGCTCTCAAATACCTGTTTAAACTGCTAAAGGGTAATTATGTCCCTTTAAAGAATAAAGTTCTCCTGACCCAAAACATAGTCTTTTCAATTACTTCCTATCCATATGAATATTGGATACAAATAAGGAAGGTCTAAAGAATTGAGACCTTCGACTTGTTATGTTGGGAAAGTGTACTGAATATAGATTACCAGAAGAACAACAACAAAAAATCTATCTTTAGGGAAGTGCAACCAGGGTGTTTCTTAGAGGCAAAAGATGATAAAACCTCATCCCACATACTGTGAGCATGTTTTCAGGAGGTGACAGTCCTCAGAGAAAATCCATCATTCTTGTAAAAGCTGAAGGTCAGTGAAGTGGAGGAAGACCATTGGAGAGATGAATTGACACCGTGACTGTGGCAATAAAAATAAAGTTTGACCATAGCAAAGATGGTGAGGACAGTGCAGAATAGGGCAAAATTTTACCCACTGTTCAGAGGGTTGCCACAGGTCATAGTCAACTCAATGGTGCCTAACAACAACATTACCTGAATATAAGAACATCTTTCATCACAGGACAGTCCCTTTTGAAGATAGTCCAAGAATTTTCCCCAGAATCTTCTTTAAAAAGAAAATCTGTGCAACTCTGGTTTTGCCGCTAATCCATTCTCAGGGAAAATGGGAAGAATCTGGGCAAAAAGGGTAATGATGGGCAAGGTCCAATGGTGATTCATTTTACAAAATATATTACATGAGAATGATTATGTAAAACACAATGTGAATGAAGAATAGTGTGAAACACAATATATATGAACTTTGTAAAAAAAGCAATTTAAAAAAAGAAAGAAAGAAAATCTGGACACCTTGTTCAAAGCTCTTCATGTCTGTTCTGTATTTTTACCTTAAAGGTTTTAAAGAACTGGAATGTTAATCCAGATAGGGTTCTTGATACCCAGCTAAGTGTGAGAGTTACCTGATCGGCCTATGAAATGTGAAGGATAATTGAATTCTGTATCTATGGAGGAGCTTAGAAGGAGGAATGGCATCCACTTCCATAATAGCTTGCCTCCAGAAACCTTATGAACCTGGAGAGAGGATGAAAGGCACCCAAGCGTCGCGGACTCTTCTTCATAGGGTCGCTAAGAGCCACCTGTGATTCGACAGCACTTAACAACAACAACAATCTATGGAGGAGAGAATTAGGAAGACTAGGTCAATACAGAAGGTATGGCCTTGTGGGGAAGATGGGAATAACTATAGCAGAAGCAAAATGTCTACAGCACAGAAGGCTGATTTGGAAGGGATGTTGTACAGAAGGAAGACATCTCACATTGACACACTTATGGAGAAGGAGAAGGCCAAATTGATTCAGAGAAGACATTTGTGATCTCTGTACTTGTTGAGAATCTAAATCACAAACTCAAAACTCACTGTTGTTGAATTGGTTCAGATAAATCACAAAAGAAGGAGATGCCCATCTTTCTTCCTTAGGAAAGCTATTGGATTTAATCCACTGGAGATTTACTACCTTTGATTAGCAGCTACTACTTGCTACAGAGCTCTCTGCTCAGACTCTCAGGCTCTTCCTTTTTGAAGTTAAATACAAGTAGATGAGAGGCTGGACTCTACCTCTCACCATAGCATCATAATGGAGGCAGACACTCATCCTTGCAACTGTCCCGTGGTGAGATGGATGGAGCCTATCACCCAAATGTTTGGAAATTTAAGGGTGTGATAGTGGTGTGGCACAAGTTCCTTTGAAAGCAGGGCCTGGGAAAACACTCTTATGCAAACACTTTCTTGGGAAGTTCAATACCAGGGAAACAAGAGTGAAGGAAAAGAGAAAGTGAGACAGGGCTCAAGGGAAAGAAAGGAGTGTCAAGAAGATTGGTGGCAGTAGCAGTGGCAAAGTTTAACAGAACAACAAGTAACAAATGTTGGAGAGGATATGGAGGGATAGGAATTCTTATACATTGTTGGTATACAACCCTTTGGAAGGTAGATTGTGTTTCCTCAAAAAGCTGAACATAGATTCCACATAATCCAGCTATTCCACTGCTTGGAATATCCTCTGAAAATTCAAACTGAGTCACAAATGGAGATTTGTACACTAATGTTCATGGCAGCGTTATTCACCATCACAAGAACATAAAAACAGCCCAAATGTCCAAACACAATCAAATGGATTGAGAAATTATGGCACATCCACACAGTGGAATACTATGCAGCATGCAGGAGCAATGATTTTGTTAATTACTACCTAACTTGGGAGGGACTGGAGAGCATCATGTTAAGTGAACTAACTCAGTCCCATAAGAACAAATACTGTATAAGACCATTATTATAGAAATAGATAACTAGTAAAACATGTATGAGGATCCAAGGGGGAGAGGGTGGAGACAGAGAGACAAGGATGGGCAGGGGAGTAATCATAATTAATCCAATCTGATTGGTGGAGGGAGGGGTGAGTTAAGAAAATGGGAAAGATCTGGTGTGAAAACAATGTCTTCAAACTTTGTAAATAATCTAGTATAAAATAAAACAAAATTAATATAAAACACCCCAAAACAATGTATACGAACTTTTGAAGCAAACCAGTATAAAACAGTAATTTAATTTTTTTTTTTAAAAAGGAGATTGGTGGCTAAGTTATATGAGTTTGACCACAGTAGATGCTCACATTCTGTCTCAGAACAGTCCAGTGAAAAAAAGACAAGAGAAAATGAGCAATTTATCTTTTAAGTCCTTCCCACTGATCCAAATCCTCCACACTGGCTGCTGCTGCTCCTGCATTTCTGGAAGATGTTGCCCTGCTCTCTGTAATAACATTAGAGGAGAGCTCTGTAGATGCAGACGGATCAGACTGACCCTGGACCTGCTGTCACAGCTGTTCCTGTCACAGCTACATGATGTTAACAATGAAAAACTGGTGTCGCCCCGCCCTGCTCCAGGCCCAACAGGAGTAGTTGGTAGGAGCAGGGAAGCTAATGTTTGCCACAAGGCCATGTAAGCAATCCAGGAACAACGTGAGCCTTGTCTGGGCCTGTCTCTCTGTAAAGTGATCAGAGCGCTTCAGAGACCAGCAGCTTCTTGTGGTACAGGAACTAGGTCTGATGTCTGTAAACTGTCATGGAAACTGTTGCAGCTCATGTAAGGGCATTTTTAACATTTCAAAGTGGTCACATTATAGGTGACATTATAACAGCTGCTTCCATGGCTAAGGGAAAAATGATAATGGACAATCATTATTCCCATGCTTTCTGTGGACTGCCTTTAAGCTGGATTTCATTCCAGAAAGCTAGCTTCAGTTTAAGTCAACAGAGTGAAATTCTCTGCGTTGTATTTGAGACCCTCTGATCTCCATCATAGAAAATTATTCCATGGTTTACAAAGCACAAACTTGCTCTGGATGACTTTGAATTAAGGTTTGGGGGAAGAAAATTAGATATACCAAAGACTGCCAGAAGAAGAGGGTCTGTTTTGAAAGAAGTACAGTCAGAATGCTGTTTAGAAGGGAGGACGATCAGACCTCATCTCTTACACTCTGGGAATGTATCTGGAGGAGTCAGACCCAAGGAAGGACATCAAGCATGGTAATGTAGAGGGTCTTTGAAAAAGGAGAAGACCCTTCCACAGATTGACAAAGTGATTACAACAATGGGCATAATCACAGCAGAAACTGTGAAGACAGCACAATATGAGGCAGTGTTTTGTCCTGTTTTATACAGCGGTCACTGTAAGATGCAAGTAAGATGAAATCAAAAGTCTCCATTACCACCTGTTATACTGTTGTCTATTGGTCCAGTGGTGAGGATTTTTGTTTAGTTGACCCTGAGATACCATCCATATTGAAGGTTGCAGTGTTCAATCTTCTGCAGCAAGTGCTTCAAATCCTCCTCACCTTCAACAAGCAAGGTTATGCCATCTGCATAGCAAAGGTTATTGATGACTCTTCCTCCAATCCTGATGCCACATTCTTTTTCATAGAGTCCAGCTTCTTAAATAATCTGCTCATCATACAAATTAAATATATATGGAGAGAAAAGATACAACCCTGACACACACCTTTCCTAATTTTAAACCATTCTTTAGTACCTTTAAGTAAAAATAGTGTCAAAGACAAGAAAATTTTGGATATCTTACATCCTTTAGAGTAGATGAAGACTGGGATGGAACGGACATGAATCCAATTCTGTTCACTCAGTAGCCTCTTGGTCTAGGTATAGGATTCACATGAGCACAATTAAGTGTTCTGAAATTCCCATTCTTCTCGATGTTAGCCATAATTTGTTATGATTTATGCAGTCATGTCTTTGCATAGTCAATAATGCACAAATGTATATCTTCTAGTGTTCTCTGCTTTCAGCTAGGATACATCTGACATCAGCAATGATATCCCTGGTGTCACAGCCTTTTTGAAATCCAATCTTTAGTCAGGGATCTTTCCAAATTATTGAGGAGCAATGATGTCATTTTTAGGACTAAGGTGTGCCTGATTCAGGCTATGGTCTTTTCAATTACTTGTTATGCATCTGAGAGCTGGATAATGACTAAGAATATCAAAACAAGAGTTGATGCTTTGAATTATAGTATTGGAGAAGAGTGCTGAATAGCCCAAAAGAACAAACAGATATGTCTTCGAGAAGGTGCTGCCAGAGTGCTCCTTGGAGGCAAAAATGATGAAGCTTCATCACATACTTTGGCTATGTTGCTAAGAGAGGTTATTTCTTTGAGAGGGACAACGTGCTTGGGACAATGGTTTGAGTGTGCCAGAGATTGTGAGGATGGCACTGAATATTCAGGACACAGTTCAGATCTGTTGTTCATAGGGTCTCTATGGGTCATACTCTACTTGACGGCACTTAACAACAACAACATAAGTCAGAAATGACTTGGTGGTCCCTAACAACAACAAGAGCTTGCTCTGGATGGAGGATACGTGAGAATGAACATGCACATTCCTGTTGAAGCCTTGGAGTAGGTAAACATTTTTTTATTATTCTAGAATAAATAACCAATGAAATATTTTTTAAAATTATTTGTATTTTTAAAAAATGCATTATAGAAAGAAAGGAAGTAACATTTACTGTGAGTTTCTTAATGTACCGTGCGAGTTATGAATACTATCTAATAAACCTCCAAACAACTTACACGCTAGGCTTTAAACAGAGACACCACAGGAAATTGCAACACAGCCAGCACTGACAGAACTGACAGTCATTTCTTGGAAAGGTAAATACTTGTTTTCTAATTCACTTTCTCCTGTACTTTAAAAATATATTTTTATCTTTGAATTCTTTGTAGTGTTTATGTTAATCCCTTTGACAGAGTTGTTGTATATCTTTGAGTTGGAGCTAACTCATAGCTGGCCCTCCGGGGGGTTTTCAGAAGCTGTAAACTGCATGGGAGAGGCTTGCCCACATTTTTCCCCATGGAGCAGCTGGTGAATTTGAACCGCGTGCCTTTGAGATTAGAGCACAACTCCTTACACTAAGCCATCAGAGTTCCTCTCAAAAATGTTAGGTAAATGGAGTTAGAATCATATGCTAGATGCTGAGGTGGGGTGGGGTGGGGCAACCTTTTACAGATAATCTAGGTACAAAGCTGATTTGTATTCACTCTGCATACTGTAGCAAGGACTTTCTATTTTCTTATGGACCATGTACAGCACAGCAATTTTTTTGTCTAACCAAACTTGTTAAAACAAGGCTTTACCTGTCTATATCTGTCTGTTCTTGTATAGGTCTTTTGTTTTGGAAAATGACAGTGACTGTGATTACTAATTGCAAATCAGTTAAACGATTACTGTGTAATTAACAATCTTCTCTTCATTGTACACAAAAAGACTCCATTTGATTTTAACCCATTGTTGCTATTTGTGAACTATTCACTTTTCTTATTGTAGATGGCAAAACACTATTTAGCTTTTCTTTTGGAAAGATGAATTCGTCAGATAGTTGAGCATCTCTTGTTCCAAAGCTTCTAATGATGCCACACTCAATCATTTATTAACTACTCATGGAACACTGAGTGAGGTGCTCAGACACTTGGAGGTGCTGAGGGGCTTTTTGAACTTCAATAAATTATGAAGATTGCTTTCAGTCTTTAAATGGTGCTGGGATTCTATATTAATTATAGTGAAAATCTAAATTGCTCTGACAAAGAACTCAACATTAGCCAGTGGTGTAAGCAGAAGATAGAATGTTCTACTCGGGGGACCAGACTCTGTTTTCTTTCTGCCTCTTTAGAAATGACTTTCATTTGCATGGACAAAAGAAGGTCTTGAGTATCTCCTTATTCCATCTCTTGGAAAAGGAAAGTGGGAAGAGGCGGCTTATGCAGAGTTTCACTGCCCAGGCAATCATTTCTGCTTATTCTGCACTAGCAACACCTGGAAGCAAAGGTACCTGGGGAAATGAACCCCTAGCAAGCGACCACATCTCCAGGTACAATTCCATTGTCACTGAAGAAAGGAAGAATGAAAACTATCCCAGCTTTTCAGGACAGTCAGCACTTTCTATGCTTTATTCATTACACAAACCACAAGACCATTGTGAAGCCTCGTTTTTTTAAATAAAGGTTTTAATGGTGAACTAATGAGTTTACACTGGTCCAAGAATTCCTCTTCCCCATCCTTAATGCAGTGCTTTTATGTCATCTATCACTGTAGGCTCCTGATTTCATTCCTAACTCTTGACCCCGAATCTCTCCTGTGTATCTTTGTTCCCAGAACCTGCTGAACAGATACTTACTATTGCTAAACCTAATTCTTATGTGTCAGGATAGTTTGCTGAAATATTTATTGCAATATTAGCTAGAATTGTTCTATTGTTAAAAAAAAAACCCACAACCTAACAAAAAACCCAACAACCCAGCAGTGTTGAGAGATTTACATCTTTGATCATTGCATATAAAACCATTCCAAAGTCTGAGCTAACAGAACAGAGAGCCTTGCTGGTAGAGTAAGTAATGCTTTGGGCTAGAAGCCAGAAGGTCAGCGGTTCTAATTCATTACCCACTCTTCAGGACAGAACAGGACAGTATCCTCCCATGAAATATTTACAGCTTTAGAACCCTAACAGAAGTTTATCTATGAGTTGGAATCAACTCAACGGCCTGAGTGTGAGGACTCTTTAAAGTTTAACGTTGCACCAGAATCATCTAAAAATTTTGTTAAAACACTTGTTTCTGGACCCCCTACCTCAGAGCTTCTGGCTCAGGAAGTTTCTGATTAGACTCAATTATCTGCATTTTTAATAAGCTCCCTGCTGATATTGATGCTTCTGGTTCTAGAATTAAGCTCTGATATCTATCTACTGAGCTAAAGTGGAGTGTTCTAAGGGGATCACTGAAGTAGCTTAGAAAAAAATGTCAGTTCGCCCAGAATAGGAAGGGGTCAGAAGTGTGTGAGGGACCCGAAGCCCCTAGGTTTTCTGAGGAGATGTCTTGACCCACAGAGAAGCAGTGGTCCTGACTTTAAGAGAGTAAATGGGCTTTGCTAACAATACACAAAGCAAACAGGGATTGACCTCCCAGGTTGGATCTCAGGCTTTTGTAATTGTCTCTGCCCAAGATTCCTAGGACCCTGGAGAAGCATAATAATCTCTCTGACAGATCAAGACAGACTAAGATTTAATTGACCTTAAAGAAACATGGTATTTCTTGCCTAACTGGGTGTTCAGGGTAACGTTTCTTCGTACTTCATTTACTGAGTCGTGAGCCAGGAATGGACTTAGGGTAGGAATCCTCTCTACACTTTTAAATCTTTCCAAAGCACAGAGCTGCTGTTTGAAAGGTCACTTGCAGACCTGTGATGTTCCCTGGAAGAACACAGGGGTGTGGGGAGCACTTGCCGAGGCTGTGTTCTCGGTGTCTATCCATATGCATTAGCCGTGACCATCATCAGGGGCTTATGGAAGTGGTGAGGAGCTGGTGAAATCAAGTCATGAGACATTCATGCCAGAGTTACGGACTATACTTCGCTCTCTCAGCACCTGTAGAAATACACTGAAACAGTTGTGGGGGAGTAGACCTTTAAATGTAATCATTGTCTCTCATTCCACCCAAACAAAAGACTAAGATTTTTCTTCTTAATACTTTATTGGGTTCTTGGTGAAACTTCACGCAACAAATTCAGTTCCTTTTTAACAACTCTGAGACAAATTTCTTCAATGACGTTGATTATCTTTTCCACGGTTAAATCACCATGTTTACCTGTACCAGTCAGAGCTGATTTGACTGTACACACACACACACAAAATAATAAAATAAGGGCGCTCTGGTGGCCTAGTGGCAAGAAGCTGCACTGCAATCCCAAAGGTATATGGTTCGAATCTGCCAGATGCTCTGCTGGGGAAGGAGGGGCAATCTCCTGTACCTGTCAGATCCGATTTGACAGTACACACAAAAATAATAAAACAATAATAAAAAATAAGAAAATAAAATTTAAAAAGTCACCATGTTTAAATCAAGTGTCCTATGAAAAATCTTTTTCAGCCAAATATTACATACAAAGAAATGTTACGAATTTTCCATACAGTTACTCAGATAAAGTGTTTTCTGGGACAAAATTTTCTCTGGAAGATAAGTTGGGGAATTCTATGTGAAACCTGGTCTGTGTGAAATGAAGTTTTGTTTACTTATTTTTATCTCATTTTACTTTGGCCTGCTCTTTTTTGACCAAAATTCTGAATGTAGCCAAGAATAAGAACTACTTTCTGAGATATTTTCTGACCCTTTACACAGAGATGTGGAGGGAGATGATCTGTATTTAAAGGTGCTGACAGTGGAGAGAAGGTGATATAAATAAGGTTTAAATACTTGTCAACTATCAGCAGTGAGAATAACCCTGAGGAATGAAAGGAAAGTGAAGGAAAGAGGGAAATGATTCTCGTAAAAAGGTGGTGTTTTCTTTCGATCATTAATTCATCGCCTTCTGTGTACATACCACATGGCCACCGCCTATGTTTAGTCTCGTGTTGAGAGCACGTAACCCCTCCCTTTCCGTACATACATGAGCTCTTTCAGACCACATACTCAATGGCTTTATAGGAAGAGTGTAAATGCAGTAC
Source organism: Elephantulus edwardii (assembly GCF_000299155.1). Lineage (NCBI taxonomy): Eukaryota > Metazoa > Chordata > Mammalia > Macroscelidea > Macroscelididae > Elephantulus > Elephantulus edwardii. The sequence continues at coordinate 3,549,939 of NW_006399908.1, read as the reverse complement.
AATGTGCAATACTAAGGGGCACAATCCCAGAACAACTGATTGTGCTCATGTGAAACATATACTCGGACTAGGAAGCAGTCTCAGAACAAAGCAAGGAAACACTGCGTGGTTCAGGGGTGTATCCTGTCTCCCGACCTTTTCAATCTATATGCAGAACAGATCATTCAGGAAGCTGGGTTTTATGAGGAAGAATGTGGCATCAGGAATGGAGGAAGACTAATCAACAACATATGTTATGCAGATGATACAATCTTTTTTTTTTAAAGGTTGTGTGTTTTATTTTATTTTATTATTTTTGTGTGAGTGTACCGTCAAATCAGATCTGACTGGTACAGGAGGAGATTGTCCCTCCTTCCTCGGCAGAGCATCTGGTGGATTCGAACCTTGCACCTCTGGGATTGTAATTGCAGCTCCTTGCCACTAGGCCACCAGAGCTCCCCATACAATCTTGTTTGCTAAAACTGAGGAAGACCTGAAGTGCTTGCTGCAAAAGGTCAAGGACTGTAGTCTTCAATATAGATTGAATCTCAGCATCAAGAAGACAAAGATTCTCACCACTGGACCAACTGACAGCATCATGATAGATGGAGAAGAGACTGAGGTTGTTAATAGTTACAGCTAACCTCCACTATCAACACTCTTGACACCAGCAGGCAGGAAATCAAAAGATGAGCTGCGCTTGGAAAATTTGCTGTCGGGGAAGAGTACTGAGAAGAAAGGATGTCAGTCTATAGATTAAGGTGCACCTGTTCCCGGACATGTTCTTCAAGATTACTTGCATCAGAAAGCTGGACAATGACTAAAGATTGCGGATGAAGAATCAATGCCTTCGAGTTGTGGTGCTGGAGAAAAATCTTGAACATAACATGGACTGCCAAGAAAACAAACAAGTCTCTCGTGGAGAGAGTGAAACCCAGTTTCTCATTAGAGCGAAGTATTTTTAAACTCCATATCACATACTTTGAGCATATAGCAAGAAGGAACCAGTCCTTGGAGCAGGACATCATGCTTGGAAGGGTGGAAGGACAGTGCAGGAGAGGAAAACCCAGTATGAGATGGATTAATACAGTAACTGGGGCAGTTACAGTATCAGTAAGTATGTTGGAAGTAGGTGAGACTGGCCAAGAACAGGGAAGGCTTCAGACCTGTTGTACATCGGATCACTACGAGTCACAGGTGACTTGACAGGACATACAATGGCAACTACAATGTAGAAGTTCTGGGGTGTTGTGACAGGAAGTTTGGGAGGCAGAACATCTTTGTTGCTTTAAATTCACCAGAGTCTCCTAAGAGAATGATAGATAATCTCATCCCAAGGGATTTACAGCCTTAGAAAATGTGCTGAGGTATCAGCTGTGAGTCGATTCAGATTCCAGGCCAATTACTGACTTAGGCTCTTACAGATCTAATATAGATCTGATAGACATAATCAGAAATGGGGATGCAGCTACACACTCAGGAACTCAGTATTACATCACGGGGGGGGAGGGGTTTGTGCGGGGAGAAGGGTGCAACAATGAATGAATGGAATTCCAAAATCTCTGTAGATGTTCATTGAAATGAAAAATAAACAACCTAAATTTAAAAACAAACAGATCCATCTTGGAGAGGATTAAACCAAGCTGCTCCTTGGAGGCAAGGATTCTGGGGCTTCGTCTGACATACTTTGGACATGTTGCCAGGAGGGACGGGTCCTTGGAGAGGGACATCATGCTTGGGAGGGTGGAGGGACAGCGCAGGAAGGGAAGACCCTCTATGAGATGGATTGATTTGGTGACTGGGGTAATCGGGATGGGTGTGTCAGAGGCGGTGCAGTTGGCGCAGGATAGAGCAGGGTTTAGAGCTGTTGTGCATAGGGTCGCTATGAGTCGGAAACGACTCGATGGCACATAACAACAACAAATTTAAAAAAAAAAAAGAAATGTCTAAAAGGAACAATATTGCACTGCAAAAGGGCCAGTGGACAGAAATACATTGTGTATCAGGGACATGACTAACTGAGCAGTGAAATCATCCAAAGTGATCCCTTCCAGTTTTGTCTTTTTTGGTTAAAATGTTAGGAGTTATGACTATTAGACACTATGCTGGGACTTCTACATATATATTCATTTAGTAAAAAAAGCAATGCTTATGAGGTTGTTACAATTATTATCCGTTACACTGATAAAAAACTTTGGGATTCATAGAAATTCAGTTAACATGTAGAGGATCCAGGAATTGCACTCACTTCATCTCCCTCTTCAGACCCTTCTATTACAACTTCAGAACACATTTATGGAACAAAAACTTAAAATCAACCACTCACTGCTGATTTCAATAGCCAAGCTTTTCCGGCCTCACGAGCCTGTGAGGATAAATAGAAGCACAATTCTGACTAGATATCTTGGTTTCTGCTGATTCAAAGCCTCAAGCATTAGAAATTGCAGCCCTTCAGTCCTTAGGAGATATCGGGGAGACAGCTCAGGGCAGCAGTAAGCTCGCCAAATAAGGCACAGTCTCCTCAGGCATCTGCCCTCCACGTAACTACTTCACATGCCTCACTCTAGGATGAAGGTCCGGAACCATCAAGCTTCATGTCCTCCTATGTGACATACTTCTTAAGACACAGGGTCTCTTTATAAGTGGAAACTGACTTTCTATCTGTTGTTGCAACTATTATATAATGGTTTCCAATCTCATCACCTCATCTTCTAGCACTACATAAGACCATATTCTGCTGTCATTCATAAGATTTTTATTAGTTAATTGTTGGAAGTAGATCTCCAGAACTTTCTCCTTAGATCTTCTTAGTCTGATGCTGGCATTTTAAATAATGGGGTTATAACTTACAGCACCAAAGAAACACAAAAGTTTTAACAGTATGGCAAATTGATAAAGAACGCATATGTATGGAGCTTGTTTATGTGTGTTTGTAGGCAGAGACCCAGAGTATACAGAAATTATATCTATATATGGAGTACACACACACACACACACACACACACACACACACACAAACGTTGTTGTTGTTGTTATATGCTGTCAAGTTGCCTGCTACTCATAGTGACCCTATGTACAACAGCCCTAGACCCTGTTCTATCTTGTGCCAATCTCATTGTCTCTGACACATTCACTGCCATTACCCCAGTCACTGAATCAATCCATCTCGTCGAGGGTCTTCCTTTCTTGCACTGTCCCTCCACCCTCAGAGAGAATACACACACACATACACACACACACACATATGTTGTGTGTATGTATATATATATATGATATATACACATGTACATATACAATGCCAATTTTCTTCAGATTCATATATTTTAAAATAATGCCAATTAAAATCCTCATTGCTTGTTTTTACATACAGTCAAGTTGTAAGCACCCCATAGCTGATCCTCCAGCAGGTTTTCAGAGGCACTTAATCCCACAGGAGGAAATGGCCAGTCTTTCTCCAGCACTTCTTACAACTAAGCCACCAGAACTATCTAAAATATTAGTGTTGTGGTTGTTAAGTGCCATCGAGTTGAGTACGACTTGTAGCAGCCCTATCTATGAACAAAAGATCTGAACCCTCTTCTAGCCTGTACCATCCTCACACTTCCTGATACACAAGAGCCCATTGCAGCAGTCACTGTGTCAATCCACCTGGTTGAGGATCTTTCTCTCTTTCGCCAACCCTCCACCCTTCCTAGGATCATGTCACTCCCCAAGGAATAGCCTCTCCTAGCAACATGCCCAAAGTATGTGAGGTGAAGCCTCATCATTCTTGCCTCCAAAGAGCACTTGGCTGTACCCTTTCCAAGACTTAACTGATTGTTCTCTTGGCCGTCCGTGTTCTTCGCCACCACAGCTCAAAGGCATCAGTTTGTCTTCTGTCATCCATATTCATTTTCCAGCTCTCAGATGCATAACAAGAGAAAGACTACGGCCTGAATCAGACACACCTTAGTCCTCAAACAGATATTATCACTCCTCAATAATTTGGAGAGATCCCTAACTTCAGATTTTCCTCCTGATTTCCTGACTTCTGGCCTGAAGGGTGTTAATTGTGGATCCAAACAAGATGGAAGAAACTGTTGACAGTTTCAATATCCTCACCATCCATCATGATATTGCCTACCAGTTCAGTGGTAAGAATCTTTGTTTTCTTGACATTGAGATGCAATCCATACTGAAGACTGCATTCCTTGATCTTCTGCAAAAAGTGTTTCAAGTCCTCATGTCAACTCCATAATGCAGATTATTGATAAGTCTCCCTCCAATGCTGATGCCACATTCCTTTTCATAGAGTCCAGCTTCTCAAATAATTTGCTCAGCATACAGATTAAATAGATCTGGAGAGAGAAAACAACTCTGACACATTTCATTCTCAATTTTAAACCATGTATTACTCCTATGCTCTGTTCACACAACAACCTCCAGGTCCAGGTTTCACATGAACACAATTGAGTGCTCTGGGACTCCCGTTCTTGTCAATGTCAAACACAACTTGTTATCACCCACACAGTCTAATGCTTTTGCATAGCCAGTAAAGCACAATTAGACATTTGTCTGGTATTCTCTACACTCAACCAGGATCCCTCTGTCATCAGCAATGATATCCCTGGTGCCATGGCCTCGTTTAAATCCTCCTTGAATTTCTGGCAGTTCCCTATATATTTATAGCTGGTTTTGAATTATTTTCAATGGTATTTTGCTTGCATGTGATATTAATGCATTGCCTGATAGTTTCTATATTATGTTGGATCACCTTTCTTGGGAATGGGAACAAATATGAATCTCTTCCAATCCACTGACCAGACAGCTGTCCTCCAAATTTCCTGGTATAAACAAGTGAGTGCATCCAAGGCTGCATATGTTAATTGAAACAAGTCAATTGTTATCCCATCGGTTCTTGGAGAGTTATTTTTTGAAGCTTCCTCTTTCTCCTTCATTACCATTGGCTCCTGTTCATATTGTATTTTCTGAAATTTCTCAGTGTCAATCAATGCTTTTAGTACAGTGTTTCTGTGTATTCCTTTCCCTGTTCTTTTGATGCTTTCTGGGTCATTTAATATATTGTCTATAGCATCTTTCAATTTTGTGACTCAAAGCTTAAGATTTGTTTTTAAGTTGTCTTAGCATGAGAAATGCAGAGAAAATTAGTCCCTTTTTTAAATTCTCCAATTTCAGTTCTCTGCACATTCCACAATAATAGTTTGCTTTGTCCTCTTAAGCTGCCCTTTGAAATCTTCTCTTTAGTTCTTTCACGTCCTTTGACATGTTTTCCTTTGTTTTGGCTTCTTGACACTCCAGTGCAATTTTTAGAGCCTCATCAGATAACTACTTAATTTTTCCCCCTCTCGCCTATGTTTTTGTAATGACATTTTGCTTTCTTTATGGATGATATCCTAGATATCATCCCACCCCTTACCTGGTCTGACTTAATTGAAAGTCGTGAGTAAACTGGTCATTTTTTACTTCATTAACAGTCAAGTGTAAGCTCCTTTCTTGTGTTAATTGCGTTTGGGGAGAACATTGTTATAAGTGGCACAGCACTTATTTGTCACTGTGCTGTACTGAGATAACTTGGGCTTGCTGTGATACTGAAAACGGTGCCACTGGTGTGCCAAATGCCATAAGGGTTACCCATGGTAGACTGTGTTTGATGAAGTTTTCTCATTAAGACAGAGTAGGAAGCAGTATTGGCCATCTACTTTTTAAATAACAGGCCTTTGAAAAGGCTACGAATTCTAGAGGAATAAGGATAGTTATAGTTTTGTTGTGTTTCAGCCCAGCTTGGAAGTCAGTTGAAGTGAGAAAAAACAATAACAAACATCATTTAATAACTGGAACATGGGATGCACATAGCTTGAATGTTGGAAAACTGGAAATTGTTAAAAATGCAAGGGAACACATGAGCATCAACATACTAGGCATTAGTGAGATGAGATGTCCAGCTTGGGCTACTTTGAATCAGATAATCAAATGGTATACTACACTGGTAATGAAAACCAGAAGAAGAATGGTGTTGCATTCATAGCCAAAAAGTCACTTTCAAGTTGTATTCTAAAATGTTATGAGTTATAAGATAATATCCATACAAGGAAGATCCCTTAACATGACTATCATTCAAATATATTCTCCTTAATCTGGAGGCAATGAGGAAGAAATTGAGAACTTTAACCAAATATTACCATCCGAAATTGACTAAACATGCAACCAAGATGTGTTAATGATACTTGGTAATTGGAATGCAAAAGTGGGAAACAACAAAAAAAAGTGGGAAACAGTGAAGAAGGAATAGCACTTGGAAAATATAGGCTTGTGATTAAAATGAGGCTGGAAATAAAATGATTGAGTTTTGTATTTACAATGCTTTATTCATTGCAAATACATTTTAAAAAGACACAAATGAGAACACATGGATCATGATGGGCTGCATAGAAATCAGATTCACTATATCTATGGAAGAAATCATTGGAGAAGCTCAATATAGATAATCTAAACCATATCAGGGGCCATCTGTGGTTCAGACCATCATTTATTCATGTTGTTCTTGTTGTTATGTGCCATTGAGTCACCTGTGACTCACAGTGACCCTATGTGCAACAGCACTAAATCCTGCTCTATCCTGGGCCAATCTTATTGTATCCAATATATGTAACCCTCATTACCCGAATTACTGAGTCAATCCATCTCATCAACGGTCTTCTTCCCTTGCAGTGTCCCTCCACCCTCTCAAGCATAACATCCCTCTCCAAGGACCATGATGCTGCCTTGCAGCATGTCCAAAGTATGTCAAACAAATCTTCAGAATACTTGTCTCCAAGGAGTAGCCTGGCTTCACATTCTCCAGGACAAATTTGTTTGTTCTCCTAGCAGTCCATGGTATATTAAACACTCTTCTCCAGCACCACAGCTCAAAGGCATCAATTCTCCTTCTATCATCCCTAGTTGTTGCCCAGCTTTCCGATGCATAGCAAGTAATTACAAAGACTATTGCCTGGATCAGGTGCACTTTAGTCTCCATTATTACTCTTTAGTACTTTGGAGAAATCTTTGACAGCAGACTTACCCAATGCAATTCGTCTTTTAGTTTCCTGGCTACTGTTACTAAGAGTGTTGATTGTAGAGCCAAGCAAGTTGAAGCTGTTAACAGTCTCAGTTTCTTCACTATCTATCATGGTGCTACCAATTTGCCCAGTGGTAAGGATCTTTATTTTCTTGATGTTGAGCTTCAATCAGTATTAAAGGTTGCAGTCCTTGACATTATGCAGCAAGCTTCAAACTGAGACTGAAGAAAATGAAAATAAGTCCACAGAAACCAAGATATACTCTTTCTCCCCCCAAGATATAATCTTGAATCAACACTATCTGAATTTCAAGATCATTTTATCAATAGGTTTGAGGGATTGAACACTGGTGATTGAAGAAAATCTTAGTGAGACCCATTAATACTATTATTACTCAAATTTACACACTCAAGCCTAATATCAACAATGAAAAAAATGAAGATTTTTTTTAAAACTTTATTTGTAAAATTTGTAAAATGCCTGAAATTGATCATGCATGCAACTGTGATGCATACTCAGAATTTCTGAAGTTGAAAGAGTTGAAGAAAGTAATTGAAGACTTGAAATGCAATTATGAAAGTCTCTATGGATTCAATCTATTATTTAAAACATGTCAGTTGATATACCACCAATTTCTGGGTCTTTATTTTTTGTCAGTGTCTTCAGTGTAGTTTGAACTTCTTCATTTATTAACATTGGTTTTTATCACATGATGTTGCTGTTATGTGCCGTCGAGTCATTTGCATCTCATAGTGACCCTATGTACAACAGCCCTAAACCCTGCTCTATCCTGTGCCAACCGTACTGCCTCTGACACACCCATTCTGATTACCCCAGTCACTGAATCAATCCATCTTATAGAGCGTCTTCCCCTCTTGTGCCATCCCTCCACTCTTCCAAGCATGATGTCCATCTCCAAGGACCTGTCCCTCCTTGCAACATGCCCAAAGTATGTCAGATGAAGCCCCAGAATCCTTGCCTCCAAGGAGTAGCTTGGTTTAACCCTCTCCAGGTTGAGTCTGTTTGTTTTCTTGGCAGTTCATGGTACATTCAATACTCTTCTCCAGCACCACAGCTCAAAGGCATCCACTCTCCTTCTGTCCTTCCTAGTCATTGTCCAACTCTCTGATGCATAACAAGTGATTGCAAGACCATGGCCTGTATCAGGCACACCTTAGTCTCCAGAGAGACACCATTGCTCTTGAGTACTTTAGAGAGTTCCCTAACAGCAGACTTTCCCTTCGCAATACATTTTTTTATTTCCTGACTGCTGGTGCCAACAGTGTTGACCGTGGAACCGAGCAAACTGAAGCTGTGAACAATCTCAATCTCTTTGCCATCCATCCTGATGCTACCAATTGGTCCCTTGGTGAGAATCTTTGTTTTCTTGACATTGAGCCTCAGTCCATACTGAAGTCTGCAGTCCTTGACCCTCTGCAGTAATTGCATCAGGTCCTCCTCAGTTTCAGCAAGCATGGTTGTGTCATCTGCATAATGAAGATTATTAATAGATCTTCCACCAAGCCTGATGCCACAATTCTCCTCATAGAGCCCAGCCTCCCGGATAATCTGCTCTGCATACAGGTTGAAAAGGTATGGAGACAGGACACATCCCTGGCATGCACCCTTTCCAATTTTGAACCATGCAGTGTTTCCCTGCTCTGTTCTGATACTTGTTGAAATATTTCGGTATCAACCAGTTCTTTTTCATACAGTGACTCTCTGTTCCCTCCCCCCATCTTATTTTGATGCGTGCTGGATCATTGAAAATTTTGCCCATAGCATCTCGCAGCATAACAACTCGAGGCTTGAATTTGTTTCTTAGTTTGAGAAGTACCAGGAAAAGTCTTCCTTTTTATTGTCCAAATCTAGCCTTTTGAACATTCCATTTTAAAAGTTTGCTATGTCTTCTGGAGCTGCCCCTTGAAATCTTCTGTTCATCTCTTTCACTTTGTCTTCTCTTCCTTTTGCTTGGTTTCTTGAAACCCTTGTGCATGTTAGAGAGTCTCTTCTCACATCTATTTATTTTCTTCTCTTTTTCCTCAAATCCTAGACATGCTCACCTGTCTATGCCAGGAAATTTTTACATTTCTGACCAACTAACTGGAAGCAATACGTATTTGTTTTCATTCCCAAGAAAGTCCAAAAGAATGTGGAAATTATTAAACAATATAATTCATATTATATACAAGCAAAATATTGTTGAATAGCATCCAAAAGTTACTAAAACTGTACATTGACAGAAAACTACCAAAAGTTCAAGCTAGGTTTAAATGAAGCATGACACCAGGGATATCACTGCCAATGGCAGGTGAATCTTGGCTAAAAGCCAAGAAAATATCAGATGAATATCCATTTGTATTTTACTGACTATGGAATGGCATTTGACTGTGTGGCTCATAACAAACTATAGCTAACATTGGGAAGAATGACAGTCTCAAAGCACTTAATTCATAGAACCTATACCTTGACCAAGTAACTGTTGTGCAAACAGAGTAGAAGAGCACAGCCTGGTTTATAATCAGAAAAGATGTATGTCAGGTCTGTATTCTGTCCCCATATCTATTCAATATGCATGTTGATTGATTTGAGAAATTGAACTTTGTGAAGAAGAATGTGGCATCAGGAGTGGAGGACAACTCATCAATAACCTGCATTACATAGATGAACTAACTTTGCATGCTGAAAAAGCAGGACTTGAAGTGCTTGCTGCAAGAGACCAAAGACTGCATTCTTCCATTTGAATTGCATCTCAGCATCAGAACAACAAAAATCCATACCCTGGGCATCATCATAATAGATGGAGAAAAGACAGAAATTGTTAATGGTTTCATCTCACTTGTATTCACAATCAACACCCTTGGTACCAGCAGTAGAGAAATCAAAAGACATTTTGCATTGGAAAAGTCAGCTGTCAATGACCTCTCCAAAGTATTAAGAAGTAATGATGTCAGTTTACAGTCCAAGGTGCGTCTGATAGAGGCCATGGTATTTTCAGTCACTTGCTAAGTATCTGTGAGCTGGACAATGAATAAGGAAGCAATTGTAGGAGACACAGTTGTTGTTGTTGTTGTTGCTATGTGCCGTCAAGTCACCTGCAACTCATAGCGACCCTATGTACAACAGTCCTACTGATCAATAGCAAGTGATTGTAAAGACCATGGCTTGTATCAGGTGCACCCTAATCTCCAGACTGACATCATTGCTCTTCAGTACTTTGGAGAGGTCTCTGGCAGCAGACTTTCCCAACACAATACGTTTTTTTATTTCCTGGCTTCTGGTGCAGTGTGAATGTGAAAAAATTCACACACACAAAATTTTTAAAAAAAAAAATTCTTGACAGCTCATATAATTGTGGCATATGGAGAGTATGAATACAGGGGATCACTGTTTACTGAGAATCGGTCTAGGCGGACAGACTCAAGAGTCAGCAGTAAAGGATTTTCTGAGTGGATAAGTGATAAAAAATTTTCTCTTTGGCTACTTTCGTCAAGTCATTGAGGACATACTTGGGCAAACTCTTTGTGCAAGTACTTTTTCTGCATACATGTTAATCTGCTTTCAGTCATATTCTTCCTACAAGCAATTTGCTCAAGGACTTTAGGACAAAATGAAATTCTAGTTAGATCTCCTACATGCCATTTGAATTATGTAAAACACCCATATTTTAGAACATCCTTCCATAGCCCCTGAGAGCATTTCACACAATAGGCTGTAATAGTAATCTGCATCAGAAAGTTCTAAAAGAACATGCTGGTAGATGACCTGTTTCCACCTTCTGTCTCATTAATCATAGAGCAAACATTCATATAGTTCAAATGTGTGTACAATTAACAGTTTGTCAACAAGAAGCAGAAGTTAAGAAGGGAGAGAGACTGGATCTTAGATCAACTGTTTTACTTTGGTCAAGTCAATGGATTCCATGGCAGTCAAGAAAAACCTACTTTACCTGCGCTTAGACCAGAGACAGTCATCAGAATAGAGCAGGGAAACTGAATGGTTCAAAATTGGGAAGGATGTACGCCAGGGATGGTCCTATCTCCATATCTTTTCACTCTATATGCAGAACAGAATATCCAGGAGTCTGGGCTCTATGAGGAGAAATGTGGCATCAGGATTGGAGGAAGACTCATCAACAGTCTTTGTTATGCAGATGACACCACCCTGTTTGCAGAAACTGAGGAGGACCTGAAGCACTTGCTGCAGAAGGTCAAGGACTGCAGCCTTCAATATGGATTGAAGCTCAATATAAAAATAAACCAACCAACAAACAAACAACAAAAAACAAAGATTGTCACCACTGGGCCGATTAGCAGCATCATAATAGATTATGAAGAGACTGAGATTGTTAACCACTTCAGCTTGCTTGGCCCCGCAGTCAACACTCTTGGTACTAGCTGCCAGAAAATTAAAAGATGAATTTCATTGGGAAAGTTTGCTGTCAGAGACCCCTCCAAAATACTGAAGAGTAATGATGTCAGTCTGGGGACTAAGATGTGCCTGATTCAGGCCATAGTCTTTGCAATTATTTGCTACGCATCAGAGAGCTGGACAATGATTAGGGATGCTAGAAGAAGAATTGATGCCTTTGAGCTGTGGAGCTGAAGTATTGAATATATCATGGACTGCTAAGAGAACAAACAGGTTTTTCCTTAAGAGGGTCAAGCCAGGCTGCTCCTTGGAGGCAAAGATTCTAAAGCTTTGTATGACATACTTTGGACATGTTGTAAGGAGGGTCCAGTCTTTAGAGAAGGACAACTTGCTTGGAAGGGTAGAGGGACATTGCAGTGACTGGGGTAATACAGGTAGGTTTGTCAGAGAAAATAAGATTGGCACAGGATAGAGCAGGGTTTAGGGCTGTTGTACATAGGGTCGCTATGAGTTGCAGGTGACTCAGTAGCATACATAACAACAACAATCATATGGGGTTGCTATGAGTTAGAATTGATGGCACCCTGTAACACTGAGTTGTTCATTGGGTTTTCAATGCTAGTTATTTCAGAAGTGACTGACCAATACTTCTTTGTCATAATCTGTAAACTCTACTGAAGACTGTCCACCAAGAGTGACTTGCTGGAATTAAAACACTGTGAGCACAGATTCCAGCATCATAGCAGATAGGATTTTTTCAAAATCGTGAAGAGCAATGATGTCAGTTTAAAGACTAATATATGCTTTGTTCAAGCTCTAATCTTCCTAATCACCTGCTGTGCATCTGATAGCAGGACAAGGAATAAGGATGACAGGAGAAGACTGGATGCCGGTGAGTCCTGGTGTTGGTGAAGAATGGTGAATATTCCTTGGACTGTCAAAACAACAAATAAACGTGCCTTGGAGAAACTGCAACCAAAGTATTCCTTGCAGGCAAAGGTGGGGAAGCTTCATTTCATGTTTTGGACATGTTAGGAGGGGCTGTTCTTTGGAAAGGGATGTCATGCTTGAAAATGTGGAGGGTCAGTGAAGGGAGGAAGACCTTCAATGACATGGATTGATACAGTGTCTGGTGCAATGGGCTCAAATTTTTATGATAATAAGCATGAAGGATGGTGCTGGGTAGAACAGGGTTCAGATCTGTTGTTTTCTAAACAGGATCTCTAAAAGTCATGCTCAACATAAGGTCAACAACAACACTGCTTCATTTGTTGTGACAAGGAGAGGCAAACACATTAAAAATATCTTAATCTCCTAATAGAAATAAAGGCATCAAGCTTTTACAAATTGAACAGAGTTAATAGTGTGTTGAACATAGTCAATAGTGTGAATCTGAACACTCTGAAGTAAACAGGCAGAACTGATTGTTTCCCCTCTCATGTGAAGAATATAATTACTTGGACTCTAGATTTGTTACCAGAAATGAAAGATATTAACTAAGATTTATCTTTGTGGTTTCTACAGATAACTCAAGCTGCGAACACTCTTTGGGACGTGTAGCACAAGAATTGTCTTAAACTGTGGGAACATACATACTAGGAAGTAGAGAGTCAACTCCAATGCTTCAGCTTGTTCACTTCTAGAATTCTTCCTTCCTCACTTCAAGTTAATGTGGGTAATATGTCAGTTGTTCATGCTTAATGCTTTACTTTCACCAAGGTAGACTAAAGAAACTACCTTTGAAGTCAAAGAGGCCTCTTAAAGCCAATAAGAATGATAGAACTTAAGTATAAAGAGCTCACAAGTACACGCTGGCAGACTGCAGGTGGGGGAGGAGACTGTTAGTACAGAAAAGTATGCTTTCAGATGGGGATTTCCTCCAAGTTAGCATGAAGTCTGACAATACTGAAGATTCTAAAGTAAAGAGTTATTGCTGTTAAGTGCCATCGAGTTGCCTGCGACTCATAGTGACTCTATGTATAACAGCCCTAAACCCTGCTCTATGCTGTGCCAATCTTATTGTCTCCGACAAACCTACCCTCATTATCCCAATCATTGAATCAATCCATCTCATTAAGGGTCTTCCTCTCTTGCAGTGTTCCTCCACCCTCTCAAGCATGACGTCCCTCTCCAAGGACTGGTCCCTCTTTGCAACATGTGAAGAGTAAGGTTTTGAAATACTACCGAAGATGATCCTGATAGTTGGCCAGGTTCCTCAATTGTAGCAGTTACTCTACAGGGGAGTTGTAGGAAGCCTCCTCCCTGTGTAAACTATCCCCCCCCCCCAATATTTACTTTACAACAGTGGTCTGCAACTCAACCTGCAATATGTACAATGTGTGTGTACAAGTTTTTAGTATGTTTTTTCTAGTGATGACACATCCTTAGTTTTTATATGAAATATTGTCCCATTTTGAGTCACTTTTGTGTCCCTACAGCATCAAACAACAACAACAACAACTTTTTTAATGGGTTTAAATTTTTTATATTGATTTGCATACAAAATTCATCTATGTTATGTGCTGTTCTTATACATGGTATTTCATATTTTCCTTCATTTACATTATGTTTCATACAATCATTAGCATACGTTGTGTTTTAGAAAACAAATCACCATTGATCTATGACCAGTATCACCCCATCTTTATGGGGCCCGACTGGATCTTTGCTAATTCCTTCACCCTCTTCACTGCACCACCAAACTCTGCAACCCAATGACTTCCCTCCCTCTCCTTTCCTTCTCCCTTAGGATTTTACACATCTTACTATTTATGAGAAGGAGTGTGGCATCAAGATTGGAGGAAGACTCATTAACAACCTATGATATGCAGATGACACAACCTTGATTGCTGAAACTGAAAAACAGACCTGAAGAAATTGCTACGAAAGGTCAAGAACTGTAGTCAATATGGATAGAAGCTTCACATCAAGAAGAAAAATATTCTCACCACTGGGCCAATTGGCAGCAACATAATAGATGGAGATGAGATTGATGTTGTTGGCAATTACAGCTTGCTCAGACCCACAATCAACACTCTTAACACCAGCAGTCAGGAAATCAAAAGACAAATTACATTGGGAAAATCTGTGGTCATAGACCTCTCCACAGAGCTGAAGAACAATGATGTCAGTCTAGATACAAATGTGTGCCTAATCCATTTATTGTTATACTTCAGAGAGTTGGACAATGACTAAGGATGACAGAAGAGGAATAGATGCTTTCGAGTTGTGGTACTGAAGAAGAGTCTTGAACATACCATAGACTGCCAAGAAAACAAATAGATCTGTCTTAGAGAGAGTGAAATCAAGTCTCTCCTTGGAGACTAGGATTTTGAAGCTTCACCTCACTTAAGTTGGGCAGGTGGCCAAGAAAGATTGGGCCTTGGAGAAGGACATCATGCTCGGAAGGGTGGACGGGTAGCGCAGGAGAAGAAGACCCTGGAAGAGATGGATTGATACAGTAACTGGGACAATGGGAGTTGGTGTGTGGGAATTGGTGACACTAGCTCAGAACAGGGAAGGGTTCAGAGCTGCTGCTATACATAGGGTCACTACACATTGCTGGGGACTCAGTGGCATATGTTGTTGTTATGTGCCATCGAGTCACTTGCGACTCATAATGACCCTATGTACAAGAGCCCTAAACACCGTTCTAACCTGTGCCAACCTTGCCATCTCAAACACACTCATTCCCACCACTCTACTCACAGAATCTATCCATCTCATCGAGGGTCTTCCTCTCCTCTGCCGCCCCTCCACTCTGCCAAACATGATGCCCCTCTCCAAGGAAGGACCAGTCCCTCCTTGCAATATGTCCAAAGTATGTCAGACGAAGCTTCAGAATCCTTGGCTCCAAAGAGCATTCTGGCTTCACCTTCTCCAGGACAAACCTGTTTGTTCTCCTAGCAGTCCATGGTATATTAAACACTCTTCTCCAGAACCACAACTCAAAGGCATCAATTCTCTTTCTATCATTCCTATTCACTGTCCAACTCTCCGATGCATAGCATGTAACTGCAAAGACCATTGCCTGGGAAAGGCACACCTTAGTCTCCAGTGTGATGTCATTGCTCTTCAGTACTCTTGAGAGGACCCTCACAGCTCACTTTTTTGCAATTCATCTCCTGATTTCCTGGCTGCTGTTACCAAGAGTGTTGACTGTGGAACCAAGTAAACTAAAACTGTTAACTATCTCAATCTCTTCACCATCCATACTGATGCTGTCAATTGGCCCAGTGGTGAGAATCTTTGTCTTCTTGATGTTGAGCTTCAATCCATATTGAAGGCTGCAGTAGTCCTTGACCTTCTGCAGCAAGCACTTCAGTTCCTCCTCAGTTTCAGCAAGCAGGGTTGTGTCACCCGCGTAACGCAGGTTGTTGATGATTCTTCCACCAATCCTGATGCCACATTCCTCCTCGTACAGCCCAGCGTCTCTGATGATCTGTTCTGCATACAGATTGAAAAGGTATGGAGACAAAATACATCCCCAACGGACCCCCTTCTTGATTTTGAACCATCCAGTGTCTCCCTGCTCTGTTCTGACGACTGCCTTTCTGATGACTTCTCTTGGTCCAAGTATAGGTTTCGCATAAGCACAATTAAATGTTCTGGGATTCCCATTCTTCTCAGAGTCAGGCATAGCTTGTTGTGATCCACACAGTCAAAAGCCTTTGCAGAGTCAATGAAGCACAGATAGACATTCTTCTGGTATTCTCTGCTTTCTGCCAAGATCCATCTTACATTAACTATAATATCCCTAGTACCACAACCTCTTCTAAATCCAGCCTGCACATCTGGCAGTTCTGTTGACATATTGTTCCAAATGTTTTTGAATAATTTTCAGGAGAATCTTGCTTGCATGTGATATCAATGATATTGTTCGATAATTTCCACACTCTGTTGGGTCACCTGTCTTTGGAATGGGAACAAATATCGATCTCTTCCAGTTAGTTGGCCAGCTGGCTGTCCTCCAGATTTCCTGGCACAACTTAGTGAGCACATCCAGGACAGCATCTGTTTGTTGAAATAGATCAATTGGTATGCTCTTAACTCCTGGAGCCTTGTTTTATTTCCAGTTCCTTCAGAGTGACTTGAACTTCCTCCTTCATCACCATAGGCTCTTGCTCATATGTTATTTCATGAATTTCTTCTGTGTCAGCCAATTCCTTCTGATACAGTGACTCAGAGTACTCCTTCCATCTTCTTTTGATACTTCTTGGATCATTCAACATCCAAACTATCTTTAAGTATAACACCCATGGCTTGAATTTGTTTTTCAACTCCTTCAGTTTAAGAAATGCTGAGGGAAAAAAAATTTAACAATTAAAAAAAAGAAAGAAAGAAATGCTGAAAGAGTTTGGCCCTTTTGATTTTCTGACTCCAGCTTTCTGCACATTTCATTATAGTATCTTGCTTTGTCGTCCCGAGCTGCCTTTTGAAATTTTCTGTTCATCTCTTTGATTTCTTTATTTCTTACTTTAGCATTGGCTTCTCAGCGCTCTAATGCAATACTCGGAGTCTCAGCTGACATTCATCTTGATCTTTTCTTCTTCTTCTTCAGCCTTTGTAATGATCTTTTGCATTCTTCATGGACTAGTTTCTTGATATCCTCCCAGAGCTCATTTGGTCTATGATCATTGGTGCTCAAGGCCTCAAACCTGTTTCTGTGATGGTTTTGAAATTTGAGTGGGACAGACTTAAGGTCAAATTTTGATTCCCGTGCACTTGATTTAATTTTCATCAACTTCAGCTTGAACTTGCATATGAGTAGTTGGTGATCTGTCCCACAATTAGCACCCGGCCTAGTTTTCAATGCTGATATTGAGCTTCTCCACCGAGTCGTTCCACAATTGTAATCGATTTGATTCCTATGCATACCGTCAGGTGAAATCCATGTGTATAGCCTGCGTTTATGTTTCTTATAAGAGGTATTTGCAATGAATAAATCATTGAATGTGCCGAACTCTATCATTCTATCTCCAGCCTCATTTGTCTCACTAAGCCCGTGTTTTCCAGCTACTGATCCTTCTTTCCTGTTGCCAGCTTTTGCGTTCCAGTCACCCATTATTATCAATGCATCTTGATTGCATCTTTGATCAATTTCTGACTGCAGAAGTTGGTAGAAATCTTCTATTTCCTCCTCTTTGGATCTAGTTGTTGGTGCATATATTTGAATGTTAGTGGTATTCACTGGACTTCCTTGTATGCGTATGGATATTATCCTGTCGCTCACCACATTGTATTTCAGGATAGATCTAGAAATGACTTTTTAAATTATGAATCCAACCCAATTTTTTTTCTCACCTTTTCATCCCTGGCATAGTAAATCATATGATCATCTGATTCAAAATGTCCCATGCCAAGCCATCTAATTTCAGCAATACCTAGTATGTCAATATTTATGGGTTCCATTTCTTTCTTAACAATGTCCAATTTTCCTACATTTGTGCTTCTCACATCCCACGTTCCAATCACTCCAGGTTTGTCTCCAGGTTTGGAAACAGGAGTGGCACCCACTTCCTAAACAACATGCCTCTGGAAACTCTATGAACTTTGATAAATGTTGATAATTGTAGATGGACTTCAGGCCTTTTGTTCATAGGGTCACTATGAGTCATGCTAGATTCGAAGACAATCAACAACAAAAACTTATCTATTTTTACAATAATGGTCTTATGCAATATTTGTCCTTATTAGACTGAGTTAGTCATGGAGCATAATGGTCTTTAGCCTTTCCCATGTTATGTAGTATTTTTTTTTATTGTTGCTCCTGAGCCATTCATTTCTTGGTGAACATTTAGGCTAATTCCTTTTTGCTATTGTGAATAACACTCTATGGACATCAGTGTACAAATTCCGTTTGTGTCTCAGTTCTATTTCTATTGTCCTGGGAGTATATTCCTATCAGTGTAATAGCTGGGCCATATTTCTATGTTCAGCTTTTTGAGGAAATGCCAAACTGTCCTCCAGAGTAATTGTAGCATTTTACAATCTCACTAACAGTGTTTGAGAGTTTCAATCTCTCCTCATTTGCGACTCCTGCTAGGGTGAGATGGTATCTTGATGTTTTGATTTCTATCTCTCTGATTGTCAGTGATTTCAAACATTTCCCATATGTTTTTTGGCCACGTGAATATCCTCCTTTGTGAAGAGTCTTTGCATGTCTTTTGCCTATTTTGTAACTGGATTATCAGTGTTTTTCTTATGGAGATCTTGTAGTGTACTATAAATTTTTATAATGAGACCTTTGCATTAAATATCTCTGCCAAATGTTTTCTCACAGGCTATGAGATTTCTTTTTTAAAAAATTAATTTTAATGAAAGTTTGGATTCCCATTCATTCATTGTTGTGATGTTCTCCCTCCCCTTCCCCAATTTGCTCTTGTCTTTGAAAAGTAAAAGAAAAATTCTTTCATTGTTATACAATCCCTCCCCCCAAGTCCACTCCACTATGCTGCCTTCATTCTGGACTCCTGTCATAACAATAATACCTAATCACATATCCCTTTTAAACAGTTTTCTCCCTCCTCTCTTTCAATGCAGTATGCATTATTTATTCCATCTTTCTCAGTCTTCCTTCAACCCTGTCCAGTGGTGAGAATCTTTATCTTCTTGATATTGAGCCTCAATCTATATTGAAGGCTGCAGTTCTTGACCCTCTGCAGCAAGCGCATCAGGTCCTCCTCAGTTTCAGCAAGCAAGGTTGTGTCATCAGCATAACGCAGATTGTTCATGAATCTTCCTCCAATCCTGATACCACATTTCTCCTCATACAGCCTCGGCTCTCGAATAATCTGTTCTGCATATAGGTTGAAAAAGTATCGAGATAGGACACATCCCTGGCATACACCCTTCCCAATTTTGAACCATGCAGTGTTTCCTTGCTCTGTTTTGATGACTACCTCATGGTCCAGGTATAGGTTTCGAATTTGCACAATCAAGTGTTCTGGGATTTCCATTCTTCTCTGAGTTAGGAACAGTTTGTTGTGATCCACACAGTCAAACACCTTTGCATCATCAATGAAACACAGATAGACATTTCTCTGGTACTCTCAGCTTTCAGCCAAGATCCATCTAACATCAGCTACAATATCCCTAGTACCACGACCCCTTCTAAAACCAGCCTAGACTTCTGGCCGTTTTCTGCTGGTGTGCCGTTTCAATCATTTTTTTATAATCTTCAGCAGAATCTTGTTTGCATGTGATATCTATTATATTTTTCCAATAATTTCCACACTCTGTTGGATCACCTTTCTTCAGAATGGGAACAAATATAGGTCTCTTCCAGTCAGTTGGCCAAGTGGTTGTCCTCCAGACTTCTTGGCACAACTTGGTGAGCACATCTAGGGCAACATCTGTTAGTTGAAATATGTCAGTTGGTATACCATCAATTCCTGGGGCCTTATTTTTTGCTAATTCCTTCAAAGCAGCTTGAACTTCCTTCATCACCATAAGCACTTGCTGATATGTTGTTTCATAAAATTCTTCTGTGTTTGACAATTCCTTTCGGTACAGTGACTGTATACTCTTTCCATCTTCTTTTAACACTTCTTGGATCATTTGATATTTTACCTAAAGCATCCTTGATTATAGCAACTCGAGGTTTGAATTTGTTCTTTAGTTCCTTTAGCTTAAGAAATGCTGAGAGAGTTCGGCCCTTTTGATTTTTTGACTCCAGACCCTTGCACATTTCATTGTAATATCTTCCTGCACTGCCTTCTGAAATCTTCTGTTCGGCTCATTAATATCTTGAACTCTCCCCTCTGCTTTGGCTTCTCTGTGCTCTAGTGCAATATGAAGAGTCTCTTCTGACATCTATTTTGGTCTTTTCTTCCTCTTCTGTATTTGTAATGGCATTTTGCTCTCTTTTTGGATGATATTTTTGATAACCTCCCACAACTTACCTGGTCTTTGTTCATTGGTGTTCAAGACCTCATACCTGTTGCTAAGGTGATTTTGAAATTCAGGTGGGATAGACTCAAGGTCATATTTTGGTTCTGGTGGATTTGATTTCCTTTTCCTCAGCTTCAGCTTTAACTTTCTTTTCTTTCTTTTTTTTTTCAGCTTTAACTTTCATATGAGTAGTTGGTGGTCGGTTCCACAATCAGCTCCTGACCTAGTTTTCATAGCTAATATAGAGCTGCAATTGCTGAGACCACCTCTCACCCTGAACTCCTCTCTGTCTTCACGTACACTGTGCTCATCCTCACGGTACTGAGAATTCACTATCTAGATCAGACTTGTCTCGTCTGCGGCCTGGGGTCAGCTGCCCTAGGGCCTCTTCCATGCCTGCAGCAGGTCGTACATCTAAAGCTGCGCTCACCTGCCACCGTCCAATCAGGGGTAGTCTGTCAACGGACTTCTTTTTCCTGAATATTTGACTCCAGGATACAACTCTCAGTGTTGTCCTGCCAGGACTCCATGGAATTGGGTGTCCTCCAGATGAGGGCCAGAGCCCATGGTGCTTTCCTGAGAGAGCTCAGCCTCAAAGACCTGGAGCATGTTGCCCATTGGTTCAAAGGAGGTTTCAGTGAGCCATTCAATAGCCATGCCCTTCACTGTGCCCACCTTGGTGAATTAGGTGCACTTCACCCAAGGCTTCCCAGGAGCAGACCTGTGGAGGAATGGGAGGCCTTTTTGGTGGTGGAAAGTGAAGAGAACCTCTCAGCTGGGCTAGGAATCTATGGCTTGAATCATGGGCTGTACACACTAGATGGAGTTGCCTTGGGGGTGTTTTTCTATTGGACAGAGATCTCTGGGAATAGATAGTTAATTCAGAGGAGCTCTGAGGGCCTTGAGCTTCTCGTGGATAAGCCCAGCACCATGTTTCCACGGGTCCCAAGACCCTCTCCATCTCCATAATTCCACCTCTGGTGACCTCATGGATTTTTTTTCTTCCCAGGGGACTCTCTGAAAGAATTTTCTCCATCTTACTTGGATCTACAATTAACACCCTCAGTACAAGCAGTCAGGAAATAAGGAGAAGCTTTGCACTGGCAAAAAATCAACATTTAGGGACTTTCCCAAATTATTGAGGAGTAGTGATGTCAGCTTGAGGACTGAGGTGCATCTGATCCAGGTCACAGTCTTTACTAACTAACTATGCATCTGCGACCTGGACAATGAATAAGGATGACAGAAAAAGAATTGGTGCCTTTGAGCTGTGGATGGAGGTCTCGGGGCGGGGGGGTGAGTGGTAGGAACAGAGGGGAAAGGATGGGTAGGGGGAAATCACAGGGTTTCACACCTTGGTGAGTGGAGGGAGGGGTTAAAAGAAATGGCAAAGATCTGGTGGAAAACTGAAAAGATTGGTCATGGTGGACATCATAAAGTGGTGATTAATTTTATGAAACACAATACATGGGAATGAAACACATATATGCCAATAATTATACGAAATATAATTGTTGTTGTTGTTGTTATGTGCCATCGAGTCGTTTCCGACTCATAGCGACCCTATGCACAACAGCTCTAAACCCTGCTCTATCCTGCGCCAAC
>NW_006399908.1:3485694-3525941 GCF_000299155.1 Elephantulus edwardii | reverse complement strand
TACAAAATTCAATCATTCTATCTCCAGCCTCATTCCTGTCACCAATCCCATGCCTTACAACAACCGATTCTTCTTCACTATTCCCAACTTTTGCATTCCAGTATAGTAATAAAAAAAATTATAATAGAGGGAATACATAGAGTCACTGTATCAAAAAGAATTGACTGACACTGAAAAATTTCAGGAAGCACTAATATGAGGAGGAGCCAATGGTAATGAAGGAGGAAATTAAAGCTGTACTGAAGGTATTGGCAAAAAATAAGGTCTCAGGGATTCGTGAGATACCAGTTGACATTTTTCAACTAACAAATGCAGCCCTGGGGGTGCTCACGAGTCTATGCCAGGAAATTTGGAGGACAGCTGTCTGGCTAACTGATTGGAAGAGATTCATATTTATTCCCATTCCCAAGAAAAGTGATTCAACAGAATGTAGAAACTATCAAACAATATTATAAATATTACATGAAAATAAAATACCTCTCAAGATCATTCAAAAATAGCTAGAACAGTACATAGACAGGGAACTCCCAGATGTTCAAGCAGGATTAAAAGTGACGGTGGCACCAGGAATATCATTGCTTATGTCAGATTGATCCTGAATGAAATTAAAGAATATCAGAAGAATGTCTGTATTTGCTTTATTGACTATGCAAAGCATTTGACTGTGTGGACCATAACTTGTTAAGGCTAACATTGAGAAGAATGGGAATCCCGGAACATTTAGTTGTGTTCGTTTAAAACCTTTACTGAGACCAAGAGGCTGTTGTACTAACACAGCAAGGAAACACTTCATGGTTTAAAAATAAAGAAAGGAGTGTGTCAGGGTTGTATCCTCTCTTCATGTTTGTTCAATCTATACCCACAAACAACACTCATGGAACGTGCAAACAGGAAATCGAGAGATGTATTGCACTGGGAAAGTTACAGTCAGGGATCTCTCCAAATTATTGAGGAGCAAACATGTCACTTGAGGGCTAAGGTTCATCTGATTCAGGCAATGCTCTTTAATATCACTTTGCATGAAGGGGAGAGCTGGATAATGAATAAGGATGGCAGAAGAAGAATTGATAGCTTTGCGCTTTGGTGATGGAGAAGAGTGTTGAATATCCCACTAACTACCAAAAGAACAAACAAATATGTCTTCAACAAAGTGCAGCCAGAGTACTTTTTGGAGGAAAAGATGTTGAAGCTTCATCTCACATACTTTGGGCCTGTTGTTAGTAGAGGCCATGCCTTGGAAAAAGACATCATTCTTGGAAAAGTGGAGAGTTGTCAAAAGAAAGGAAGACTCTCATCCAAGTGGATTGACACAGTAATATTGCAATAGGCTCTAGTGTATCCAGAGTGTGAGGATGGCACAGGATAAGACAGGATTCAGATCTATTGTTCGTAGAGTCACAATGGATGGGTTGTATACGTCTCCACAGCACCTAACAACAACAACAACAACGGGAAGGACTGGCCATACTGTTCAGAAATAACAGGCATTATGAACAAGAGAGCACACTTAGACTATTAGAAATAGCCCTGGAGGCCGAGCCATAATATTGGAAGACACAAAACTTAGGGAAGAAGAATAGTTGCAAATATCCAAATTAGAAATATGCAAACATGCAAATTAGAATGTTTAAAGTATTAAGTAGGAATATATCAAATTGGACATTGTTAAAAAATAAACAGAACATATCTATATTGACATTAGACAATGGTTAACTGAGACAAACTGGCATTGGATATTGTGAATCAGACAGTCAGATGATTTAATATGAAGAGAATGGAAAAAGTGAAGGAAAAATCGGGTTCCATTCATAGCCAAAAGGACTATTTCCAGATCCGTCCGCAAGTGCAATGTGGTGGCTGATAGGATACTACCCAGAGACATGCCAGGAAGACGTGTTAATACCACCATCATTCAAATATATACACCAACAACCAAAGCAAAGGATGAGGAAATAGAAGATTTCCACCTACTTTTGCAGTCTGAAATAGACCAAACATACAATTGTGATTCGTGAATAAAAAGTGAGGACTGAAAACATGGACTTGGTAACAGAAATGAAGGCCATGATAGAATGATAGAATTTTGTACAATCAGTGATTTATTCATTGCAAATACCTTTTATTAAAAAAACAAAATGCAAAAAAAACCCCAAAAATAAAAAAATAAAATAAAAAACCAAAATGCAGTACGTGAAACTCACTTCACTCAAGAATCGTTTGATTACATCTATGAAAAGAATTGTTGAAGAAGTTCAATATTAGGTGTGAAAACCAGACCAGCTACTGACACTGGAAGAGACCATCAACTGCCCATGTACAAATTAGAATTGAAGCTAAATAAAACAAAAATAATTTGCCAAGAAGCAAAATAAGACTTTGAGTTTATGCCAGCTGAATTTAAAAGCATCTGTAAAATAGGTTTGAGGAATTTAACACTAAGGAACAAAGACCACACGAGCTGTGGGATAATATCATGGAAATCATCCATGAAGAAAGCAAAACAGCATTATAAAGATAGAGGAAGAACAGAAGACCAAAACAGATATCTGAAGAGACTCTGAATATTGCCATATTGAATGCCAAGAAGCCTAAACAAATGAAAGAAATGTGGATGTTAGAGTTGAACAGAAGATTTCAAAGAGTGGTTTTTGAAGATGAAACAAGAGTATTATAACAAAATGTGCAAAGAGCTGGAGTCAGAAAATCAAAAGAGAAGAACTTGCTCAGCATTTCTCAAGTTCAAGAAACTTATGAGTGAGCAAATTCAGGCCTATTTAGAGTTGGCATCCTGAAACATAAACTGGGAAAAGTCTTGAATGATCCAGGAAGTCTGAAAGAAGATGGAAGGAATACACAGGGTCAACGTATTAAAAAAAAAAGTGGCTGAGACAGAACCATTTCAGGAAGTAATATGTGATCAAGAACCAATGTCAATAAAGGAAGAAGTTCAAGTTGCTTTGAAAACATTGAAAAAACAAAGGCCCCACTCATTAATGGAATACTAATTGATACATTTCAGTAGATGCAGCCCTGGATGTGCTCATCAGATTGTACCAAGAAATCTGGAGGACAGATTGACTGGAAGAGATCCGTATTTATTCCCATTTCTAAAACAGGTGATTCAACAGAATGTGAAAATTATTGACCATCATTAATATCACATACAAGCAGATACATTGCTGAAGATTATCCAAAAATTACTAGAACAGTACATCAACAGAGAACTGCCAGAAACGCAAGGTGTGATGAGAGGAGTTCTGGGCACTATGGCTATTTTGCTGATGTCAGATGGATGTCTGAAAGCAGAGAGTACCAGAAGGATGTCTATTTATGTTTTATTGGCTATACAAAGACGTTTGAATGTATGAATCACAGTAAATTCTGGCCTAACATAACTGTAGGAGGCCTAACATAACTGTAGGAGGAATTTTAAGATTCTGCCTGGATGAACTTAAAAAAAAATAATGCTGAGTGAAATAAGTTTGTGGAAAAGGTAAAAAACTACAATCTTATTTCTATGTGGTAAGCAACTATACAGAAACCAAAGCTTATTAATGGTTACCAGGGGTCAAAAAGATGAAGAAAGGAAAATTCTTCTTAGACACCATTGGTATTATATTAATGCTTATATAATTATTTAGAGAAAAATGGATGTTGCCACGACTTTAAGAATATAAGCAATATCATTGACTCATCCACACAGAAATTGAGTTTATTTTTATTGGTTTTCATATAATAATTCTTTTACATTGTTTCATTCATATACATCTTTCATCTACATTGTGTTTCATACAATTATTCATATATATTCTATTTTACATTATATTTTTACAGAAACTCAAGAGTTTATTTTTTTTTTTATTATGTATTCTTTCACCGCAATGGAAGAAGATAGAGATTAAAAAGAAATCTATTGGAGACTGCTTTGAAGGGTGATTGGGGAAAGATGAACAGTCGACCCAGGAAAAGAAGAGAGATACCAAGGGAGAGGCAGCCTGGTGTTCCCAGGGCTGCTTTGCTCACTGAGATGGCAGCTCTGTGTCAGGTGGGGTATTGGGCCCCTCACACTGCCCACTCCCAGTACCTACCAATAGATTTTATGTTTAATCAGTATGCTATATTTATTCTCTATCCTTTAAAATAGAAAAAAAATGTTGTTTGGGGTCTATACTTATTCAGATTCTCCTCCTATGCCCCTCCCCAGTTAGTTTGCTTCCTTTCCAGTGACGTGGAGCAGAAGCGTTCATAGTCCTCAGCAAGTGAGCACGTTGTTTTCTCCTGTTCTGGAAAGCTCCTCACATCACAACAGAGTAGTATAGACATTCAGGCATGTATCCACTCATTTATTTATTCGAATAACAAAATCTCCATGTCTACTAATTCACAGGAATTTTATTTTTTCTTGTGGAAGCTTCTGTAATCTCCTTGGTCCCTGTATTCCATTCCAGCGATTATCAAACCCCTTACTGCCCACCACCACCACCCAGACTGAATTTTCTCCCCATTCTTACCTTGAAGCTTGGAGAAAGGCCTCCTTCTACCTACATGCCAATCCATCCTGATTGTGTGAAGATAAATTGTTGTTATGTGCCACCAAATCACCTGCAACTCATAGTGACACTATGTACAACAGCCCTAAACCCTGCTCTACCCCATGCCAGTCTTACTGTCTCCGATACACCTATCCCCATTACCCCAGTCATTGAATTAATCCATTTTATTGAGGGTCTTGTCTCCTGCACTGTCCCTCCATCCTCCCAAGCATGACGTCCCTCTCCAAGGACTGGTCCCTCCTTGCAACATGCCCAAAGTGTGTGAGACAAAGCCTCAGAATGCTTGCCTCCAAGGAGCAGCCTGGCTTCACCCTGCCCAGGACAAACCTGTTTGTTTTCTTAGCAGTCCATGGTATATTCAATACTCTTCTCCAGGACCACAGCTCAAAGTTAGCTGTCCCAAATTCTCATGAGTTAGAAACTTTGATTTGTCCGAACTGTAAGTTGTTTTCTGAAATCATTCTCCCACAGGAGACTTCAGACCAGCAATCTCTGCACAGAGCAGCTGGGATCTGAGTGAGCCGCAGAATTTCCAGTAATTTTTGTGTGACATCATCTCTTTCCTTACTCAGTTCCAAGGTTCCCATTTGAAACTAATCATGAGAACAAGACAAATATGGCAAATGTTGGGGCCAGGTTTAAGTTGTTGGAAAGTGGGAAATTACATATTAAAAATAAGCTGAAATTTTTCCCTCTAAAGGGTTATTCTCCACCGGTGGATAAAAAATAACAGAGGGTTTTTTATTTAAATTATTATTAATTTTAACGAAAGCTTATAGAGCCTTAGGGTTTTCATTCATTCACTGCTGTATTTTTCTCCCTGTCGACCTCTCCCCCAATTCGCTCTTCTCTTTGAAAAATAAAAGAAAAATTCTTTCATTGTTATATAATCCCTCTGCCCAAGTCCACTCTGCTGTTTTTAACCCCTTTCAGATCTGCTTTACCTCTGAGTAAAGGATGCCCTCAGAGTCTGTTTCCCGACTAGGAGCCATTCTCTCTCTTCCTGTTTAGTGGCTCTTCCTCCATCGTGCCCTCTCTGTGCTCCTGCTTTATGTGTTCAGGGAACCTAATCCTCCTCACAGCACTTCTCTTGCTTCTTGATAAATAGTACTTTCCAAATTCTGTCTTCAAATAGACTACGTTCTCTGAGTTATCAAGAACATTCCTGTGCTGGTTGCCTTTTTGTTTCTCCAGTTTCACTTTGGAAATTTCTTCCTAACCTTATTCTACGTCTCTAAAAGTTCAGTCAGTCATTACAGAGACAGAAGAGAAATATAGTTGTCAGAAGAAACTCTGAAAATTCCACTGGAGTGTGGAGAAGCCAAAACAAAGGGAAAACATGCTGAAGTAAAAGAGCTGAACAGAAGATTTCAAAGAACACCTTGAGAAAACAAAGCAAAGTATTATAATGGAATGTTCAGAGAGCCGAAATTGGAGAAGAGTGAAGCATCCTTAGTACCTTTCTGGAAAACAAATTTAAGCCTTGACTCACCATATTGAAAGATGCTTTGGGCAATATATTGAATGACTCAGGAAACACCAAAAGAAGCTGGAGGGAATACACAGTCACTGTACCAGAAAGAACTGATCGATAGTGAAAAATTTCAGGAAGCCAGTGGTAATGAAGGAGGAAGTGGAAGCTGCATTGAAGGCATTGGCAAAAAATAAGGCCCCAGGAATTGAGGGGACACTGAAAAAGGCACTTGTGGTTGTGCTCATCAGTCTATATCAGGAAATTTGGAGGCCAGCTCTCTGGCCAAGGGGTAGGAAGAGATGAATACTTGTTCCGATTCCAAAAGAATGGTGATCCAGCAGAATGTGGAAACTATCAAACAATATTGTTAATATCACATGCAAGCAAAATACTGCTGAAGATCATTTAAAAAAAACAGCTAGAACAGTGCATAGATAGGGAATTATTAGTCCAAGCAGGGTTTAGAAGAAGCTGTGGCACCAGGGATATAATTGCTGACATCTGATGGACCCTGCTGAAAGTAAAGAATACCAGAAGAATGTCTGTTTATGTTCTATTGACTGTGCAAAGACATTTGACTGTGTGAATCATAACAAATTACAGCTAACATTGAGAATAATGGGAATCTCAGAGGCCAAAATTGTGCTCATGCAGAACCTAGACCTAGACCAGGAGGCTGTTTTGCAAACAACGAAAGGGAACACTGCATGACTTAAAATGAAGTGCCATGGTCTTTCTGATCACTTGCTATGTATCTGTGAGAGCTGGACAGTGAATAAGGATGACAGAAGAATTGATGCCTTCGAGCTTTGAGAAAAGTACTGAACATCTCATGGATGGCCAAGAGAACAAACAAATATGTGTCGGAGAGGGTGCAGCCAGAGTGCTCTTTGGAGGCAAAGACGATAATGCTTCACCTCACATACTTTAACCATGTTGCTAGGAGAGGTTATTCCCTGGGGAGGACATGTTCCTCAGAAAGGTGGAGTGTTGGCAAGAAGAGGGCAACCATTGGCCAAGTGGATTGGCATGGTGACTGCCACAATGGGCTCTAAGGTGTCAGGATATGTGACAATGGCACAAGATACTCAGGGCTCAGACCTGGTTCACAGGGTCATTACGAGTCACACTCGACTCAACAGCACCTAACAATAACAATTCTAAGTAACTAATTCTACATCAACTGTGTCTGGTCTACTATTTATCTCACTTGTTGAGGTTTCTTGTGTGGTTTATTTGCTTTTTTGTATGCTAGAATTTTTATATTGTTCTACTTTACAGTTTTAATCTCCCTGCAGAAATAACTCACCTTTATTATCCTCTTGGGCATCAAAATGAAGGTTACTTGTAAACGTGCATTTTATATTCTAGTATGACTAGTTGTCTATTAATTCTTTTATTTTTTTCTGGTATATTTGGTTCATGCTCTCTTTTCTCTTCCAGGCCTGGTTATTGTTAACTTATGCCTCAAGCTGGTTTTGAACACTTGTTCTTAGCAATAATTTAAGGCCTCTGGGTAGTTGGAGTCTCTGCAGTTGGGACATGGTTAAATGCTCAACCCTAAGCTTAGTCATGGGCAACTCAGACACACCCGGAGTCACCTCAGAAATTCAATCTTGTGATTTGCTCTGAAAAGATGATGATAGCCCTTAAACCATGTGGGTCACTTCTACCTGGCACATAGGACATCATATCAGTGGGAATTCACTCGACATCAACTAACAAAACAACTGTCACCACCAATACCCTTCTTCCCAGTGCTCTCATAACAACAGTGATCCCTCGCTTCCTTCAGATCAGTTGCAAGATGTTGCATTATTTAAATGTCAACTAAGTTTCCCCTCTCACCTATACTTCATCATCTGACATAGTATGGTTTTGTGTGGTTTCCTAATTTTATATTGATTCATACATGTGTCCTGTCTCCATACCTTTTCAACCTGTATGCAGAACAGATCATCCAGGAGGTTGGGCTCTATAAGGAGAAATGCAGCATCAGGATTGGTGAAAGATCTATCAACAATCTGCGTTATGCAGATGACACAACCCTGCTTGCTGAAAGTGAGGAGGACCTCATGCACTTACTGCAGAGGGTCAAGGACTGCAGCCTTCAGTATGGATTGAGGCTCAATGTCAAAAAGACAAAGATTCTCACCACTGGACCAATTGGCAAAATCAGGATGGATGGTGAAGAGATTGAGATTGCTCACATCTTTAGTCTGCTTGGCTCCACAATCAACACTTGGCACCAGCAGCCAGAAAATTAAAAGACATATTACGATGGGAAAGTCTGCTGTTAGGGACCTCTCTAAAGTACTCAAGAGCAACGGTGTCTCTCTGGAGACTAAGGTGCATCTGTTACAGGCCATGGTCTTTGCAATCACTTGTTATGTGTCAGAGAGTTGCATAACGACTAGGGAGGATAGAAGGAGAATTGATGCCTTTGAGCTTTGGTGTTGGAGAAGAGTGCTGAGTGTACCATGGACTGGTAAGGAAACACACAGATTCATCCTGGAAAGGGTTAAACCAGAATGCTCCTTGGAGTCAAGGATTCTGAGGCTTCGTCTGACATACTTTGGTCATGTTGTAAGGAGAGACAGGTCCTTGGAGAAGGACATCATGCTTGGGAGGTTGGAGGGCGGGCACAGGAGGGGAAGGCTCTCTAGGAGTTGGATTGATTCAGTAACTGGGGTAATTGGAATGAGTGTGTTGGAGACAATGAGATTGGTACAGAACAGAGCTGAGTTAAGGGCTGTTGTACACAGGGTCGCTATGAGTTGCAAGCGACTCGACAGCACATAGCAACAACATACAAAATTCATATGCATTGTGTTTCATGCTTTCCTTCATTCACATGTGTTTGTTTAATATAATAATTTCCATGCATTGCGTTTTATAAAGTTAACCACTATCCTATGGGGTTGGTTTACATTTTTATTTTTATTGTCGCAAGATGTACAGAACTAAATGCTTTCCTGAACTTCCGAAAGTACAAAGACACATGTCTTAGAGAAAGTGAAGCCAAAGTGCTCCTTGGAGGCAAAGATGGTCAAGTTTCATCTCATATACTTCAAGCATATTGCTAGGAGAGGACATATTCCTTGGAGGAGGACATCATGCTTGGAAATATTGGCAATAGAGAGGAAGAATCTCAACCAGGTAGAATGACACAGTGATTGCAGCAATGGCATGGTGATGTCAGAAATTGTGATGATGGCACAGGACAGGACAAGGTTAAAATCTGTTGTTCATAGTGTCGCTGTGGGTTGTATTTGACTCAATGGCACCTAAAAACAACAAATGATTGCTAATTTAACTATTTTTAACTATGTGGTTTGGCAATGTTTATTATATCACCAATACTTATTTGTAAAAGTTTTACATCATTTAAAATTGTTGTTGTTTTTATGTGCTGTTGGGTGGCCTGTGACCCATAGCGACCCTATGTACAGCAGCTCTGAAGCCTTCCCTGTCCTGAGCCAGTCTCACTAATTCCAACACACCAAGCCCCATTTCCCCAGTCACTGTATTAATTCATCTCATCCAGGGTCTCCACCTCCTGCACTGTCCCTCCACCCTTTCAAGTATGATGTCCTTCTCCAAGGAGCATTCTCTCTTAGCCACGTGCCCAAAGTATGCAAGATGGAGCTTCAAAACCCTATTCTCTAAGGAGACACTTGTTTTCATCCTCTCCAAGACAGACCTATTTGTTTTCTTGGCAAGCCATGGTATGTTCAAGACTCTTCTCCAGCATCACAACTCATAGGCATCGCTTCTTCTTCTGTTGTCCTTAGTCATTGTCCAGCTCTCTGAAGCGTAACAATTAATTGTGAAGAACAGTAACCCATTCTGTCCTCCTTCATCTTCAGTTATCCACTAATAAGATTTTGTATCTATGCACCTCCTCTTCTAGATCAATCAAATAAGCGAAATTTTGTAGTATGTTCTCTTTGCATTTGACTTACTTAGCATAATATTTTCAAGGGTCACTCATATTGTAGTATGTATCAAGATTTTATTCATCTTTATAGCTGTATAGTACTCCAGTGTAAGTTCAGACCAAATTTGGTTTATCCAATTATTTGGTTGTTCCCGACATTGGGTAATGTGAGTAGGTCCACAGTACACACTGGTGTACCCCACATTCAGTCTTTGTGGAACAAACATGCTCTTAGATATCATTTAATCAACATGTGAATTCCTTTAAACTCACACCTTATGAGCAAGACTGTTTTCCAAGGTTGTGTCATCCCCTGGAATATGGCTCCAGGTATTCTGCTGCGCCTTCTTAACAATATAAAATATCAAACAGATGGTTTTGTTTTCATCTTCATATTTTAAAAATTTTTTGTAGTAAGACTTTTAGTTGTTAACCAAAAGGTTGACCAAAAGAACCAGCATTTGAACCAACCAACCACTTCCCAGGAGAAAAATGTAATAAATATTTATAACCTTGGTTACTGTATGGACAATCCACATCTGTACTGCAGGGTTTCTGTGAATGAGAATTAACTCAGTGGCAGATACTTTGGATTTGCTTGTTTCAACTGCCTACTTACATTTAGTTTATTATTAAAATTTTGCTTGTTTGTAAAGAACCAGCACTGACCCCTAGAGATTAATCACTGTCCAAGGTACCTTTCCCAGTGTGGAGTCCCAGGTGGGCACAGAGATAAAGGAGATGACAACTTAATTTTCTATGAGGACGAAAGAAAGTCTTGCTTAGGTTTTAGGGGTCACATAGAAATCTTTCTTCTTATCTTGAAGTATTATCAGTTTATTCCTTTCCTGGGATGTCTTTTAGGCAAAGAGATGAAAAAGGGATGTAATTTAGTGTCTGAGTTACACAAAAAAGATCTTGGGCACTATTTCAAAACCCTAATCTTCACTTTAGAGTCTTCAGTACTGACAGATTCTTGCCAGCTTGGGGGCCATCACCCTCTGAAAGCATCCCTTTCTCTTCTAATGGTCTCTTCCCCAGCCTGCACTCTGCCAGCATACACTTGTGAGCTCTTAATGCCTAAGTTCTGTCATTCATGTTGGTTTTATAAGGCTCTTGAATTTCAAAGGCAGTTTATTTAAAGTCCACCTTGGTGAAAGTAAAATATTAAGAGATGGAAAACTGAGATATTATCTACCTTAACTTGTATGTAGTGAATAATAAGTGAACATGGAAGAACTCTTTTACAAGGGCACCCAGAAGTCCATGAACATTTTGAGTAGACCCTCTTCTTCCTAATTTTTATGTTCTCACTGCAGAAAAGGATTCTTATACTATTTTTACTATAGAGTGCTGCTTGACTTATCGTTAGAAACCACAAGGATAAGGATATCAATCTTAGTTAATATCTTTCCCTTTTTGGTCCACATATCTAGATTCCAAGTAATTGGATTCTTCATATGAGTGAGAAATAATCAGTGTTGCCTGATTACTTCAGAGCATTAAGATTCACACTATTGACTATGTTCAACACACTATTAACTCCGTTCAATTTGTAAGAACTTGATGCTGTTCTATCTATTAGGAGACTGAGATATTTACAGTGTGTTTGCCTTTCCCTGCTGCAACAGACAGAATGGTGGTGGTGGTGTTTAGTACTGTTGAGGATGACTCATTGCGGTTCTATGAAACATAGATCTGAAACCTATTCCGTTCCATGTCAGCTTCATTATCCTAAAACATAACTTCATTTCTACAGACACTGCATGAGTCTATTTCGTCGAAGGTCTTCCTCCCTTTGCTGGCTCTCCGCCTTTCTAAGCATGCTGTCCCTCTCCAAGGAATAGTCTTTCCTAACAACATAACCTATATGTGTAATTGTCTCCAAGGAGTACTTTGGTTGCACTTCCTCCAAAATGCATCTGTGTATTCTTTTGACAGTCAGTGGGATATTTAGGACTCTTCTAAATATGCATCCGTTCTTCTCCTGCAATCCTTATTCATTACTGAACTCTCATATGATTAGCAAGTGACTGGAAAGACTGTGGCTTGGATAAAATGTTTCTTAGCTCTTAAACTGAAGCCATTGCTCTTCAGAACTTTGGAAAGTTCCCTGATAGAACTTTCCCAATGCACTGTATTTCCTAATCTCCTGGTACCAAAGGTGATGAGTGTGGACTCTAGCAAATTGAGATTGTTGACAATGTCAATCTTTCCTCCATCTATCACCATTTTGTCTGTCAGTCCATTGGTGAAGATTTTTTTTTTTTCCATTGGTGAAGATTTTTGTCTTCTTGATGCAGAGATACAATCCGCAATGAAGGTTATAATCTTTGATCTCCTGCAAGCGCTTAAAGTCCTCTTCACTTTCGGCAAGCAAGGTTGTGTCATCTGCACGACAAGTTTTGTAAATTTTTATTTTATATTGAATTCCATACAAAATTCATATTCATTGTGTTTCACACCACCCTCTCATATGGTGTTTCATACAATCATGCTCCTTCATTATGCTTTATAAAATTAATTGCCATTGGATTATGCTCACCATCACCCCATCTTTCCAGATCCCAGCTGGATCTTCCCCGTTTCCTTTACCCCTTCCTCCACCCACCAAATTGTACGACTCTATGGTTTCTCCTTTGCCCAGCCTCATACCTTTGGTCCCTCCCCTTCCCCCCTTAGGTTCCCATCACATTTTACTAGGTATCCTTCTAAAATAATGCAATATTTATTCTTATGAGACTGATTTAGTTCACTCAGCATAATGCTCTCCAGTCTCTCCCAAGCAAAGTGGTAATTTTTTAAATCCTTGCTTCTTCTGAGTGCTGCGTAGTATTCCTTCATGTACCACAATTTGTCAATCCATTCGACTGCGGTTGGACATTGGGTAAGGCAGTTTTTAATGAGTCTTGTGTTTTAAGTTTATTTCTCTTGATATTTGAAAAGATGAAACCAGCAAGTGAGCAAGCTGAGATGAGAGAAGATAAGTGCCATACCACATGGCTTCAAGGAGTCAAGGGCCTGAAGAGATAAGGATTTTCCTTAAAACTGATAGGGAGAAAATCTTTCCATAGTCACCACCCTGATGTTGGGCTTCCAGCCTTGTGAACTGTGAGTAAATAAATGTCTGTTTTCCAAAGCCACCCATTGTATTATTTCTGTTTTAGCAGCACTGGATTACTAAGACACTGTTATACACAGTTAGTGTGAATTTTAGTGAATTACTGAAGACCCCCCGTAAAGTAAGTCCTCAGTGAATTATGACTGCTCTTCCTACTTTTCTTCATAAAAGTTTCGGAATCCCATGTGATTTGTCTTGAGTAGCTGTCACCACCAGGTTTATAGCCAAATTAAATTCAGAAGGTGCTCATCTATTACTAACTCTTTGCTTCTGTTTCCCCTCTGTGTTTGAGAAGTGAGGCACTCAGCATATCAAGCACATCTTCTAAATCCTGCAGAAGCATGCAATCCAAAATCTATCCTGCCCAAACTCCCATGATGAAGTTCTGAGTATGATTTTTGTTGTTGCTAAATGTCACTAAATCACCTCTGACAACACAAATTCTCCTATGTATAACAAAACAAAATTTTGTGTAGCTCTGTGCCTGCTAAATTATATTTAATAACTGAATAATATTAGGGGACGATCCATATGGTTTTCATTGGCTAATTTAGCGAGTAGATCACCAAGTCTTTCAGCCTAATTGGTCTTAATCTGGAAATGCTCTTGAAATTTGTACTCTCTGGGTGAACTTGATGGTTTTTTTAAATAGCATAGCATAGCATCCAGCGTTGTCGCAACAGGCAAACCACTGCACTACCACAAACTGACAGATGGGTTGTGGAATGCAACTTAGGCGCTCTCGGTCAAGTGCTCTTCTGTATAGGCTGGAACGTGCGTTTGAAAAAGTATCCTCTTCCTGTACTTTGGTTCTTCAGACCATCACAGTTGCGAGGACATTGGGTTTTTCTTGAGGTCAGTGTTGACTCACTAGCTTTATGTATGTTGAGAAGCAGTTGTCATGGCAGTCATTGCTTCCTGGTCTCTCTGGAACACAGCTTTAGGACTGAATTTTGAAGTCAATACTAAAATATCATCTTCTAAATTCCATGTTTCTGAGTATCAAATAGAGAAGCTGTTTGTGAGCCTGTTCCATGATGAACAGGAAGTCATTTCTGAGGGCTGCTTCTCTAGCACCTTTAATAATTATGTAAGCCTCAGTCCTCTACACTGTATTCCTTTCAGCAATATTTTGGCAGATAAACTTTGACTGAATGAGACAAGGTGCTACCTAAATGAAATTTTCACTGAGTCTTCCATCACGGTACAAGTGACTTGCTTCACTAACTCACTCAGTGTTAATTCTCTTTTTTTTTTGTAGCTTCTCTTTGTAACTGAGTAGGGGGGGAAAATAGCAGGAGCAGGTTACGGTGATAAGATCACAGATAAGGGACATCTTAAAAGCAACAGCAATCAGAGCTAACATTCACTAAAGACAATTTTATCATACTACAGAACTGTTAAGGGGACATAATGGGGTCACTAGATGAGAGTGCCCGTAGGTACATCAATAAGGTCAGTCTTTAATAAGTATCCTTTGACCTGACATAAGATAGTCCAATATAATTTAATGTCTTCTGTTGTGCTACCTTCTTGGAAAGTTAATAGGTAGGACATGACGCTGTTCAAACTTAAACTTAAATTTTTTAATGTCTCATGTGAGGTTTCCATTAAGAAGTCTACCTTTTCCATTTCCCTTGCCACTTCCCTCCACAGAGTCTGAAAATAATATCAGACTTAATTTCCTCGTGTTTCTTGCCCTAATGTAGCTATACATGTGACTCTGCTCTGAAGGAATTCTTGGTGTAGCTCATAGAAGCTTTTGTTTTCTTGACAAAGGAGAAGTGGTTGGTAGGGTCTTTCCTTCCACTCCTCCTTCCTTGAAGATAAATATGGTAACTGGATGCTTTCTTGATGTCGTTAGATGTGATTGATCCTGTTACACATGTAATTCTGTGGACAACCGAGTTAAACATTCTCTGGTCCTCAGCCATTTTCCCAATTATCGCTCTATGTGTTCATTGTTGCAGCCACTTTGTTAAACCATTTCGTCAAACCCACTTTGTTAAATGATTGAAACTTTGTATGAGTTCTGAATTAATTTCCATTGACATTAAAGGAAATGCAGAACTTTTTATTTGTTTAAACAACTATTTGTAAGGTAACCTAGTTCTTATCACTTCACACTTGCTTGATATAGGTCAACTTTGTTTTGTTAAGTGTTTCTGTCTAGTTCAGTTATCCTTTGCCTTTCCAAGCATGATACTATTTTCTAGGGAGTGGCCCCAACAAAGTTTGTGGGGCAGTCTCAGAAACTTTCCTTAGAACCATCTTCACTTCTAAAGAAATTTCTACCACAATTTCTTCAAGACAGATGTCTGGAAATCCATAGAATATTGCTGTTTATTGTAGAGTTGGAACCAATCTATAGCTGACCCTCCAGTGAGTTTTCAGAGGCAGTTAATTGCACAGAAGGAGATTGCCCATACTTCTCCATCAGAGCAGCTGGTGGCCTTTATCCTAGTGCCATCAGGATTGCAGTGCAACTTGCCACTAGGCCACCAGAGCTCCCTAAGTCAGTTATAGTCAATTTACTCATTATCAGCCTCAGTTCTTCTTTGGTTTTCTTTCTTTGTCCTTCACTTTTCATATGAATATGAGGCAATTGGAAATACCACAACCTTGATTTAACAGTTAGGTTTACTTTGCTCAGAATCTCAAAGTAACACCCTTGCTCTTTAGCATTTTTAAGAGGGTCTTTGCAGCCGATTATCCTGGAGCAAAATGTTGATTTCCTGACTACTGCTTCCTTCCGTGGGTGTTGATTGTGGATTCAAGTGAGATGAAATCCTCAACAGCTCTAGTCTTTTCTGTCTTTATCACGATGTTGCTGGTTGGCCCAAGTGTAAGGATTCCTGGAGCCATAACAGTCATTTTATGAACATAAGGGAGAGAAGTTAACTTACCAAGATAGCAAAGGAAAAGCCAGAAGGAGTCTCAATCCTCCAGGAATCTGCTAAGCCTTTGTATCAGCTCTGAACCCTTTTTCACTGAGTTTTACAGTAAGTGAAGTGAAGAAATCTCTAGTTTTTTAAACAACTATTTGCAATGTATCCTATTTCTTATAACCTCACTCTTGCATGATATATTATTTATGCCTCTTGAGATTTTTACAGGGGCCAAAAAAAATAACTGGTGTGAAATGCTTTGAAAAACATAAAAAGAGAACTGATTTTAAAGCCTCATTTTAAGAGAAGTCAGTCAGATGTTTTCTGAGTAGCTCAAGGTACAGTAAATTTCAATGAAATGATAAATGATTGAAATAAACACATCATATATCACTTTCAGCAACTCTGATGAAGGCTTGCTTCTCTCTTAAAGTATTAATAACACCATTTATTATTTTCAAAGTACTTTGCCATCATTTGATATTTAATCTTCAGAATTTCCACTAGCAGATTATAAAATCTCATTTTACATCCGAAGAAATAAAACCACAGGGCTATTTTTCCAAGACTTTAGGGAAAGTCATCCCATGGCAGACCCAGAATGAAAACTAAAACACCTAACAAGTCCAGTGTGTAACTGACTTCCACAAGTAGTTTTCATTTGTGGCCATGAAACAGCCCAAGAAAGTCTTCACAATACTATACAGTGTCCTTTACATGTATATATACCACGTAAAGTGCATCTAATCACGCAGGACTATTTATACTGTGGAGTGGAAATGGCTTTATGTACAGCAACACTTTGTTGTTATGTGCTGTCAAGTCACTTGGGACTCATAGCAACTCTATGCACAAAAGCTCTAAACCCTGTCCTATCCTAAGCCAATCTCACTGTCTCCAACACACTTAGCGATTACCCAATTTACTGTGTCTTTAGATCTCATCCAGGGTCTTCCTCAAGGACTGGTTCTTCCTGACAATACCCCCAAAGTATGTCAGACAGAGCTTCTTGGTCAAGAAGCAACTTGGTTTCACCCTCTCCAGGACAAACCTGTTTGTTCTCTTGGCAGTCGTGGTATGTTCAACACTCTTCTCCAGCACCACAACTCAAGGCATTGATTCTTCTGTCATCCTTAGTCATTGTCCAGCTCTCTTATGCATAGCAAATAACTGCGAAGACCATGGCTTGGATCAAGTGCACCTTAGTTTCTAGACTGACATTGTTGCTCTTTAGCACTCTGGAGTGGTCCCTGACAGCAGATTTTCCCAGTATATTTAGACTTTTAATTTCCTGACTGCTGGTGCATTTTGATTGTGGAGCCGAGCAAGCAGAAATTATTAACAACCTCAATCTCTTCTCTATCAGTCATGGTGCTGCCAATTGGCCCAATGGGGATAATCTTTGTCTTTTTGATGTTGAATTTCAATCCATATTAAAGAATACATTCCTTGATCTTTTGCAGCAAATACTTCAGGTCTTCTTCAGTTTTGAGAACCAAGATTATGACCTCTGCATAATACAACACTAGAAGGCAGTAAAGGAAAGATATAATTTGTAAGTAATGAACTTACATTGTGCATTGAGAATCTCATCCAGTTCTAATGTGAGAGAAACAACATCAAATTATTTTGAAATAAATTATTTTGACATTTTCCTGATGTGTACAATTATGAAAATTAGAGAAATAATTTTATAACACATTTGAAAAACAGTGTATGTTGAAGAGAAATGGCAACTGCTTAGGCAGGATGTGGATCACTCTCAAGTAAGGAAGAAACAGTTAATTCATGATCACAGATTTACTGAGAAGGGTGGTGATCAGAATCTCCTTCCACCTTCAACTCAAGAAAATGGCCTGACAATTTGAAGTCTATATTGTTTGATGGAACAGAAACTTAGCCTTCAACTGATGACATCAATTTGAAAAACAGATGTAAGCATTTGAAGGTCTTTTATCCTAATTCTGAATTAGGAAGACTTATATGATATGAGATCACAGAGGGGAATAAGAAAAAAAATGTTCCAACAGAAGGACCAAAAATGCCTTAAATAAGATCTTTATTATTCATGTTGACGATGTTGTGTACCAGAGAGAAAGAACTGACCCATAGTTGACCCTCTGGTGTGTTTTCAGAGGCAGTTCTTTGCAGGGGAGGAGACTGTCCATCCTTCT
The DNA here is from genome assembly GCF_000299155.1 of Elephantulus edwardii. NCBI lineage: Eukaryota > Metazoa > Chordata > Mammalia > Macroscelidea > Macroscelididae > Elephantulus > Elephantulus edwardii. Next base: position 3,507,791 of record NW_006399908.1, on the reverse strand, counting down.
CCCACAGAGCAACTGGTGGCCTTGAAATATGTGCCTTTGAATTGTTGTGCAGCTCCTTGCCACAAGGTCACCAGTGCTCCTGATGATTGGCTGTTCATGCTTTTGTATGACATGTGTCACACTATAAACCTTGTTACAACATAGACATATTATCCACCCGATAACTTTATTATTATCATCATTTTTATTTTCAGACCCAGAAAGGATAATGTTGTTGTGTTGTTGTTATGTGCCGTCGAGTCGCTTGTGACTCATAGCAACCCTATGTAAACAGCCCTAAACTCCACTCTGTCCTGTGCCAATAGCACTGTCTCTGACGCTCCCATCCCGATTATCCCAGTCACTGAATCAATCCACCTCATAGAGGGCCTTCCCCTCCTGCGCTGTCCCTCTACCCTCCCAAGCATGATGTCCTTCTCCAAGGACTGGTCTCTCCTCACAACATGTCCAAAGTATGTTAGATGGAGCCTCAGAATCCTTGCCTCCAAGGAGCCACCCGGTTTAACCCTTTCCAGGACAAATCTGTTTGTTTTCCTAGCAGCCCATGGTAGCCTCAATACTCTTCTCCAGCACCACAGCTCAAAGGCATCAATTCTCCTTCTATCCTTCTATCCTCCTTGGTCATTGCCCAACTCTCTAATGCATAACAAGTGATTGTGAAGACCATGGCCTGTATCAGATGCACCTTAGTCTCCAGAAAGACACCATTGCTCTTCAGTACTTTGGAGAGGTCCCTAACAGCAGACTTTCCCATGGCAATGCGCCTTTTAATTTCCTGGCTGCTGGTGCCAAGAGTGTTGACTGTGGAGTCAAGGATAATAGAGCAGAATAATTAATAATACAGACCTTGAAACCAGACTTGATTTCTTATTCCAACTCTACAGCTTCTGAGCCCTGAGGCTTTGCACCAACCACTTCTCTAATATCCTTATGTGATAAATGCTCATGATGAAAAGAACAATGACATTCAGCAGCACAATGTGTTGAGTAAGATGATATACACCAAAACTCACTCCTGTCAAATTGATTCCTTGGATTTCCAGTGATAAGCGTAAACCATTCATCATTTTCCCGGGGAGTAGCTGGTGAATTTAACTCATCACAGAAGTCAGCCTTTTGCCTAGTGGCCCAACATCTTATGGACTACATCACCAATAAATACGAGGTATTATTATGCACGGTCCCTGGGCTATGCAAATGGTTCAAGTGTTTAGCTACTAACTGGAAGGTTGGAGGTTTAAGTCCACCTGGGGGCACCTCAGAAGAAAGATGTGACAATCTACTTCTGAAAAATCAACCACTGGGATTCCATGGAGAATCTACAGTTCTACTATGAGGGTATCCATAACCAGCATTGACTTAACAGCACCTAGTTGTTATTATTAGCTGTACATATCATAGAACAATGAACACAAATAAGGAATGGGCATAGAAAATAAATTCTGAAAAGCCCCCTGACCTTCTAGTCTGGATAGAGTCTCACTGTGGTTAGGTTTTATTTCTAGGACAGGACAGCTTCATTTTATCCATTTGGATAATTTTATTACTGTTATTTAGATCTTTCTCTCAACCTGGTAGCAAGGATTTAGTAAGGTGTATGTTTAATACATACTGTAAAATGCTCAGGGACAAGTTCTTGAGAGCTAAGAAACCACCCTTTGACCCAGTTCTACTGTTCTAATGGAAAACAATTGAGACTTGACATTGAAGATGCCAAAGTGATCTACAGGAGGGAAGACAGATACATTTAGCAAGATATAGGGCTCTCCAAAACAGAAGTCTTCTGTAAGTGGGGAGAAAAGTAACAAAAATATTGAGAAATTATTTGTCATCCCCAGGAGCAGATGGCTGCACAGCAGTGTACTATCCAGAGAACTAGGATAATAAACCTCGACTGTGTCCTCTGGATTTCTTCTTGAGATCCACAAGTGTACAGTACGGTAGAACGAGAACTTTCTGAGACGGTCACCCGGAGATTTCAAGGTTACCATATATGAGAATCTTACTTGATTTGTCAATTGATAGTGCTACATGTAATGCACCAGCACCCCTTTCTTCTGCACTAGTGCTAATAAGGTTGCAAGCTCTAGTGGCATAGTGCAAAGAGCGTTGTGCTATTAGTCTAAAGGTGGCCAGTTCAAATCCATCAGTGGTTCTGCCAGACGAAGATGGGAAATCTCCAGTGCAATCAATTTACAGCTTCTGAAAACCCACTGGAGGGTCAGTTGTGAATCAGTTTGAGTCGATGGCAATTAATGAAGACTGAGACTTGAGATTACAACATTGCCTGTTACAAATAGCATTGATCCCCACAGGAGCTGTGGAGGTGGGAGTAACACGGGAGAATTGAGATCAAAGAAAATGAGAGCTTTAAATTGGAAGAATGAAAGTCTGAAATCTAGAGGTAGAGGGAAGCACATAAAACATAAATGTCAGACTGGTCTTGATTTCTAAATAGCGTATGAAAAGTAACCAACAACAATACTATTGCCATAAAGTCAGTTTTAGCTCATGACGACCCACAATTGGATTTCCAGCTATAAATCTATATAGAAGTCTGCTTCATCTTTCTTCCTCATATGGTGGATTCAAACATCTGGCCTTTTGGTTAAAAGTCTGACACCAAACACATTTCATTGCCAAAGCTTCTTTGTCAACGATATAAGACTCCTTGTATTTGTGAAAATAATGTCTTTATGCACTATGTACAGCAAACATGTAAAGCAATAATAGCTCAAATGTCCAACCACTACTGAATAAATTGAAAAATTGTGGTGCATTCATTTAAGGGAATATTATGCAGCACTCAGGAGCAACGATTTTGAAAAAATGGTACATAACTTGGGAGAGACTGGAGAGCATTATGCTGATTGAAATAACTCCGTTTCATAAGTACAAATACTGCATAAGACCACTATGGTAAAAAATAGAAGGATAACTAGAAGGGACCCAAAAGAAGAAGGGGTGGAAGCAGAGGGGTGAGGGTGGGTAGGGGCAAAACCACAAGGTTGTAGAATTTGATTGGTGGAGGGAGGGGTTGTAGGAAATGGGAAAGATCAAGCATTTCAGATGTGAGAAGACAGGATTATAATGGGCAAGGTCGTATGGTGATTAATTTTTTAAATCATAATGAATGGGAATGATTGTATCAAATGCAATGTGAATAAGGACAGTGAGTATATGTGAAACACAATGTATATGAACTTTGTTGTTGTTGTTGTTATGTACCATCTAGTCGCTTGTGATTCATAGTGACCCTACGGGGTTTTTTTGTGTGTGTGGGTTGTTTTTTTTTTGTTGTTGTTGTTGTTTGCAGCATCAGGATGAACGGTGAAGAGATTGAGATTGTTCACAGCTTTAGTTTGCTTGGCTCCACAGTCAACACTCTTGGCACCAGCAACCAGGAAATTAAAAGACATATTGCGATGGGAAAGCCTGCTGTTAGGGACCTCTCCAAAGTACTGAAGAGCAATGGTGTCTCTCTAGAGACTAAGGTGCATCTGATACAGGCCATGGTCTTTGCTATTACTTGTTATGCATCTGAGAGTTGGTCAATGACTAAGGAGAATTGAAGGACAGAGCAGTGAGTACATGTGAAACACAATGTATATGAACTTTGTTGTTGTTGTTATGTGCCATCTAGTCGCTTGTGATTCATAGTGACCCTATGTACAACAGCCCTAAACTCTGCTCTGTCCTGTGCCAATCGCACTGTCTCTGATACACCCATCCCTATTACCCCAGTCACTGAATCAATCCACCTCATAGAGGGCCTTCCCCTCCTGCGTAGTCCCCCGACCCTCCCAAGCATGATATCCCTCTCCAAGGACCGGGTCCCTCCTTACAACATGTCCAAAGTATGTTAGACAAAGCCTCAGAATCCTTGTCTCCAAGGAACCGCCAGGTTTAACCCACTCCAGGAATCTCTTGGCAGTCCATGTTATATTCAATACTCTTCTCCAGCACCACAGCTCAAAGGCATCAATTCTCCTTCAATCCTCCTTAGAGAAGTCTGATGCTGCAAAAAACAACAACAACAAAAAAAAACCCCCCCACACACAAAAAACCCACAACAACATGTAAAGCAAAGAAGTGAAGTCTTTCATCTTCCCCGTGCTCTAAGGCTCCAAATATACTCCAACATGTAGTCTTCCATGTCTACTTCATTGATGGCTCACTTGTGACAAGAGATGTCCAGCGAAAGGATAATAAGATGAAGGAAAGTTGGAAGAGAAAAAAATAGAGCAGGAAGTGTCTAAGGGGAAATTTAGATTAGCTGGGTGTTCAAATTGTACAGTATTTGGTGACTAGCCATCATGTTAGAGGCTCAAGTCCATTCAGTTTCCTAACAGAAATGCTTGGTGATTCACTTTGGAAAGACCACAGCCAGTGAAGACTATGGAGAACAATTTTACTCTGAAAACCATGAAATTGCTATGAGTTAGAATTCTCAGATGGCAATGGTAAGGTAAAAATATAGAAAGACTAAAGAAAAATTAAAGAGAAGGGCAAGAGAAAACAAAAGGACTAAAAAATGAGATAAAAATGGGGGAGAAATAAAAGAATGCACAAAAATGTGACAAATGGAGCACTCAGCACTCAGGAGCAATGATTTTGTAAACTATTACCTAGCTTGGGAAAAACTGGAGAGCATTATTCTGAGTGAACTAACTCAGTCCCACAAGGACAAATATTGTATGAAACCATTATTGTAGAATGAGTATGAGGACTCAAGGTTGAGGGGAGGTGGAGGCAGAGGGATGAGGATGTACAAGGAGGAGAGGATTAACCATGGAGTTGTACAATCCGATGAGTGGGGGTGTGAGGGAAATTGGAAAAGTGTGGTCTGAAAAACAATGTATTCAAATTTTGTAAACAAACTAGTATAACAAAAAGACATTTTAAGCAAAGAAAAGTGTGACAAATATGGACCCCAAAAGACTTCATGAAGTAGTTGACCTAGAGCTTGATATAGACAAGAGAAAGGATAAAAATGCTTAAGAGTTGAAAAAGTAAAAGAAAAGAAGGGATGTACAGAGAAGAAAAAGTTATTTGTTATCCCAGATGTCTGGACCATAATCAATCACATTTATAGCTATTGTGTCAAAGCTCTTGGTGCCACTGGAGACAGAATCACATTCAGTGTAACTGAAAGACAATGATGTTCTTTGAGAAGGCAGAGAAAATGAACAGGAAGAAAAATCATGAAAAGTGAAGGAAAAAGTCAGGCTAACGGTGAAGGCTGAGAGAAAAGGCTAATCCTGTGAGGTCTGGCAGAGAGGCTGACATTGAACCCTTGGGAATAGAAGTGATGCAATGCTTGTGAGAACAAGCAGGATGTTTACTGCCTTTGATTCAGGTTAGAGGGAAAAAAAAACCAACCACCCAGACAACCATAGCAACTGGCTGCATGCAAGTGTTCCTTAAAGAAAAATACATAAGCATCCAATCTATTCATCATCGAGTTATTTAGTTGTTGGCATGCATGTTTTTACTATCTACTTTTCAAAGAATTTTTTCTGTCTTTTGACCTAATCTTAGCATTTTTATGTTCGTTGGTATACTGACTGTGTTTATTATCTCAAATAATTCATTAATTATTCTGGTGATTCACACACTTAGCAAGCCATCTCAAACTTTTGATAGTTTCAGAATCATTCAAAAAGATTGTCAAACACAGATGTCTGTGACATTGCTGCTCCAGGCTTCTGATTTAGTGGGTCTGAGCTGGAAGAATGCACTTCTCAAAATTTCTAGGCAGCACCAACACTGCTGGGCTAGGCATCTCACTTTGAGAACCTCAGTACTTGGCAAAAAGTGTTCCTACTGTGCAAATATTATTATCCAAGAGAAATTTAAACATGAGATTGTGTCTTAAAGAATGAATCTTTCAGTTTGGAAAATAATTGTAACAAACATGAAAATACAAAGGAAAGGTTGTTGTTGTTAAGTGCCATGGAGTTGAGCACAACTCATAGAGACCTTATGAACGAAAGACTTGAACTCTGATGACTACTGTAATTTCTCTAAAGTTCATAGAGTTTCCAGAGGCATGCTGTTTAGGAAGTGGATTCCAATCTTGCTTCCAAGCCTGTCTTGATCTGGGAGCTCCACTGAACACTGTTCACCATGGATTACCATTATGGCATTTGACACACCAACAGCACAGAGTTTAGCATCACAGCAACCCCAAGTTACCTCAGTACAGCAAATTAACAGACCAGTGCTGTACCCCTGAAAAGAATGTTCCTCTTAAACACAATTTAAGACCCCCCCAGGTCTGAGGGGCCAACCAACTTTTTAAATACAAAAGCTTGCCTGCCAGGTCCTGATTGACTCTAAACAAGACACTTCCAGTCCACAGTTCATTTTTAGCCAAATTCAGCAAATCAAATCAGCTCGGGTACTATTGTGAATGAAATAAAAAAAAAAATACAACAAAAACAAAACAACCAACAAAACACCAAACAATCAAATAGTCCATAACCGACTCTCAATCCACCTTCCAGAATCCAGCCCCTTCACACATTATCAATTATATTATTATGAAAAAAGAAATTAAAAAATTATTTGTCTTTTGGTTAATTCTGACTCTCAGTGGCCCTACAGAGCAGAGTAGAACTGTGTCCAGGGTTCACAAGAAGCAGCCTTCCACATCATTTGGCTGTGAAGCAGTTGGTGGATCCAAACTCTGGATTCTTCAGTTGGCTGCTTAGAACTTAACCTCAGCACTGCCCTGCCTCTTTTGTTATTATATCAACAGTAAAATTAATTCTGTGTCATTCTGTAGGGAATATTGCTGAGATTTATGACTTTCTCAGGCTAAACGACTCACTAGATAGATATTCTAATCTTCTCAAGATGTCTCTTTGATTCTAAAACCTAAAAGCAAAAGGCTGTGGAGAAGAATTTATTTCTCCCCTGCCCCCCCCAAAAAAGACATTTGCTTCAGGGCTCTCAGGCTCTTACGGTGAGGGAATGTGTGCACTTCCGTTCATCTCCTCTAGACCCAGCAGAGAATTCAATGAACCACATTACACACAAGAGGACTGTATTCAACACACAGGATGCTGCCACCTTTTTCTCTCTGACCCACTGGATTCTTAAACAGTGATTTCCCCTACACCTATGATCAAGCAGTTAGAGTCTACCTTCAACTAAACTAAACTAAACTAAACTAAACTAAACTAAACTAAACTAAACTAAACTAAACTAAACTAAACTAAACCAGTTGCAGTCCGGTTGAATCTGACTCCTGGCAATCTTAAGTATACAGAGCAGATTATCAAGCGTTTCCTCTGAGGCTTTTCTGGGGAGTGGGGGTTGGGGGGTCTCACATCAACAATCTTAATTAGTCGTTGAACTGTGCTGCCATTCCATGGACAGCAGGCCCTACTCTCTATCCTATTAAAATACAGCCTGGAAAAGAAAAGTAGGCAGAATACTGGCGCTTGACCACCCAAGGGAACTGAGGAACTTGGTTGGGACTTAGTGAATGACTTGGGATGGAGTACCTCACGATGACTTACGGTTTTCCACAGTTAGTTCTCAGGCACAGGATGATCAGAGAGAGCTTCGTTTGAGTTCATGCTCAAGATAGATGGTGTTCCCTATGTGAGGCCTTCTTACGCATTTCTGCAAGAAAGGGTTTTTGCTTTTATAATTCTTCCTTTCCTTAATTCCCCAAACAATGCTGCTCATGCAGGCCTGAGATCAGAACTTCAGACAACCAAAGTCAGCAAGTTCCCACTGATTCAAATCACAGTATGAATTCTCCCACTTGCCAGAATAGATGCCTTGATGGAATTGCATGAATAGCAGCTCTGGATTCTTGTTAATGTTAGCAGTCAGTTAAGTCAATTACAACTCTTAGTTGACCCCATGAACAAATCCCATCCTTGCCCTGTCCTTACCAACTCTGATATGTTCTAGCCCAATGGTACAGTTGCTATGACAATTCATCTTGTTGGAAGTCTTTCTCGGACTTTCTACCGTTTTTGAACATGATGTCCTTTCCAGTAACTGTCTCCTCCTAACAACATGTCTGATGTATGTGAGGTAAAGTTGAACTATCTTTGCCTTTAGGAAGAATCTTGGTTGTACATCATTCTAAATAGACGTTATTCTTTTGGGATTCCATTGGATATTTAATATTCTTCTTTAACACCACAACTCACAAGCATTAGGGATTTTTTTTCTGTCATCTTTATTCATTGTCCAACTTTCAGATGGATAGGAAGTAAATGAAAAGACAATAGCTTGCATCAGAACACTACAGTCCTTAATAAATGCATAAATATTAACATACTAGGTATTAATTAGCGAAATGAGATGGATTGGCATGAGACATTTTGAATCAGATGATCATATGACCTGCCACAGTGGAGATGAAAAGGTGAGAAAAAACAGCATCACTTTCACTGTTAAAAAGTTTGTTTCTAGGAGCTCTGGTGGCCTAGTGGCAAGAAGCTTCACTGCAGTCCCAGAGGTGCATGGTTCAAATCCACCAGATGCTCTGCCGAGGAAGGAGGGACAATTTCCTCTTGTGCCAGTCAGATCCGATTTGATGGTACACACACACACACACAAATAATAAAATAAAATTTTAAAAAAGGTTGTTTCTAGATCTATCTTGAAATCCAATATTGTGAGTGACAGGATAATATCCATAAACATACATGGAAGACCTGTTAATACCACTATCATTCAAATTTATGCACGTACAACCAGAGCCAAAGAGGAGGAAATAGATGATTTCTACTAACTGCTGCAGTCAGAAATCGATCAAACATGTAACCAAGATGCATTAATAATAATGGATGACTGGAATGTGAAAGTTGGGAACAAGGAAAATGATCAGTAGTAGGAAAATATGGACTTGGTGACAGAAATGAGGCTGGGGAATAAAATGATAGAATTCTGTACAATCAATGATTTATTCATAGTAAATACCTTTTATCAGAAACATAAACACAGGCTATACACATGAATTTCACCTGATGGTATGCACAACAATCAGATTGATTACATGTGTGGAAGGAATCGATAGAGAAGTTCAATAAAAGCAGTGAAAACTGGGCCAATTGGCAGTACCATGAGAGATGAAGAGGAGCGTGAGGTTTTTAACAATAACAGCTTGCTTGGCTCCACAATCGATGCTCTTGGCACCAGCAGTCAGGAAATTAAGACGAATTACATTGGGGGAATCTGCTGTGAGGGACCTTTCTAGAGTACGGAAAAGAGCAACTGGGTCGGTCCAGATACAATGGTGCACCTAATCCACGCCCTGGTCTTCTCAATTACTTGTAATGCTTCAGAGAGTTGGACCATGACTAAGGATGACAGAACTAGAATAGATGCTTCGAGTTGTGGTGTTGGAGAAGAGTCTTGACTATACTATGGACAGCCAAGAAAACAAATAGGTCTGTCTTGGAGAGGGTGAAACCAAGTCTCTCCTTGAAGGCTAGGATTTTGAAGCTCCACATCACTCACTTTGGGCATGTGGCCAGGAGAGATCAGTCCTTGGAGAAGGACATCATGCTTGGAAGGGAGGATGGACAATGCAGGAGAGGAAGTCCCCAGATGAGATGGATTGATACAGTGACTGAGGCAATAGAGGTTGGTGTGTCGGAATTAGTGAGACTGGCTCAGGACAGGGAAGGGTTAAAAGCTACTGTACATAGTGTTGCTATTCATTGCAGGTGACTCAACCAATAGCATTCTATGGCAGCTTTGGATGCAGGAATGGCATCTACTTCCTAAATGACATGACTCTGGGAACTCCATGAACTTTTGATAAAAGTCAATAGTTGTAGAGTAGCTTCAGGCCTTTTTTTCTGTTGTTCATAGGGTTGCTATGAGTCGTGCTTGGCTTGAAGGCAATCAACAACAACAACATGGATTTCAGGTGACTTGATGGAACCTACCAACAACAAGTATTTCTTTGTTCTATTTGGGTAAAAACTTCTTGATCTAGTTATAGATTTCACATGAGCACAATTACGTGTTCTTGGATTCTCATTCTTTTCAATGGTAGTCATAATTTGTTATAATCCACACATTCAAATGCCTTTGAATAAAATATCAATAAAAGTTGTTGTTGTTGTTGTAATGTACCAACTAGTTGGTGAAGACATACAATGACTCTATGAACAATGGCTCTGAACCCTGTCCTATCCTGGGCATCACCAATTCTGACACACTTGGGCCCATTGTTCAAACCATCTTGCTGAAGGTCTTCCTCTCCTATGCTCACCCTCTACCTTTCCAAGCATGATGTCCTTCTTTAGGGACTGACTTCATGTCATCATATACTCAAAGTACGTGAGATGGAGTTTCACCATCCTTGCCTCCTATACACACCCTAGACTTTCTCTAGGACATGCCTATTTGTTCTCCTGGCAGTCCATGGGATGGTAAACCTTCTTCTCCAACACCACAACTGCAAGGCATTGATTATTCTTCAGTTAGCCTTAGTTATTATCCATCTTTCAAATGCGAAGCAAGTCATTGAAAAGATCTTTCTTGACTCAGGTGCACCATTGTTCCTTAGTAACCCATGGTCTTTCTGATCACTTGTTATGCCTCTGAGTGCTGGACAATGAATAAGGATGGCAGAAAAAGATTGACACCTTTAAGCTGTGGTGTTAGAGAAGATCACTGAACATCTCATGGGCAGCCAAGAGAACAAACAGATTTTGCAGAGGGTGCAGCCAGAGTGATCTTTTGAGGCAAGAATGATGAAGCTTCACTTCATATACCTTGGACATGTTGGTAGGAAGGACTAACCCTTGGAGAAGGGCAAGATAATGGGAAAGGTGCAAGGTCAGTGAAGGAGGAGGAAGACCCTCAACTAGGTGGATTGACACAGTGACTGCCACAATGGGCTATTGTGTGTCAGGAAGTGTGAGGATGGTGCAGGATAGAACAGGGTTCAGATATTTTGTTCACAGGGTCGTTATGAGTCATACTTGACTCGACATCACCTAACAACAACGGGAACCTGGAGATGTCCCTGGCAGCAGATTTTCCCAATGTAGCATGTCCTTTTAATTTCTCAATTGCTGGTATCAATCAAGAGCCTTGATTGTAGAGACAAGTACGATGAAATTATTGATCTCGTCTCCATCTATCATGGATACATATTGGTCTCATGGTGAAGACTTTTGCTTTCTTGATGTTGAGATATAATCCACATTGAAGGCTGTAGTCCTGAATCATCTGCAGCAAGCAAGTCATCCTCAGATTCAGTGAGCAAGGTTGCGCCATCTGAGGAAGCAGGCTGTTGTTGCATCATCCTCCAATCCTGGTGACACATTCTTCTTCCTAAAGTCAAGTTTTCATATGATCCATATTTCCCTTCACTTGGCAGAGGGAGAATCCTGGCGTGCCTGCCAAGGCCCTGTCTGGGCCTTCTTGGGTCTGGTGCTCCTGCCTCACTGAAGGAACTACCCCAGCTGCGCTATAACATCTGCATATTTCCATGTCCTCTGAATTTGCTCTTTAGGGTATTACATTTATGTCTCAGTTTCTTTTATTGGAGAAGTGCTTTGCATATTAATAGCTTAATAGCTTTGATATGTAAATGTGTCTTTGTTTATTATGTGCTTTTATGGGTTAATTGTTGTTTTAAAGTGAAGTTTCCAGACTTAGATGGACTAGGAAGAAGAATTAAGGAGCTCCGGTGGCCTAGTAATAAGAAGCTATGCTTCAATTCCAAAGGCATGAGGTCTGAATCCACCAGTTAGTCTGTGGGAAGAAGGATGGGCGATCTCCTGCCATGAGATGAACTGCCTCTGGACACCTTCTGGAACTCTTATTCATTCCTGGTGGGAGTATGAAATAGTACACTCTCTATGGAAGGCAGTCTGGCGCTTTCTCAAAAAGTTGGAAATAGACGTACCATTCATTTGACCCAGCAATACCACTACTAGGAATATACTCAAAAGAAACTAGAGGCACAACTGAAACAGATGTATGCATACCTGCCACGTTCCCCCCACCAGCGGGATAAAGGAAAACATGACACTGGGATTCATTGCAGTTCGATGCTTCTTTATTCTGGTGATTCAAAAAGCTTTCCGCCCTTCCTCCTCTATTCTCTTATATACCCTTAGCCCAGATAGCTTCTAACCTAATTCCTATTGGCTCTTACTCTACTAGCCTAACTATTCCTATTGGCCTATAACTATCTATTCCTATAGGTTAATACTAACACTTAACACTATTTCATTGGTCTACACTTAACTCTAATCCTCCAATCATCTTCTAACACACTCTCTATAATTATACACAAAATCATAAGTTATAATTTCCGGCCACCTCAGCACTTGCGGCTCCCGCACATACCTGTGTTTATTGCCGTGTTATTCACAATAGCAAAAAAGATGGAAGCAATCCAAGTGCCCATCAACAAACAAGTGGATAGAAGAACTATTGTAAATTCACACAATGGAATATTACACAGTACTAGAAAAGCAATGAAGGAATATATGATTAAGAATTTTATGTATGACAACAATCTGAAACAAGAGGTGCCTTGTAGGTGGGCTGGGAAAGCAGGAGGGAAGGAAGGGAAGAAAATATGCAAAAATGAATTTTTTAAATATAATAAAAATATTTAAAAAAGAGAAATGAGAAATAGTCTTTCTGACTATAACTGAAACTCCATTCTTCCTCACTTTTTAATTTCTGGTTTAGTAGATTGTATAATTTTCTGATTCAAAGTGGCCAATGCATTTGAGCTCACTAATGCCTAGAATGTCAATCTTTATGGGTTCCATTTAATTCTGTTACAATGTCCACTTTTCCTAAATTCATATGTCTTACATTTCATATAATTAGGGGATGCTTATATCTGAGTGTCCACCAATCTGAGGGCCTGATCACCAGTGTCAAACCAGTGACCACCAGTCTGCATTTCTCTGTTGTTCATATGGATTTTTAGAGGACAATCCAAAAATAACAACATTGCAGAAGTGGCTACACAAACCTTCTTCCTTGTTGTTGTCTCCATTTTATACATTTTATTTTGGGAAGTGTTTTTTTTTTTCATATATTTACATCATTCTTTGTATAAATAGTCTTTATATTTGAAAGCATGGCTAGAAGTGCAGGTATGCACGGATAGATAATGCCAATTACTAGAAAGCTGTCATTTCAAATTGAAGTGTGATGTGCAGTCTAGTCCACTGATCATTCCCATTTTGTCCTGGGATGTATCTGAGAGATGATCTTCATCAATTTGTAGTTATTCTTTTTAAAATGAATAGTTATACTGTGTTGCTCAGGATACATTTTAATCTGAATAGTCATACTTTTCTTTAATACTGAGAAATTCTAGGCTATATTATTTTCAAATATCTTTTTTCATTCATGTAGATTTCATTTTACATACAATCTTTAATTTATAATGTGTTTCATACAATTATTTATTTACATTGTATTTTGTAAAATTAATTACTATAGTTCTATGGCTGCTCCTTGGAGGCAAGGATTCTGAGGCTCTCTCTGACATATTCTGGGCATGTTGCAAGGAGGTACCAGTCCTTGGAGAGGGATGTCATGCTTGGGATAGTGGAGGGACAACACAAGAGAAGAAGACCCCTGATGAAATGGATTGATTCGGTGACTGGGGTAATGAGGGTAGGTGGTCAGAGACCATAAATTTGGCACAAGTTAGAGCAGTTCTCGGGACTATTGTACCTAGGGTTGCTATGAGTTGCAAGTCGATGGCACATAACAACAACAATAACAATGCTTATCATTACTAGCCTTTTCAAGTCCCCACTGAATCTTTCCTATTCCTTCAGCCCCCCTTCCCCCCCATCTGCTCTCTAACTCAGCTATCCTGATGATTTTTTTCTATTTCCCAGAGGTTTTGGTAAGTTGTGTTTTTATGCTCATTCGTTTCAAGAAATTGTTTCAGTTCTTTTTTTATTTCTTCTCTTACCCACTTATGTTCAAACAAAGCGTTGATCAGCTTCTAGCTGTATGGTGTGTTTTATTTTCTCTTTTGTCCTCCTTTGGTTCATTTCTAATTTTGTAGCACTGTGATATAAGAAAAGGGCTGGTGTTGTTTCTATGTGTTAGGTTGTTTTGATTTTTTTTAATTTATTGAGGCTTGCTTTGTAACCTAAAATATGATCTATTCTGCAGAATGTTCCATGTACACTGGAGAAGAATTGTATGTTGATCTTTTGGGAGGTGCATTAGGCTGTGTATGTCTATGAGATCAAGTTGGTTAGTTATATAGTTTAATTTTCAGCTTCTTTGTTGAATTTCTTTGTAGTAGTCCTGCCTTTCCTTGAGAGTGGTTTATTGAAGTCTCCTACTGCTATAGTGGCATTGTCTACTTCTTTTTTTTTTTACTTCTGTAAACATCTGCTTTGCATATTTTGCTCGTCTATCGTTTTGTGGATCGATATTAATTATGGCTATGTGCTCTTGTTCTATTGGCCCTTTAAGCATGACACAATGTCCTTCCTTGTCCTTTATGACCATTTTTACACTGAAATTAATTTTATCGGGCATTAATATTGTTACTATTGCTTTTTTCTGGTTATCATTTGCTTAATATTTTCCCCTCACCCTTTGATTTTTAGTCTGATAAAAATAAGTTTGTCCTGGAGAAGGTGAAACCAAGCTGCTTATTGGAGGCAAGGATTTTGAAGGTCTGTCTCAAGTAATTTGTGCATGTTACCAGGAGGGACCAATCCTTAAAGAAGTACATCATGCTTGGAGGATGACCATGGTTGAGATGGAGTGTCACAGTAACTAGAGTTATAGAGCCAGCTGTATCAGAGATGGTGAGATTAACTCAGGATAGAGCATGGGTCAGAGCTATTGCACATAGGGTCTCTATGAGTTGCAGGTGACTCCACAGCACATAACAATAAAAACATATGAAAAAAAGAAACATTTTCTTTCAGCTTGGTCAGTAATCTGCTCATAGCTGCTTCCAGAACTCAATAGATGATTAATGTGTGACAATTAAACCCAACAGGTTTACAAACAATTCATGTACAACTCTTCTACTTAAATTCTCTTCTTTTCAGAGCTGTCCATATAGATGGAAACATCTGCCTAAACACTTGACATCTGGGAAGTGCCCTGAGGGACAGTTTGCTTTATTCTGGATCCTTAGGAATAGTGAGTGATGGGGACATCACATTGGTAGGACCACACCTTAACAGGGATGAGTTTTCAACATGAAGATCAGAGACTATTGAACCATAGATTGTTGAGCGGTAGGGAAGTTCTAACTTTTTTTTTCCCGTTGGTGTCACCTGTGGTAGGTTTCCCTTGTTTAAGCAGACTGAGAAGTGCTTTTGGATACTGATTCACAGAGAGGACTTTTCCCCCCAGAAGATGTGTCTGTAAGTGAGTGATTCTTTAACTTCTCTGTAGATTTGAATTCAGTGATAAGAAGCCTTTGGTCTAAAACACACTCTCAAGTACTATTGACTGAAAGTATAATGCATTGGGAGTAATACGTTCTTGTTCAGTCATTTGTTTATTTGCATCTTCGTTTGGGTAAGATGGAGAAGGTGAGGAGCCATCAGGTTTAGGTTGTTGAATCGGAGCAATTTTAGCTTTTCTCAAGGAGGTAAATAAAGTAATAAGAGTATATATTGATAGAATCTACTACTATGAATCCACTACAGTGAATCTTAAATTGGTTCTGGTGGTGGTGTTTTTTTCCCTAATTTGGCATTTCTTGAGATTTTAATGCTGGAGGACCGACCCTAAAGCATTTCCTGCAGAATGTCAGGGAAGCTCCACATAAAGAAGACAGAAATTCTCGCCACTGGGTCAGTTGCTAGCACCTTGATACATGGAGAAGAGATTATTAACAATTTCAGCTTATTTGGCTTTACAATCAAGATTCTTAGTATCAGCAGTCAGGAAATCAAAAGACAAATTGTACTAGAGAAATCAGCTGTCAAGGACCTCTCTAAAGTGCTGAAGAGCAATGATGTCTGCCTAGAGACTGAAGTATTATTCTTGGTTCAGGCCCTGATCTTTAAACTTACTTGCTATGCATCAGAAAGCTGGGCAATAATTAAAGATGACAGAAAAAGAGTTGATGCCTTTGCGTTGTGGTGCTGGAGAAGAGTACTGAACATACCAAGGACTGCCAAGATAACAAACAGGTCTCTCCTGGAGAGGGTGAAACTAAGCTGCTCCTTAGAGATAAGGATTTTGAAGCTCCATCTCACATACTTTGGTCATGTGGCTAGGAGGGACCAGTGCTTGGAGAAGACCATCATTCTTGGAAGGATGGAGAGACAGCATAGGGCATGAAGCTCTCAGGTAATAAGATGGATTGACACAGTAACTGCGGTAATGGGTATAAATGCCAGAGACAGTGAGACTGGCTCAAGACAGGGTGGTATTCAGAGCCATTGTATTACAGGGTTGCTTTAGTCACAGGTGACTCGATGTCACAAAATAACAATAGATGAAGTAAAACTCATTGTTATAAGTCAGAACTGACTCATTGCTGACCTATCAATGGGTTTTCAAGGCTGGAAAATGCCTGAGATAACTTGTCTATTTCCCTCCCTCAGAGCAGCTGAGGCATTAGAACCACCAGAAAGGTGCTACCTTTGTGTTAATAGCATAGCTCTCTACTGACGAGGCCATTTTTTTAAAGCAAATTAAAAATAGAGTTAAGAAGACAGTTTTGCTTAAAAAAGAAGTATTTTATTTTTAGGTTGTTAACAGTTACAGGTTGGTTGGCTCCATAATCAACACTTTTAACACCAGCAGTCAGGAAATCAAAAGACAAATTCCATTAGGTAACTCTGCTATAAGGGACCTCTGCAGAGTACTGAGAAGCAACAATGTCATGCTAGAGACTAAGGTGCACCTAATTCAGTCCATGGTCTTCATGATTACTTGTTATGCATCAGAAAGCTGGATAATGACTAAGGATAATAGAAGAAGAATTGATGACTTTGAGTTGTGGTGCTGGATAAGAGTCTTGAAATGTCATGGACCACCAAGAAAACAAATAGGTTTGCCTTGGAGAGAGTGAAACCAAGTTTCTCCTTGGAGGCTAGGATTTTGGAGCTCCATCTTGCATACTTTGGGCATGTGCCCAAGAAGGAATGATCCTTGGAGAAGGACCTCATGCTTGAAAGGACAGTACAGGAGAGAAAGACCCCAGAGGAGATAGAATGATACAGTGGCTACAGCAATGGGGGTACGTATGCCAGAGTCAGTGAGACTGGCTCAGGACAGGGCAGACTTCAGAGCTTTGTACTTAGGGTCACTATGAGTCACTGGTGACTCAATGGCACATAACAACAATATTCAAAAAGTATATATTTTTTATAGTCTATTTTGAAACCCAAGTGAACTGAAAAGAATATTTAAATTGTACTTTCAAGCAAGGATACCAAGGGTGAGAAAATAATGATGATTTTTTATAATCTTATTTAAGGAGGTTGGGAACTTGGAAAAGCATTTCCAACAGCTACTATACAGAATGTTTTCTGTTGCATCTTTAACAGGTCTTGATTATGTTTTGAAAATGGAGTAGTAAGCTACTTAGAACTTCAAGTGGTAATATTGAAAGATGCTATGGGCAATATATTGAATGATCTAGAAAACACCAAAAGAAGATGGAGGGAATGCATAGAGTCAGTGCACCAAAAAGAATTGGCTGTCACTGAAAAACTTCAGGAAGTACTATATAAGCAGGAGTCAATGGAAAAGAAGGAGGAAACTGAAGCTGCATTGACGGCATTGGCAAAAAAACAAGGCCCAGGAATAAATGGAACACTGATTAATTTGTGTCAGTTTACACATGCAGCCCTGGATGCACTCACCAGTGGGAAATTTGGAGAACAGCTGTCTGCCAACAGATTGGAAGTAGTCTATATTTATTTTCATTCCTCAAAAAAGTGATCCAACATAATGTGGAAATTTTCTAACAATATTAATTAATTAATATCACTTGCAAGTTAAATACTGCTGAAGATAATTCAAAAATGATGAGAACAGTACTTATATAAGGAATTTCCAGAAGTCCAAGCAAAATTTAGGTGAGGCTATGGCACCAGGGATATTATTGCTGATGTCAGATGAAGCCTGGCTGAAAGTAAGGAATACCAGAAGAATGTCTATTTGTGCTTTATTGACTATGCAAAGGCATTTGACTTTGTTGATCATAACAAGTTAAGGCTAACAATGAGTCAAATGAAAATCTTGGAGAGCTTAATTGTGCTCATGTGAAACCTATACCTAGGCCAGGAGGCTGTTGTGCAAACAGAGCAAGAGAACACTACATGGTTTAAAATGAAGAGGGGTATATGTCAGGGTTGTATTCTATCTCTACACTTATTCAACCTCTATGCTGTACAAATTATTGATAAGCTGGGCTCTGTGAAGAAGAATGTGGCTTCAGGATCAGAGACTTATCTATAACCTACATTATGCAGCTGACACAACCTTGCTTGTTGAAACTGAGGAGGACTTGAAACACTTGTTGCAGAAAGGTTCAAGAATACAGCTTCAATATGGATTGCAATTCAATGTCAAGAAAACAAAGATTCTTACCACTGGAATGATAGGAAGCATCATGATTGTTGGAGTTGTTGTGTGCCATAGAGTCAGTTTTCAGAGGCAATTAATTGCACAGGAGGATATTGCCCATCTTTCGCCTGTAACATCATGATAAATGAAGAAAAGATTGAAACTTGCAACAACTTTATCTTACTTGGATCCACAATCCCTTGGTATCAGCAATCAGGAAATCAGGAGACATATCACACTGGGAAAGTTTGCATTTAGGGACCTCTCTAAATTATTGAGGAGAAATGATGTCAGTTTGAGGACTAAGGTTCCATGACTGATTTAGACCTGAGCCTACCCAGCCTGTTCAGCCTAGCCACTGAAGACTGAAGGTGCCCAGGGCCACGGGTCCCCTCTAACATCACCTTGGAGGAGCCATATGGACTATCGCACCTATGGACTATGCTGCCTAAAATAAACAGTCTTTCCCCTTCCTTTGGAAACGTCGTCCCAATCTGCAGGAAGTAGTTGCAGAAGAGAATCTCATCACCCCCATTCAATATTAATAAAATGCTGGAATATTAGGACTGCAGAGCCCTTTACTTCATCTCCCAGAATGACTACTGAGAGAATCCAACCATAGGAAACAGCAGCTGTGCTTTTTCTCCCTGTGAAACTACTTTACCCCTTTTCCCCTGGATAGTTATCTGAAACCTTAGCCCACTTCCCTATCTTGAAGGAAGCATCTGTAAGCATCCCCTTCCCCAGATCCCATGTAAGAAAGAATAAAATTCCCCTCTAACTCTCAGTGGGGGCTGGTCTTCTGCTTAAGAGTCAGCCTGGCAGTTTCTCCTCAATAAACTGTCTTTCTTGGCCTGCACTGGATTCTGTCCTTCCTTGGTGACCTTATACTATGAACTTCCAAACAAACAAATATGTCTTGGAAAGAATGAAGCCAGATTGCTTTTTGGAGGTATATGTGATAAAGGTTCGCCTCACATACCTTGGGCGTGTTGCTAGGAGAGGAACATGATACTTAGAAAGGCAGAGGGTCATCAGAGAGAATGAACCTCAGTGGGGTGGATTGACACAGTGACTGTTGCCATGTGTGTGACGAAGTTTGAGGATGGCACAGGATATGACAAGGTTCAGATCTTTGTTTATAGGGTTGCTATGGGTCATACTAGACTTTAGGGTACCTAACAATAACAAAAGCTTCTAACTAATAATATAATAATGATGATTTGAGTATGAACACTAGGATGGGTAATAAAGAAAAATTCTTGGATATAGATACGATGGGAGGAAAATGCCATTTATAAGCTCTGCTTTGCTTTTTGATCCACACCACTCCCCAAACACATAATAATTCAAGACATGTTTACAGAAGTCAAGTCACATTAACCTAGTCAATTTTTCTGAAACTTGTTAGGTTATATTGAAATGAACATACGGGTTTGTTTGTTTTTTTTAACTTAAAATGTATTTGTAGCACTTTGTTTGTGACTACACAAAGTTATAGAAGGGTCTTTTTTTCCTCCAAAGTTTCATATAAATTTAGATTTATTATTTAAAATGCATATTTTAGATGTGATATAACCACCAGAAGATGACATTTCAAAGCAAAAAATTCTGTTTCCGCAGGTAATATGAGGCTTTAACTCTGCTTACCATAGAACACAATTTCCTTTCTTATCTAAGAAAACCATATTGTTTGTGATGGAATTATAATTTAGCTGACTTAGTCACAAATAAAAATCCTCTCACATGCTGCTTAAAGGATGCCTGAACCATACTTATAAATTAAGTTTTTAAAGTTTTGAAGTGCAGAGACCCTATAAAAATATGGGTAAATATGGGGAGTGGGTTATACTACCACGGATTTAAAATATTATCTCTGGAAAATAGTATTTACTTATCTCAGTGTAGGGAAATTAGGGAGCTCTGATGGCCTAATGGCAAAAAGCTGTGCTGCAATCTTGAAGGCACACAGTTCGAGGCCACCAGCTGCTCTGTGGGAGTAAGATGGGCAATCTCCTCCCATGTCCTAACTGCCTCTGAAAATCCGCCGGAGAGTCAGCTATAGGTCGGTTTTGACTCAATAGTACACAACAACAACAACACCACACAACAACATGTTTAAATTAGGGAGTTCTGGTAGCTTGGTGTTAAGAAGTTGCATCGCTATCCCAAAGGCAAGTAGTTTTAAATCCAGTGAAGTTCTGTGGGATTTAAAATGCTCCAAGAGTTCACTCTGGACTTACATGTCCTTGTAAATTTTTGAACTGCCATTTTTTTGAATATTAATTTATTTTGAGAGAGATTTGTATTGTTCAAATAGGGCACTTTTAGTGCAAATGTGTGGGTTTTTTTTTTTTGTTTTTTGTTTTGTTTTGGTTTTTTTAGGAAGTGCATTTAAGTCGCACGTATGGTGAGTCTGTGAATAGAATTATTGCATCTTAACCAACCCGGAGCTGATCGGGAGCTGCAAACGACAGTAAGAAAACGGTCGTTTTCTCCTGTGGAGCATCTTAGTGGATTCAAGCCTTTTGCGTGGGCATCGCATTCTACCCACTAGGCCACGAGAACTTCCTGCAAATAGAAACGGGAGTGCATTAGTTTTTAGAAAATTGGGTAATTTTCAGGTTAACTTAATAATTAGCCTGTCTGGTGGCCTAGTGGTGAGAACCTGCGCTGCAATCTGCCAGCTGGTCCGCGGGAAAATGAGCCATCGCCTTCCTTGGGATTAAACTGCTCTGAAAACCTGTCGGAGGGTCAGCTCTGGGTCAGGTCAGACTCCGTGGTACACAACAGCTGTAGTCAATTTAAGAAGTTTCCTAGAAAAAAATATGAAACTGCTTTATCACTGATCTCAGAAGGATAAAAACTAAGGGACAGGCTGTCTGAAGCAGCCAATGGAATTTCTCTAGAGGAAAGTATCTTTACATATTTTTTAAAACATTTTTAAGTGATTGTGTGTGTGTGTGTGTGTGTGTGTGTGTGTGTGTGTGTGTGTCTGGTAGTTCCATAGAACTCTTCCTGCCTTTTTGGTTCTGACACGCCTCCAGGTAACAAGCCCCAAGGTGGAGCCTAAACCGGTTGGGCCCGAGGGCCTGTGACCCTCGGAAAACACAATCTATATAGGAGTTCTACAGGACACATCACCTTCCCTTCGGAGACAGTACAAGTAAACTTAAGAGACACTGGACACAGAAAACAAAAATCTCTCTGACAAGCTGTCAAGTCATGGGTCGGACAATGGGACATTAATTCTGAAGGCATTTGGTAGAGGTGAAGTGGTATCCTGCTGGAGGGTGGAGCTGGGAAATAAGTGGGTCAAGGCACTGAGCTAAGGGCAGGGACTACACTGTAACTAATGGTCAACTCCAAAATTAGGGATTTATCTTTACTCCACAAATTGCTGTCTGTCAGATACTCCTCTAGGTCTAAACATTCAGATTAAGACAGACTAGGAAGAAGGATTGGCCATCCACTTCTGAAATGGTAGGCCTCTGAAAACCCTATGTACAACACAACACGCGTAGACGAACAGAAAGGGCAACCTAGACAGAACT
>NW_006399908.1:3444840-3482879 GCF_000299155.1 Elephantulus edwardii | reverse complement strand
GCACATAACAACAACAACAACATTTGATTCCATCCAGAGAAGCTCATGTGCACCTATGTCAGTGGAGGATAGTGTGTTGCTTTCATGTTGAACAGATTAAAACAATTTCTAGACTTGAATTAGCTAGGCAGACAAGCCTAGTGTCTACTTCTGAAAAGGACCCAGTGAAAACTCTATGAACAACCACGTCTTGATCATCATGGCGATGGTACAGGACGGGACAGCATTTTGTTCAATGACTGGGCAGTCATGAGTAAGGGGGCCAATGTTTGCCAGCCCCAAACCATAGCAATGGTGAGAGACAATTGAAACCGAGCAGGCTGGACTCCAGGAGGAAGGAGGGAAACAGTAGCTCTTCCCACTCTAAGGACATGTATCTGCTCAGTTCTCCTACCCCAGCATCTCCACTGTCCTTTCCAACAACAGCAATCCATCTTTATCCAAGTGATTGCTAATATTCTGCAACATTAGTTGAGTCCCAGTCACAAGAAAGAGATTGCTCTGCTGACTAAGGTTACCCTGATGTGGAAGCTCCTCACTTCAATTTGCTGCTGTCATAGGACTGGACGGGCAAGCAGAAGTGAGACACTGTGGGAATAGGCTGGCCATCGACTGTCCTTTGCTGGCTCTTACTCATATGTTGCATTTTCTAGTAAGAACCTTCCACTCAGTAACCAGCAGGTGTTCAGACCAGGATTGTTGTTGTTAAATGCCGTCGAGTCACAGGCGATTCATAGCGACCCTATGAACGAAAGTCCTGGACAGCTCTTGTATAACTTTCGTCCTCTTTCCAGGTTCATAGGGTTTCCAGAGATAAGCTATTACGGAAGTGGATGCCACTCTTGCTTCCAAGCTTGGTTTAATCGGGGAGCTTCACCAAACACTGTCCACCATGGGTAACCATTCTCGCTTTTGACTCATCAGTGTCACAGACCAGGATTATAGACAGTAAATTAAAATTCCTCTCTGGCTTTGTGCCTAAATTTTGATGCTTAGTAAGAATTCATCAGAATCTAGCCTTCACTCTGATACTAAAACAACACTTCAATTTTTCATTTATATTCTTCCTTGTGTGCATATGTGCTTCAGGAATCTTGTAAAGGACAGTTATTAGTAACAGGGCAGGAGTTAGGACTTTTGGAAATGTTGACAGTTACAGTAACAACTGTCTATTTGCCTGGGACTAAAAGGCTTGCTGGGGAGCTGTGATTAATGTGTTAATGATATGGAGTTGTGCTGGCAACCCAAAGGTGCATGGTTTGAATCCACCAGCTGCTTCATGGGAGAAAGATGGACACTCTTTTCCCATGTAATTAGTTTACCTCTGAAAACCTGATAGAGGATCAGCTATTGGGCTTTTCTAACTCAACAGTATACAACAACAATAACAACAACAAAAGGCCTACAATCATCTCTGATTTTCCGTGCTATAACCAATGGTTATATTATTATATGTTATTATTATATTTTTTTATTATATTATTATATATGGTCAAGTTGGAACTGACACATAAATGACCCTCCAGAGGGTCACAAGGCAGGAGATTGCCCATATTTCTTCACAGTGCAGCTTGTGGATTTGAACTGTATTTCTTTGGCTTGGCAATGCAACGCATTAGCACTAAGTCATTAAGGCTTCTTATCACCAAGAAGGTCCCTAAGAAACTGGAATGAGTTGGCCATCTAGGATAAAATACCGTGGTAAGGCCTTTGAACACCACACGTAATTCTAACTCTTAGTGGCTGTGGAGGGTTAGAGAAGATACCAATAACTTTCTTTGAGTTAAATGGTATCATTTATTGTAGAATTTTAATGAAAATTATATATATTAATTAAATTCCTGAGCAATATTTACAGGGTCCACAGTAAATGTCCAATGGATATTTTCCCCATTTGTTTTCCATGATTTTATTGTTATAGCAGAATATAAAATATTATGAGAAAAAAACTTAAAGTAGGAAAAAGTTAATTGCTCTAGGAGCTAATTGCTCTAGGTGGCTTTGGTGGCCTAGTGGTATGAATTCACACTGCAATGGCAAAGGCACACAGTTCAAATCCACCACCAGCTGGTCCATGATAGATGGATAGGCAATCTCCTTCCTAGCAATTTATTGACGCTGAAAATCTGCAGGAGGGTCAGTTATGAGTGGATTCTGACTTGATGGCACAATGGTAGCAATTACTCTGGAGTGAAAAATTTGGAGGCATTTTCTGAGCCTACTTTCCCTATCTCAGTGTTAAACAGAATAACGTTAGAACTAGTGCAATGAGAATCTAAAGGGGAACACCACTAACTGAGGTGATATGAAGAAGACCTGAGGCTGAAAATGGAGAAGACGACCACTTCGCGCTCACAGGTTGTGGCTATGTGAGAATGTGTCTGTTGTGCCAGAGCCGATGAGTTTTTTCCCAGGTAAGTCATGTATGAATTTTTAATGTCAAATATACCAATTTGAATATGTTGATGTCAAGTTGGGAACTCTTTGAAATAGTACCTAAGCCGGTCATAAGATTCAGTGAATTTTCAATTCTTCACTGGGTGAGGGAACAAATTTGATGTCATCATGAGACAGCCAAACAAGGCTTTTTCTACCCAGATGAAATAATTGGGACAAAAGGCAACCAAAATAATTTCATGATAGTGTTGTTGTTTTGGTTTCTTTTTTTTTTAAGGACAGGAAGTTTCTGTGTTCTGCTTTTGTGTGAACTTGTACATCTGACAACTAAACTTGTGGTGCTGGAAGTTATGAAGGCAGAGCTGCCAGTGCAGCTCCCTGAGCTCTTTGAGAGCATTAGCCAGCCAGCGGTTTTGAAAACATTTTTGCGTATTAGTCAGTACACAGACGCCTGCTCCGAAGGGTAGTGTGTTAGCAGAACATCTGCAGCACACACAAACCCCGCCTGCTGAGTCAAGCCCAAGGAGGAAATCAAAGGCTGCAGAAGGCAAAGAAGCTGAGACAGCAGAGTTTTACATTAAGTGGCTGATAGATCTTCCTCTGTGGGTGAAACAGCTACTGAGAAGCTAACTCTGAACATGACATGTTTGACCTCAAGCTTTCTGTGTTAAAGAATGTCTTTTCAGGATTTGTTTGGGCTCATCTTAACTCCATGAATCATTTATACTCTCTGTATGAAATGATTATTAATTTGGTCAAGTATGTGGTAATCAAATCCAAACTCACTGCCTTTGATATGATTCCTGCTTGTGAGAATCATCCATCAACAATGTGAGGCTGTAAATTCTTATGAGAGAAGATCACTCATCTCCTCCAATGAAGCCACTTATGGGCTCAAACTACCAACCTTTGGGTTGGAAGCTTAACTTATGCCATCATGGCACAAGTGATGAATGTTGTTATTGTCGATTGCCTTCGAGTCAAGCACAACTCATAGCAACCCTATGAACAAAAGGCCTGAACCCTTTCTATAACTATAGACATTTATCATAGTGTTTCCGAAGGCATGTTGTTTAGGAAGAGGATGCCATTCCAGCTCCTAAGTTATTAGGATATTTGAAATAATGAGAACACTCACTCCACCACAGACAGTATCTAAACTGCATTGTGGGATCCATTGCTAAAGTGAACAAGTCATAATATTTGCTTGGAAGTAGAGACAACAACATATTGTCAGGAGCTTTCCAAGAAGATAAATTTGAACAGAACCAGCTTGCTGAATGGAAACCTATATGAAGCATAGTCACACTAGAAGACAGCTTTGTGTATCTAGAGCCTCAGTTTCTGGCCACACAGCATTCCTCAGTGAGTCACATTATTTTGCCTCAGGCCAGAGGGGATTGTGACCTATCACAGCTTCCTGTGGGTTCTAGATGGCTGCAGAAGCAGCTCAGTAAGACAATCCACATGGGTGACCTTGCTGAGGAAGGCTGGGTGATTACAATGAGCTGTTTTTCTTTTGTTGACGTCTCACAAACAACAAAGCTATAGAGCTGGAGGCAGAATTTTGCTTTTGTCTTTTGTATTCATCCCTCCCCCCCCACCCTTGTTAAAAAGAAAGGCCATGGATTCAGAGTTCATAAGTTGCTCATGCAACTACCAAATTATATAAAGCAAACAGCATCCTAAGCCAGAGTTTTGTTGTCTCTTAAGGAAGGAAGGAAGAGAGGATGAAGAAATCCTTCTCAGATCATTTTAGGTCAAAACAGAGCTCTTCATCTTCATCACAATGGCCGAATTTGATTGGCAAGAAAGACCTCTCAGGGGTCACAAGACTGATTTGGGAAGTGGCTTTTTGAACTTTGAAAATACTACTGTAGCAAGTGATCTTTTTCACGATGACAATATTCCAGTTATGCAACTTCAACTTTAAGAAGTCTTGCTTGGAACCTAAGAATACAACACAAGCCTCTTAGCTTGCAAGTTTTGTGCACCAGGAGAGATCCTTTCATGAGGTGAATCATTTAAAGAAAGGAAGAGTCAATGATGAAACCAGAGCTTGAAAAGAGACGGGGCTGCTTTAAGAGAGAAACAGGAAGTTGTAACTAGAAGCCAGCTGAATACTAAGCCAGGGCAGATGCTTGTGAAGTAGCAACTTAAGTGGCTGCTTTTATTCTGAAATTCTCAAGCCATCAGGCTGTGTCAAGCAAACCTTGACAGTCCGTATCCAGGATTTTATCTGAGGAATCCCAAGACGACTGGAAAATGGGGAGACAGAGAAGTTTCATGTCAGGGAAGGATGAGTATCAGTTTCAACACCAGGGAGCAGTGGAACTGCTTGTCTTTAATTTTTTGCTCATTCTTACCATTTTGACAATCTGGTTGTTTAAAAATCATCGATTCCGCTTCTTGCATGAAACTGGAGGAGCAATGGTGTATGGTGAGTGCATAAATTTTGGGACTGATGTGAAACTTGTTGCTTGGGAGTAATTAGAGACAAAGTGAGGACCGAAACTGCAGAAAACGTGGTG
Organism: Elephantulus edwardii; assembly: GCF_000299155.1. Classification (NCBI taxonomy): domain Eukaryota; kingdom Metazoa; phylum Chordata; class Mammalia; order Macroscelidea; family Macroscelididae; genus Elephantulus; species Elephantulus edwardii. The sequence continues at coordinate 3,477,951 of NW_006399908.1, read as the reverse complement.
ATTGAAATGTTATTGGCTTGATGAAAGTTGCTGCAGCCTCACGAATGCCCATCCCTTTCCAGACAAGCCACCACAATTTGCCTTGTCACAAAAGTAAATGTCAGTCATGTTCTCACCAGGCATATAATGCAAGGCTGTTGACAGATGTGAGGCCATTGTAATGTGGGAGTCAAACTGGGTGAATTGTTTGTTTTTACAACCATAATGAGAAGCTATGACTCCCTAGCAGCAAAGAATAGACTTCTTTCGTGGGAGGCGCTTGTCAGCTTTTAGAATTCTAGAAACAGCATCACTTAAAAATGTATACAGTAAATCCTCTAACATCAGATAGTTCCAAAAGGAAAACTCTTGCAGAAACACATTCTGCCCCTCCTACTAGAATTAAAACATCTAATTCCGCTTTATTAATACGAACAATGTTTTCTCATAATATACACATGGGTTTCTTGATGCAGTACTTTTCCTATCTTAGCCTACTTTTGGAATTTGGAGTTTGTCATTATTATTTGCTATGTCTGTGATGTTTAGTTACTGTTTTTGGAGCCCATGGTTTGGAAAAGCATTTACCTGGCATTGTAAATTCCCAAAGTATTACACTTTCTGTGCAATTTACCATAATATTTGGGGGGGGGGGTGTGTGAGAAGGAATTTAGTAAAGTTCTGTAGAAATGACCTAGGCTACATTCTTATCTTTTAAAGTAGAATGCAAGACATCAGTAGTTTTCAAATTAATGTTGACGAAACAGTTCACTTTACCATTCTTATCTAAGTGTGATAATGAGCAACTTCCCCCCCTTTTAAAAAGTTAATTTTAATGGAAGTTTACAGAGACTTTGGATTTCCATTCAGTCATTGTTGCACTTTTCTCCCTGCCCAACCTTCACTCCCGGTTCACTATTCTCTTTGAAAAGTAAAAGAAAAAGTCTTTCATTGTTATACAATCCTTCCCCCCAGGTCCACTCCACTATGGATTTCCGTCATGACAATAACACCTAAACATAAATCCCTTTTAAACAATTCTCTCTCTCATCTGTTTCAAGGCAGTACACATAATTTATCCCGTTTCTCTCAGTCTCCCCCCAACCTTGATGTAGGTCCCATTTTATAACAGCGGCACTCTGCAGTATTTGTCCTTTTGTTACTGAGATATTTCACTCAGCATAATGTCCTCCAGGGCCACCCGTTTTGTATAATATTTCACAAGTTCCTTGTTTTTCAATGCAGCATAGTATTCCATTGTGTGAATATACCACTGCTTCTCTATCCTTTTGTTTGTTGATGGGCACTTAGGTTGTTTCCAACTCTTTGCTATTGTGAACAAAGCTGCAATAAACATGGATGTGCACATATCTGCTTGGATGTTGGTTATGGTCTCTTCAGGGTATATTCCCAGTAGTGGAATTGCTGGGTCAAATGGTATTTCTATTTGCAACCTTTTGAAAAAGTGCCATACTGCCTTCCATAGATAGTGGCTACACCATTTTACACTCCCACCAACTCCCACCAATAAGGGTTCCACTTTCTCCACAATATTGCCAGCATTTGTTGTTTGCTGTTCTGTTAAATTTTGCTATTCTTACTGGAGTGAGATGGTACCTCATAGTTGTTTTGGATAATGAGCAACTTTTAAGCATGATGAAAGTAGGTGTCTTTGTTATTCATAATAGGGAATATACATATATATTTCTATTTGAGTCTTTTTTGGTGTTTAAAGTCCTGGTGCCTTTTATATCCCTGAGGTTGAAGGAACAGTATTGGTGCACATTTAATGTTAGCTGTGTGATGTCCTGCTATAGTCATGATTTGAGGTTAAGAAACCCTATGCCTTAACTGGATCCCACCTGAGACATTTGAGCCGGAGGGTGGAAGTTCAGGTTAAGCAGTGTAATTTCTTTTCATCAGGATGATGGACTGATCCATTTAGAGCATAGAGCTCAATTTCTTTATAGGGAGTGCCTTATATGACACAGAAAAACTTATTAAAACAAAAACCAAAGAAACACAATCAATTGGGCAAGTAGTCAAATGGAGAGGAAGTGGTGCTGTCAGCTGTGAAGCCCTGAGCTCCCGTCTTTCATTCCCCCTTCTCCATCAATGGACCAGGCTCTCCTTCTTGACATGGCTAATAAATAAACAATGAGGATACAGGATGTAATCTGAAAAGCTAGAAATAATGTGATTCTTGGCATGAAATTGAAGGACTATGTGTAGTTTTCTAAAGCAGCAGGATTTTTGAACATCATAAACCTTCACTTGAGGACACTATTTCACACTTTTCAACTTGAAAAAATCCAAGTTACCCTTAATCATCAAAAATTACATGAAATCTATTTTACTTTTTGTTGAAATGATAAAACATTAATGCATTGTCCACGACTGAAATGACATTTCTCTTAGTTGATATTTTTAAGGCCATGTAAACTAAGACAAGAGTGTTATTAACTTTTGTTCTCAAGGTTTCTTTAAATGTTGAAGCTTTTGAGAGCATGTTCTGAAACAAAGCACACTGTAAAAGGATTATTGAAGTCATATACAGCCATAGGTCATAATTCTGTTACTAGAAGTTTGAGCACCCTTGAGTTACCTTGAACTGTGTAAAATAATGAAAAGATTAATCTCGTAGTGTTTTTGCTACTTCATTGGTATAGGAACCCAGTTGTGAGAATTTAAGGAGAACTTTCCCAGTCTCCTTATTTTACCGAAGAAGTAACTGAATTTCAGAGAACTGATTTCCTGAACTGAATGGCCAATCCTGACAGGATGAATGTGCCTCGTCTCTTAATAAAGTTAGTGTTTCTCTTAAAAGTATTCGCAGTGATTTTCTCTGAAAATAGTCTGTGTGGATGACATTAGTGACTTCTCTTTCTTTTCTCAGTGGTGATTGAAGTATTCGATCTAAAATGTTTTGAAGACTCTCTGCCAGTGATGTAATAATAGATACTCAGAAGTTACAACAGAAGAATAAGCTAGGACAACTCTAATAATAAGGGAAAAGAAAAATCCAGTGAGTTAATTGCCCAGCAGGTATAAGTGAAGTTTTTTAAATAATTTATAGATTGGGAAGGAGCGTTAGAGAGCCTCCCTCCAACATCCTCAGTTTGTAGATGAAGAAACAAAGAGGTAGGTAAGTAAAGGTGTAGTGTTAGCTGCAGAACTCTGTTTCAACCTGAGTCTTTACTCAGAGATGCTGACAATATTATACATTCATTCATTTTTCTGCTGCACTTTCTGGAGAGAAGATATGGCTATGATATCCAAATGTGTCATTTGTACATCAAAAATTAGTCAATTCTCCTTTCTAAAAAAAGCCAGAAAGAGTGAAATTTTATATAGTCCACTGAATTTCATCATTAAGATAAACCCATGGTTCTTACAAGAACATTACCCAGTGATTGTTGATAATCAATGAGAAGAAAAGGCAATGCTGGTGAAACTTCAGCTCACATACTTTGGACATGTTGTTAGGAAGGACATGTTGTTGGAGAAGGACATCATGCTTGGAAAGGTAGAGGGTCAGTGTGAGAGAGGAAGACCCTCAACAAACTGGACACAGTGATTGTAATGGTGGGCTCTAGGATGCTGGAGACGACGAGGATGGCACAGTAGGGGACAGGGTTCAGATCTGCTCCTGACTGGGTTGCTGAGTAGTGGTCAACTCAAAGGCACGTAACAACAACAACAACAAAAGTGTTTTTAAAAAGGGAAATGAATATTCACCATAAACTGTAGCTCAGACATCTCCACCTTACATGCAAATGTTCCCATAAGGAACTATCTAAGGCTTAGCTATCCCATGCAAAGTACTTACCAATGGATCTGGCAAATAGTTTTCTACTTGATTGAATTCTGCCCTTGCTTCCAGTGAGGTTTTTTGTGTTTTTTTGTTTGTTTGTTTTGGTTTGGTTTTTTTGGGGGGTATATCACTTGCCTCATTATCAAGCACTTAGAAATATTTATCTTAAACACAGAATTTTCCATAAATTCTGTTATTCAGCTGGCTGGTGTCCATGGCCCTTGGGAAGGTGCAGTAGATATGGGCACATTTTTTTTTCAATCTCCCTGGAAGTCTAAATCAAAAATTCTAGGTAACTGGGACTTGGGGAAAAAAAAGAAAGAAAGGTATGGAGATAGGATGCATCCCTGATACTCTCCTTTCCTGATGCTGAACCAAACAGTGTTTCACTGCTCTGTTTTGACTACTGGTCAAAACCAGTTTCTGGTCCAAGTGTAGGTTTCACGTGAGCACAGTTCTGGGATTAGTTTGAATTTGTTTATTAAAATCTGTGAAAGAAAAGACCATATAGAGTAATTGGATAGTCAAATACTGTTTTGTGTTTATGGAACAAAATATGCAAGAGTGATTGGGAAAACAATATACCTTGTAAACTTCCACTCAAATTACAATAAAAGTTGTTGGGGGGGGGGAAGACTTATAAGCAGAAAATGAAGGGGTAATGATCAAAGTAAATGTCTAACTGCTTCTTTTGGTTGTTGTAGTTCTTATGTGCCATCGAGTTGCCTGTGACTAATAGCAACCCTTAGTACAACATCCCTAAATCCTGCTCTATTCTGTACCAGTCTTATTGTCTCTGACACACTGACCCCATTATCCACTGAGTCAGTCTATGTCATCGAGGGTCTTCCTCTCTTGCACTGTCCCTCCACCCTCCCAAGCATGACGTCCCTCTGAAAGGACTGTCCCTTCTTGCAACATGCCCAACATATGTCAGATGAAGCTTCAAAATCCTTGCCTCTAAGGAGCAGCCTGGTCTCACCCACTCTAGGTTACATTCAGAAAAAAGTTCCAACACGTCAACCTTAAAATATAATATAAAGGGTTGTGCAAGCCAAGAAAAATCATGTGTGATGTTCTGTTTGCCTCTGCATTGATTGGTAATAAATATGATACTTTAAATAGAAATAGCTCACAAGATGAAAAAAAACAAAACTCATGTTATTAAGGGTCATTGTTGTTATGTGCCCTTGAATTGCTTGCAACTCATAGTGACCTTATGTTCAAGAGCCCTAAAACCTGCGTATCCTTTGCCAACTTTATTGTCTCTAACATACCTGCCTCCACTGCCCCAGTCACTGAATCAATCCATCTCATCGAGGGTCTTCCTCTCTTGTGTGCATTTTCTCATGTTATTAATGCCTTAAAACTTAATGACAGAATAGGGTGAAGCAGAATGTATATTTTTTTTAAAAAAATATTTACAAAAGCCACCGGCAAGTATAGGAAATATCAAGATGTTCTTTACTGTTGAATGATATCTTTTATTATATTCCAAGAGTGTTTTCTCGAGTCACAATTAAATTATTACATTTTTGAAAAAAGGTTTTATAAGACTGTAAATTCAAAATTTCTCTGAATAATTGAATTTGTCTTGAGCTAAATAAAATGAATGGCAGCATTATACAAATACTTTTCTTTATCAATTACTAATTGTCTCTCATGATTTCTGCAACTCTCATTATTTCAAAATTGAGGGGTTAGGATCCATAACTGGTTTACAATTTAAGCCATAGTAATATTCACTTAAATTGAACTAAAAGCTTAAACGACCATTAATGGTCAGAGTATTGATTGATAACAGCTGGTGTACTTAGCTTTGCTCACTCAGGGCTTTGTATGCCTTACTCATTGTTCATCAAAGAAAAATTGCTTCTTACTCCCTGATTACATTAAGAATCCCATTATACACCACTGGGGACTCCCACACAATAAAGAACCTTCCTAATGCTGTGGATTTGAGGGCCAGGATGAGAGCTGAGAGAAAGGTCAGTTTCGACCTATGGGAGTTTACTTTTCGTTATATGCCCTTACAATGTAAAGGATGGTCTTAAAACATGTGGCATTTTTTCTCTCTCTCTTTATTTAGTAGCAGCAAAGAAACTTTAAGCTGTAGAATTTTAACTTTTTAATTCATTAAACTATTGAATACTAATGTATCCTCTGATCTTCTAAGAATATATTCAATGCTTGCTGTTTGTTTGTTGCTGTTACATGCTGTGAGTGGACTGTGACTTACAGAATCTCTGTGAATAACAGATTAGAACTTCCCCTATGCAGTGACATCCTCACGATCTTCATCATACTCAAGCCCGTTGTTAGTGGAATCAATGGAAGTGAGTCAGCAGCATCCATTTTTTTTCTCAAAATGTAAAAGAAAAAATAGTTATATTTCTCTTAACTTGAAAGTTGTGTTATGACATTAATTATGTCCTAGCACTTTCTTTTATAAGAAGGGTGTTCCAAAAGAATGAGGAAATTATTGAACAATATCATCAATATCACATACAAGCAAAATATTGCTGAAAATCATTTAAAAATGGCCAAAACTGTACATAGATAGGAAACTGCCAGACATCCAAGCAGGATTCAAGACGTTCAATAAGAGATCATGGCACCAGGAATATCATTGCTGATGTCAGATGGATCCTGGCTGAAAGTAAAACCAGAAGAATGTCTATTTATGCTTTATTGACTATACAAAGGCATTGGATGGGGTGGATGATAACAAGTTATGGCTAATATTGAGAAGAATGGGATTCCCATAGCATTTAATTGTGCTCCTGTGAAACCTGCACCTAAACCAGGAGGGTTGTGTGAACACAGCAAGGGAGTGCATCAGGTTGTATTTTCTCTCCATATCTATTCAATGTCTTCTTCCAAGGAGTGACCACCGAGTATGTGAGACAAAGTTTGACAGTCTTTACCTCTGAAGGTTGTGTGTTCTTTAGTCAGTTCATGGGGTATTCAGTACTCTTCTCTAACACCACAGCTCAGAAGCATTAATCTTCTGTCATCCTTATCATTGTCCAACTTTCAGGCTCCATATAATGAAGTTGAAAATGCTATGATTTCACTCAACCATGTATTAGAGTTTACTGAGAGCAACCCACATGTTGGAAAGGTCTTTGATAGCACATTTCCCCCATGCAACACATCATTAAATTTGTTTTCTACTGAAGGAGGAGTGGCATCCACTTCCATAAGAGCTTGCCTCTGGAAACCCTATGAACCTGGAGAGAGGATGAAAGGCACCCAAGTGTCGAGGACTCTCCTTCATAGGGTCGCTATGGTTGCCTGCGACTCGACAGCACTTAACAATAACAACAACAACAACAACATCTATTCAATCTGTATGCTGAGCAAATTATTAGAGAAGCTAGACTCTGAAGAAGAATGTGACATCAGGACCAGAGGGAGAATCATCAATAACCTGCCTTATGCAGATGACACAACCTTCCTTGCTGAAAATGAGGAGAACTTTAAGCACTTGTTGCGGAAGATCAAAGAAAATAGCTTTCAGTATGGATTGCATCTCAATGTCAAGAAAACAAAGATTTTTACCACTGGACCACTAGGCAATATCATGATGCATGGAGAAAAGATTGAAACTGTCACCAACTTCATCTTACTTGGATCCACAATTAAGACCTCTGGTGCTAGCAGTCAGAAAATCAGAAGACATATTGCACTGGGGATTATTAGGATTAGATTATTAGAGATTATTAGGAATCTCTCCAAATCATTGAGAAGTAATGATGTCAGTTTAAGGACTAAGGTGCATCTGATTCAGGCCATGCCATGGTCTTTCCAATCACTTGTTATATATCTGAGAGCTGGACAATGTAAGGATGACAGAAAAAGAATTGATGCCTTTGAGCTGATGTTGGAGAAGGGCACCGAACATCACATGGATGGCCAAGAGAACAAACCTCTTGGTGAAAAAAAATCCTTTTAGAGAGGGTGCAGCCAGAGTGCTCTTTGGAGGCAAAGATGATGAGGCTTCACCTCACATACTTTGGACATGTTGCTAGGAGGGGCTATTCCTTGGATAGGGACATGATGATCAGAAAGGTAGAGGGTCAGCAAAGGAGAAGAAGATTGTCAACTAGGTGGATTGACATGGTGATTGCCACAGTGGGCTCTAATGTGTCAGGAGGTGGGTGTGAGGATGGCACAAGAGAGGAGAGGGTTCAGATCTGTTGTTCATAGGGTCGCTATGGGATGTCCTCAACTTGATGGCACCTAACAACAACAAGCACTCTTATAGGTTCCTCAGCATAAGTTTTGGCTGTTGGATGTGACCTGGCTCCACCCCACCAATCCAACCACTGACTTCATTGACCCAGCATTTGCCCATTAGTGTTGAGCACATGGAAGATGTTCACTCCCACTTCATGCCCTACCTACCTCTTGTCTGGAAGGTTCTTGGAGAGAATTTTGCTTATTCAAACATGGTGTGCTTTGTGGAGAAAATACTGGTCACTTTCTTCAAGATTTGAGTTTTAATCCGAGTAGGTTTTGGGTTTTGGGTTTTTTTGAGGTTTGCTTTTGTTTCTTCAGGAGCTCAACTCAATTTGTTGCCACTGAATTGGAACCAACTCAGAGCTGGCTCTCCAGAGGGTTTTCACAGGCAATAATTGGTGTGGGAAGAGATTTGAACTGGTTGCCTTCAGATTGACAGCACAACTGTCTATCCACTGGCCTACAAGAGCACTCTTGCTAGCTAGTTGTTTTATCCTGGATGAGTGATTAACCGTGGCCCTTAGTTTTCCTCTTTTGTACAATGAAAAGAAAATGAATCCAATGCTTTAATTTTCCTTCTAGCCTCAAAGGACTGTGATTCTTCAAAGTTCAAACTCAAACACAAATTTATTTGGTTCTAGTCAGAACTCTTTCACAGCTAACCCTCCAGTGGGTTTTCAGGAAGTTGTAAATCCCCACTAGTTGATTCAAACTGCCAGAGAAGCACCACCTTTGGGGTAGCATCACAGCTGTCCATGGACTTCCACCCGAGTGTGATTCTTCCAGGCTCCTCAAACTTCAGGCTAAGGCTCAATTCAGTCCCATGTCTCAGCCACTGAAAGCTAAGAAGTGGCTTTGTTTTTTGAACTCTGCAGCTTGTCATGATCATTAGGCCTTTCTTAGTTGACATTGTTTTACTATTCTCCTTTCTTTCAGAGATACTGCTCTGACTTTGTAATGAGAGTTCAGTAAGTCTTTTGCATTCACGTCAGAAAAGTGAGAACAAATTACAGAACTGACAGGGCTGGGTGCTGATTCAGGCCCTTCCTTGCGTGTGAGCACATACCTGTTCTTGTTGTTATGTGCTTTCAAATAAACTAAGATTCATAGTGACCTTGTAAACAACTGACCAAAATCTTATCTCATCCTACAGCATTCTTTTATTCTCAAGCTCATTGATGCAGCCACTGTGTCAATCCATTTTTCTGAGGACCTTCCTTTTTCCAACCCTCCACCTTTCCTAACATGGTGTCTTTTGCCAAGGAGCAGTCCCTCATGGCAACATACCTAAAGTATGTTTCATTATCTTTGTCTTTAAGAAACATCTTTGTTACAGGGACCTGAAGGGAAGAGAATTAGAGTTAGGATGCCAATGTACTAAACCTTTTTTTCGCTCTTACTGGTGTAACCATTCATGTTTCTCTATTGTTTATAGGGTTCTCAAAGGCCTAGTTTGTCTTAATTTGGGAGCTTTACTAAAACCTGTCCACCGTGGGTGACCCTTGTGGCATTTGACATACCAGTGGCAGAGCTTTCAGCATCACAGCAACTCAAGAGTTATCTCAGTACAGCAAGCTGACAGACAAGTGCTGTACAAATTAGAAAAATGTATTCCCCAAATAAAGCAAACTGACAATTTTGTGTTGAACCTCTAGAACAAAATCAGACATATGAATTATTTTATTATTTATTATTTATTAATTATTGAGGTTTGCTTTTGTTTCTTCAGGAGCTCAACTCAATTTGTTGCCACTGAATTGGAACCAACTCAGAGCTGGCTCTCCAGAGGGTTTTCACAGGCAATAATTGGTGTGGGAAGAGATTTGATCTTAGCAGATCCCATTGAAGCTTGCATAGACATGACAGGATGTGCTCCTGGGAGGATGTTGAAGTGTTCCAGTTGATACTGACAGCTGGCACACTGGGGTCACATCCCACATGTGGATATTAAGGACATATGGAACTCTCAGCTGAATTCTTATTGTTAGTGTGCCACTCAAGGCCCAAGGGCTGCAGGCCCACCTTCTGAGTCCTAACCACTTTATGGATAAGGATGACAAAGAAGAATTGACGCTTGTGAGCTGTGGTCTTGGAAGGTAATACTTAATATTCCATGTGCAGCCAAAATAACAAATAGATTTGTCCTAGAGAAAGTGCAGCCAGAGTGCTTTGTGGAGGCAAAAATGATAAAGCTTCGTCTCATGTACTTTGGACATGTTGTTAGAGGGACATTATGCTTGGATAGGTGGAGGGTTGGCGAAAGAGAGGAAGACCCTCAACCAGGTGGATTGACACAGTGACTGCCACAGCAGGTTTCTTTGTGTCTGAAAGTGTGAGGATGGCTCAGGATGGGACAGGGTTCAGATCTGTTGTTCATAGAGTTGCTATGGGTCATACTTAACTCAATTGCACCTGACAACTACTACTACTGTAAAAGATTGATTTTAAGGAATTTCAGCTGTCAAAACAAAGTTTCCATGCAGTGAGACCTTTGTCAAAGAACAGATGAAATAGTGGAATAAACAGATAAATGTTGCTCTCTGTAGGTTTTGAAAAAGTTTATTTTAATAGAAGAATTTCCTGTAAATTCTAGTGCACCCCTGAGCCCTAAAGAAACTACAGAGGAAGACCTTAACCACAAGCTACTATCATGCCTCTAAGAATTTCCCCTTGAGAATTTTAGAAGCTAGTGAATGTGCACACCAGGAAAGTAAGTTTGTAATTCAGTTATTTATTTAAGTATTATCTGTTGCCTAATTGAACGAAAATCGTATGATTAGTGAAGTGGGGATGCAAAAAACATTTGCTAAACATCTGTTATGTCCAAAAGTGACATAATAATAAAAGCTGCTGGAACCAAATCAAACTGAGTGCAGTCAATTTCAACTCATGGGGACCCTCTGTTATGTTCTGGAGGATGTGAAGCATTGAGGAAGAAGGCCTATCTTTCTCCTGGGGAGTTAATGGAAATAATATTTATTATGGTGAACTGTTCTAAGTGCTTTAGGTGTATTAGCTCATTTAACACTCCTAACAATCTCTCGGTATGTGGGAAAACTGAGGGACCAAAAAATGAAGTCCTTTGCCTGAGGTCAGGTACTAAATGCCAGAGCTAGAGTTCAGAGCTAGGGTTTAGACAGCTGCTAGGTACCACCGGTCTCAGTGTATGTACATGAGAGTGTGTGTGTGTGTGTGTGTGTGTGTGTGTGTGTGTGTGAGAAAGAGAGAGAGTTAGAGGGAGTATTATAACTTTTTCAGTCTACATGAGAGGAAGCTGAGACTCAGCAACATAAAGAAACTTACTGATAATTGATAGGACATACTTCCAAGCTAGGGCCAAGAGAGGAGTGAACTGGGGGTGGTGGGGGGAGTGTATAGAGAAAAAAGTGCAACAATGAATGAATAAATGGAAATCCAAAATCTCTGTAAATGTTCATTAAAACTAGTAAAATAAAATGCACCCCCCCATATTTTCTTTCAACTGTGTCACCTATTTAACCCTTAACTAGTTGCTATTATTTAATAAATGTTTATTCCATGCCAGCTGATGGACTCAGTGTTTTAGGATGTCTACAGAAGAAGCGTAAAGGTTGAGAATCCTGACTATATAGATTATCACTAATCCCTTTAAGAGCCACATAAAACGGGCATGTTGCTCTTTTTGTAAATAAGGAAACAGAAACTCAGGAAGTGTACAACTTGGCCAAAGCTGCATGGAATAATTGGCTAAAGCACGTTTTTGAATGCTAGTATTCTTAAATCCTGGCCAGAGTTGTCTTCTCATCAGCCTGCTCTGGATATGCAATTCTCTCAAGAAGTTGGTGACAGAAGAACTTGATGTGGAAGAGCAAGCTAGTTAAGTTTTTCTTTTCCCAACTTTCCTCAACAATGTTATATTGTCCACTGCAAAAAAAGCTAGCAAGGGAGAAGCAGCAACAGCAATGCTGTCAGAGTACATCCGTACTAAGCAGGTGGAGCTGAGTTAAACATTTAACCCAACCCTGGGAGAATACTGGATGAAACCTGACCCGGAAGCACTTGCAGCAGCATCAAAGAAACCAGTGTTGTAATTCCACTGTCAGTTTGGTTTTGGGATGCTGGTGATTATGAGAATGGATGGGGAAAGGAACCATGGTAAGAACGGCTTAGACCTGGTGGATTCAAGGTGCTGGAGAGGCCCAGGGTTAGATGGGTTAGAGTTAGAAGCTTAATTCCCTATGAGCTACACCAAAAGAGCTCCCTATACAAAACAGACTTTCAATATATATTAGTTTAATGAAACTTTTTGAAAGACTGAATGTAGGATTATCCACTATTTTTTTTGAGTTCCCATATACACATATACACTATAAAACGTGTGTACATTAGCCCTAGAGAGCATGCCTTTTGATGGAATTCCAAAATTATGACGGCACACATATTGGGAGAAACTATTGTGGCATAGTGGTTTTTATTGTGGCATTTGCTGGTTCAAATCCACCAGCTTCTCTGTGGGAAGGAAGATAGACAGTCTCCTTCACCACAAATTCAGAGGATCACTAGGAGGGTTTGTTTTTAGTGTTATCTTGGATAACAGTGATTTGAATTGTATGAGCCTCAGACCAGCATTATTAGCATCACCTGAGAGAACTGGTTGTTGTTGTTATGTGCCATTGACCCTATGTACCACAGCTCTGAACCCTGCCCTATCGTGAGCCAATCTCATTATCTCTTACAGATCCAATCCCGTTTCTTCAGTCACTAAGTCAATCCTTCTCATCCTGGGTCTTCCTCTCCTGTGCTGTCCATCCACCCTTCTGATCATGATGTCCTTCTCTGAGGACTAGTCCCTCCTGGCCACATACCCAAAGTATGTGAGACAGAGTTTCAAAATCCTTTGCCCTCTCCAGGACGAATCTGTTTGTTCTAGCAGTCAGATCTCCAGCATGACAGCTCAAAGGCATCCATTCTCCTTCTTTCATCCTTAATCATTGTCTAGCTTTCTGATGCATAGAAAATAATTGCGAAGACCACGGCCTGATATCAGGCACACCTTAGTCTTCAGACACATCTTTTTCTTCAATACTCTAGAGAGGTCCCTGACAGCAGACTTTGCCAATGCACTTCATCTTTTGATTTTTCTGGCTGCTGGTGCCAAGTGTGTTGATTGTGGAATCAAGGCAGTTGAAGTTATTAACAACCTCAAATCTCTTCTCCATCTGTCATGAAGCTGTCTATTGGCCCAGTGGTGAGAGTCTTTGTTTTCTTGATGTTGAGCTTCAACCTCTATTGAAGAGAAACTTAAGTAAATTCTTGGGCACCTCCCCTAAATCTTCTGAGTCAGTAATTGTAGGGGTGAACTCCAGGGTCAGTTTTTGAACAAATTCTGCAAGTATTTACGAGAACTTTGGGCACTACTTTGCTTGGAGAATAAGCTTCAACATGTAGTTCCTAACACCCTCTACTTCCTCCTAATGTTTCTTTTTGCACACCATCAACCTCTGTGAGATAACTGCCATATTTTGTAGAATCCATATATCTTTTATTGCCTGAGTTGTTATTGTTGTTAGATGTCATCAAGTCGAGTACTACTCAGAGTGACCCTATGAACAGTCAGCCTGAACCCTGCCCTCTCCTGTGCCAGCCTCACCATCTCGGAGATAACTAGAGCCTTCTGCTGAAGTCACCGTGTCAGTCCATCTCATTGGGGATCTTCCTCTTCTTCGCTGGCCCCCCCTTTTTCCAAGCATGATGACCATCTCTAATGAATAGACTCGCCTAGGTACATATTCAACATATGAAAGATAAAGCTTCATCAACCTTTCCTCCAAGGAACACTCGGGCTGCATCTTCCCCAAGACATATCTGGTTGTTCCCTTAGCAGTCCATAGCCCTTTGTAATGTCTCTATCTCTGGGTTGAGGTGGGAGAAATGAACTTCTGTGTTCTATTTTTTGCAAGTAACATAAATTGAAAATAATTTGCTTCATTCATTAAATATCTCTCTAATTCTTTTGTAAACTTTCTAGGAAGGAGTCCAAGTGGTGTGCTGGTTACGTACTTGGCTCCTAACCAAAAGGTTGGCAGTTTGAGCCATCCAACCACTCAGTGAGAAAAAGACAGACACTTGGCTTCCCTAAAGATTTGTTGTTGTTGTTGTTGTTAAGTGCCCATTGAGCCAGAGTTTGCAGAGGCAGTAAATTGCACAGGAAGAGATTACGCATCCATCTCCTATGTGAAGTAGCTGGTGGATTCAAACTACATGCCTTTGAGATTGTAGCACAGCTTTCTAACACTAAACTACCAGAGCTCCAGCGTAAAGATTCATAGAGAAATTCTTCTTTTCTTGTTGGACCTCTGATGAGTGGAAAAAGACACAGTGGCAATAAGATTGTTTTGGTTTTGGCAATGATGGCCTAGTGGCAAGGAGCTGAGCTGAAATTACAAAGGCATATGGTTCAAATCCACTTGCTGCTCCACAGGAGGGTGGACACTCTTCTCCCATTTGATTTCTTGCCCTTGTGGGTCTGGAATGAGTCAGTTTTGACTCAACATCACACAACAACAGTTACAGGGAAAGAAACTCTTGTGGCCTAGAGGTAAAGAGTTGTGCTGGCAACCCAAAGGTACGTGGTTGGAATCTACCAGCTGCTAGGAAAATAGTGTCCTCCTTCTGTGTGATTAAGTGCCTCTGAAAACCCACGCTCTGTGTCAGTTCTGACTTGATGGTACATAACAACAATTACAAGAAGTATTAACTATGTGCAAACTAATACATAGCTGAAATAGTTTTGTTCTTTTAAAAAAATTAGAATTATCTGTAATTTTAGAAAGGGCATTCTGATGTATAATCCATAGACAGTTGTGTTGTTTGCCTAAAGTATGCTTATCTCCAGCTGTTCGAATCCCTCAATGGCTCAGTTAAAGCGAGAATGGCTGTTTTTTCCTGTGCGAATTAAAGCCTTGAAATCTGATAGAGGGTCACTATAAGCTGGAACTGACTCAAAGGCAGTGAGCTTGGAAGCTAGTTTAGGAAGCCAAAGTGGAAATCCTCAAGTTCTAGAAGAGTGTGTATGCATTGTTAGAGAAGATGTCAGTGATGGGTGAAAAATCCTTGATTACCTGAGTTCTGAGGGAGGATCTGATGAGTGAAATTTTCTGTAATTTCATGTTTCTCCACTTCCTAAACAACATGAATCCAGAAACTCTATGAACATAGATAAATGCCAGTAGTTGTAGAGGGGCTTCAGGCCTTTAGCTCATAGTGTTTCAACTCGAAGGCAATCAACAATAACAATAACTCAATGAGAAGAGACAGAGTTTGAATGAGGCAGCTCAAAGTGAACAGGTTTCATGGACCATTTTCCACCAAGAAATACCATGAGGTTTCTCTTACTGATAGATTCCCCAGACTTGTTTTCTAGAACTCTTTCCTTCCCCAAAGGAAGCTGATAATGAGCCAGCACCAAGCAATCAGTCATGTTCTTTTTAGGAACACCCACGTGTCCCTTTTATCTTTTGACTGTAGAAGAGTGTGGGAGCGTAGACAGAAGAAAAACTCAAAGATAAGCAGAAGGCATTGTGCATTTTCACTTTCTGTTTCAACCCTGATTTAACGCAGGGGAAAACAATAGTTATGGAGAAAGATATTAGGAAATATGTTTCAAACACTGAAATTCAAACTTACATCATTTCTCTAAATCAGTATCTTATTAACGACCTTGATGACATGAACCCGCTGTCATGGAGTTCATTCTAGCACAGGCCATTCCTCCATCATTTCGGTTTAATATTTTGCTTGAGGAGTTGAATAACTGTCAGATACATAGAAAGCATAACATTTTGAGGTGCTAGTTAATTAAAGTTTGATATAGTGATTACTGTTGCACAGACATGTTAGGAATGTTGTCCATTGTTTTGACCTCCTTGGAATAGGTGTCACATCCTTTCTGCCTTTTTAAATTTTTATTTGAATCTCTAGTTCATATCTTCTGAATCTGGGTAACTGAAAGATCCTATCACAGAGACTTTCCCTTAAAGACACTTCTATTATCCTAAGTCCTAATAATAGTAATTAGCTCTGATGGCCTTGTGGCATGAAGCTGTGCAATCCCCAAGGTACTCAGTTCAAGGCCACAAGCTGGGAGAAGGATGGGCAGTCTCCTCCTATGTGATTAACTACCTCTGAAAACCTGCCAGAGGGTCAGCTATTGGTCAGTTTTGACTCAATGGTACACAACAACAACAACAACAACAACAACAATAAAGAATACTCTTCCTTTAACTTTGTTTTGTTCATTAACATTTCAGGGACCTCTCCTGAGTACTGAGAAGCAACAATGTGAGTCTAAAGACTTAGGTGTGCCTGATTCAGGACACGGTCTTTGCAATTACTTGATATGCATCACAGAGCTAATGACTAAGGATGACAGAAGAATTGATGCCTTTGAGTTGTGGTGCTGGAGAAGGGTCTTGAACATACCATGGACTGCCAAGAAAACAAAAAGGTCTGTCTTAGAGAGGGTGAAACCAAGTTTCTCCTTGGAGGCTAGGATTTTGAAGCTCCATCTCACATATTTTGGACATGTGGCCAGGAGAGACCAGTCCTTGGAGAAGGACAGCATACTCAGATGAAGGGACAGCAAAGGAGAGGAAGACCCCAATGAGATGGATTGATACAGTAACTGGGATAATGGGAGTAGGTGTGTTGTAGTTAATGAGACTGGCTCAGGACAGGGCAAGTGTTGTATGTAGGATCGCTATGAGTAGCAGGCTACTCTACGACACATAACAACAACAGAATCATGATAGATGGAGAAGAGACTGAGATTATTAACAATTTTAGCTTGCTTGGGTACACAGTTAACATTCTTTACACTGACAGTCAGGAAATCAAGACAAATGGCATTAGGAAAATCTGCTCTCAGGGGCTACTCCAGAATACTGGAGAACAATGATGTCAGTCTAGAGATGAAGGTGAGCCTGTACCAGACCACGGTCTTTGCCATTGCTTGCTCTGCATCAGGGAGCTGGACAGTGGCTAAGGATTACAGAAGAAGAAGAATCAATACCTTTGAGTTGTGGTGCTGGAGAAGAAAATTGAAAGGACTGCCAAGAGGACAAACAAATCTGTTGTTGGTCAAACCAGGTTGCTCTTTGGAACAAGGATTTTGAAGTTCTGTCTGACATAGTTTGGGCATGTTGCCAAGAGGGACCATTCTTCCATGGAGAAGGACATCATGCTTGGAAGGGTGGAAGGACAGCAAAGGAGAAAAAGATCTTGGGTGAAAGTGATTGGCCCAGTTCCTGGGTTAATGGGAGTAGGTATAGTTGAGACAGTACGACTAGCTCAGGATGGGCCAGGCTGAGTGGCTGTGAGTCACAGGTGACTCGCTGGGACAGAACAACAAATGACATCTGATTTTAACTTCTCTGTGCTCCCACCTTGCTTCTGTTTTCTTTTCTCATCTCAATTATTGAATTCAGAATGCTTTTCCCCTTTACTTCCCAACAAATAGCTCACTGAGTTCTTTTTCAAGACCTTTTCACCAACCAGCCCTAGGCCCCACTCTGGAGCCCTTGAGTTTATCGCCTTGAACTCTGTATCTTCACTTGCCTCACCAGCTATCGCAAACTGCATAATGTACCTCATTAACATGGTTCTCATTTATTTCCTTTCATAGATTTTTAGAAAGCCAGTGCCCCTTTCTGTATGTTGTTGTTGTGTGCCATTGAGTCAGACCAACCCTTAACTGATTCTCTAGCAGGTTTTCAAAGGCAGTTAATCACACAGGAAGAGAGTGCCCATCCTTCTCCCACACTTTATTCTATAGACTAGTGTATTACTTGACTGAGTGATGGCCTCTGAGCGTGGCTTCAGGGCCACATTAGAAGGCTGGCTTGCGGTTATAGACTTGGACGTTCCTCCAGACTCTGGTAGACCAGGAACTCTGGTCTTTTTTCAATGTGTCGTCTTCTGCATTTTTCTCACATTCTGACTGGGATCTTCTATTGCATCTCGATAGTGAGCACCTATTCAGCGTTTCGAATCTCAACACTTCGGGGAGAGGATTAGTTGGTGTCATCTATAAGATCTCTGATGGCTTTATATTTGCATCTGGGGTGGTGGGGTATCCTTTGTATTTCCTGAAATACATTCAGCTGTAACTAACAGAGACCCTGACAATGTCAGACTTAAACAATGGGGATATTTATTACTTCCTACAGCTGTCCAGTGAACAGACTTCAAGGCTGCTTGTTTTCTCAGGCCTTGTTTTCTCTTCCTTGGCTCCGTGGTCCTCAGTGTTGACCTCATTGTCAGGCTGGCGGCAAGGTGACTGTGGAGCTTGCTAATGTCCCCACTATGTCCCAACAATATCTAGAAGAGAGCACATCTCATCTGTGTCTCTTTATTACAATGACAGAACTCTCCCAAGAAATGACCTAGTTGGCTTCCATTCACTTCCTGCCACCCCTAACCCCACCATTGTAGCCGAATAGGACACAATACTATTCTGAAGCCATTTATCTCCACTTACCTGTAGGAGGACTTGAAATATTTCTGAGCTGGAGGAAGCTCAGTTTATCCTGAACTTCTAGGCTTATAGGGAGGTATATACTCGAACAAATTAAGGTCTTAGCTTGTTAAAGGAAAGACAAGTTGTGGATTGGTTGTGTCTGATACCCTTATCAAGTTGAAGACAGTACTAGGTAATATTATGTGGTTGAAGAATTTTTTTTCTGTTTTGGGGCAGGAAGGGACAGTACCTTATTTATCTAGACTCTTATTGGTCACCACTTAATGCATGGAGATTCAAAGAGCAAAAAAACTCAGTGCTTCTCCTAGCTTGTATATTAACAATATCTGCTTTATAGACTTCAAAATTCCTCCCAATATGATGCCAGTATTTAAATATGAGGGCGCTCTGGTGGCTGAGAGGTAAGAAGTCAATGCTTCCAAGTCAAAGGCTTGTATCCACCAGCTGCTCCACAGGAGAAAGATGAAGTCTTCTCCCATGTGATTCACTGCCTCTGAAAACCTGTTGGAGGGTCAGCAATAAGCTGGTTCCGACTAGCTGGTATGTAACAACAGTGTACCCTTGTAACAGTCTGATTAGATCATGTGCATATAGTTTGGCTTTTTGCATTGTACATCTCCAGGGCACACAAATTTTTTTTTCCTACTACCTTCATCTGATATACTTTGGACATGTTGTAAGGAGGGACTAGTCCTTGGAGAGGGACATCATGCTTGGGAGGGTGGAGGGACAGCACAGGAGGGGAAGGCCCTCTATGAGGTGGATTGATTCAGTGACTGGGGTAATTGGAATGGGTGTATCGGAGACAGTGCGATTGGCACAGGACAGAGTAGAGTTTAGGGCTTTGTACATAGGGTTGCTATGAGTCGCAAGTGACTTGACAGCACATAATAACAACAATTTATTTACAAAATTCAAATACAAATTTGAACAAATTCTTTCCATTTCTCTCCCCCCCCCCAGTCAAATTGCACAACCCAGGGTACACAATTCTTATATGGACAGAATGTACAGAGAGCCCCCTGGAGTTGTGCAATACAGTGTGGCACCGTGTGTAATAGCAGATACACACAACTGCAGTTTTGAACATCACGAGAGAGATTTTAATATTCTTGTCCTTAAAAAGAATTTTGCAATGTGTTATATTAAACTTATATACATTGTAAAATAAATTCACAACATTAAGCTTATAAGAAAAGCCACTTTGAGGAAAAAAGCTTCAGTATCATGTAAAACAAACAATAAACAGAATGAAAAGGAAATTGATTGTGAAATGCAGGTGGAGCTCTAGAGGCCTAATGGTAAGAAGCTGAGCTGCAATCCCAAAGGCACATGGTTTGCATCCATCAGTTGCTCTGTGCGAGACGGATGGGCAGTCTTCTCCTGTGTGATTTACTGTCTCTGAAATCTACTGGTTGGGCCAGCGATGGGTCATTTCCAACTCGACAGCACACAACAAGAAGACAAAAAGATTGTATTTTATTCTTACCAGAGCTCAGGATTACAAGATTAGGCAGAATGAGAGAGTCTGGGATTCTGGTGATGTGATGTGAAAGTATTTTTAAGAATGGCACTATATTTTATTCGTATTTATAACTCCCACATGTCTTTAAGCGGTGTCCTACCTATCTAGCACAAAAGCAGAATGGATGAGACAATGAGCCCCTGTCATGTTTTCAATACAGATAATGAAGTGAGAGCCAGTCCTGAAAGACAAGACTCATATTTCTAGATGCTGCCTGTGTTAGTGGCCCGCATGCCTGTTTGCTCCTTCCTCTCATTCTGCCTCCATCATTCCTTCTCCCACAAGCATCACGACATCAGCTGTGTCCCTGGCGCTTGCCAGATGAGTGTACATTGAAAATGCTACAAGGACAGAGGCATCACTACATGATAGTTTTTACATGTAGTACACTTTCAAATGTGGGTAAACGTCTAACTACATAAACTCAGGGGATCTTTTTCCTCTTGACTCTGTGAGAGATCATAGACTGAGAGAAGGTGGGATGGTGACAGTTTTCCCTGACATGTTTGGAAAAGAGATGCTGCATAGTGCCTTGTTTTTACCGTAAACAATGCCAGTGTCTATTTTATAAAGTCTGAAAAAAGTGCAGTGAGCCGTATAAGCCTTCCTAATAGTGGGCACCAAAGCATGTCATTCCAGCTGCAAGTGCAGGAACCTCAGTACATCCCATCAGAGCAGGCATCTGAGAAGAGCTGGGGCTTGAGGCGCATCTTGTAGCATCGTGTTCTAGGGATGAAGTCATTCTTCACGTTCTGAGGGAGGCTGACATCCTATTGGGGAAAATGTCAGAACAGTAGGGAAGTAGCGAGAGTTTGCCTCCAGAACAGGCCTACAGAGCTGGCATGCCTAATACTAGATATCCAGATGTGTGGGGGCAGGTTGCATCTGGGCAAGAGTTTCTATTTGGCAAAGGTGATACCATCAGCTGACAGATCTCAGTGAACTGCTGCGGGCACTAAGCACATGTGCATGGCTACCTCTTCCTCTTTTCTGGTGCATCTTTGTCTCCTCTTCATCCTCTGCTGCATAAGGTCCCAGTTTCATGACTTACCCACCAGAATAGTGACTTTCCCCCAGGCAGCCAGCCTCTTTACTCCTTCTGTGCAAATAATTAGTGCTCTTCTATATATAAGGTTAGTGTTTCCTTTTCTTTTTTTTACAGTTAAAGTTTTCTAAGGGAGCTCTGGTGGCTAGTGGTAAGGAGTGGTGCTGCCAAGCCAGTAGCATGCAGTTCGAATCTACCAGCTGCTCTCTGGGAAAAATACGGGCAATCTCCTTCTAGATGATTTACAGCCTCTGAAAAGCCACTGGCCACACGTCCAAATTATGTTAGATGGAGCTTCAAAACTCTAGCCTCCAAGGAGAAACCTGGTTTCACCCTCTCCAAGACAAATCTGTTTGTTATGTTCAGGACTTTTCTCCAGCACAATTTTAAAGCATTGATTCTTCTTTTGTAATCCTTAGTCATTGTCCAGCTTTCTGACACATAACAAGTAATTGCAAAGACTGTGGCCTGGATTAGTCTCGAGACTGAAATCCTTGCTTTTCGGGAGACACCAGATTTTGCAAAGGCAACTTCTTCTTTTTTTATTTCCTGACTGCTGGTGCTAAGAGTGTTGATTGTGAAGCTGAACAAGCTGTAACTGTTAACAATCTCTATCTCTTCTCCATCTATCATGGTGCTGCCAGTTGGCCCAATGGTGAGAATCTTTGTCTTCTCACTGTTGAGCTTCAATCCATATTGAAGACTATAGCCCTTGACCTGGTATTCCTCAGTTTCAGCAAACAGAAGCATTAGCAACTAGAAAATCCTTGTTTGTCAGGGTGTGGACCCATCCATAGAGCTAAAACCTCACTGTTGTCAATGAGCAGCACAATAAGCAACCAATTCCACCTCCAAGGCTCCCTGCTCTGAAGCCTTGTTGCACTAGCTGACAAAGGTCCACACAGTCTTTTAGCTACATGCTGACAGAGTTATGGAGGAGAGCTGAGTTTATGTACTCGGGTGCAGCATCCTGGGAGAGTAGCTAGTAGCTAGAGTGGGACTGCTAATACTAAAATGTTAATGAGAGAGCTTTGTAGGTTTATTCATATATATGGGGTTGGGAAGCAAACCAGAATAAATTGTTGTGATATACTTTCAAGTTGGAACTGACTCCCATCTGGCCCTCCAGTGGCTTTTCAGAGGCTGTAAATCATCTAGAAGGAGATTGCCCGTATTTTTCCCAGAGAGCAGCTGGTAGATTCGAACTGCATGCTACTGGCTTGGCAGCACCACTCCTTACCACTAGCCACCAGAGCTCCCTTAGAAAACATAGGGTCACTGTGGGTTGCAGGCGAGTCGACGGCACATAACAACAACAATGCTTCTGCAGATTACACACAGGCATGCCTGAACCTCTTAACAGAACACATTGTGAGGTTGTACTTCTCTTACTGGCAGTTTCATTTTGTCCATTCTTGGGTTTAGTGGAAAATCAGAACCAGAGCCTTCTTCCTAGTGTGTAAATGGGTCATCCAAGAAGCAGATGATGGGAAGAAATTAGTCATACAAGAGATATGCTGGTGTGTGTGTGTGGGGGTGTGCTTTTTTGAGGGAAATTGAGGAGACCACTAGAGGAGGCTGAGCTGCTACCAGACCTTGATTCCTACCAAGAGGAGGAAAGAAAGTTGAGTAGGAAAGCTTCAGGCCACTGTGTCATTCATTCTGAGAAAGGCTTAGCAAGACAAATCACATATCCTTGAGGCAAAGTTGCCCATCAGAGGTGTCCCAGTCTCTGCATCAATGTCCCTGCTGCACTTAGTGACTGACTGAGAGCAGCTGGTAGGAGCGTGGCTTTGGCTCGAAGGCGGTATTGCGTTCCTGAGCACAAGAGGCAACATCAATTACCCACCTTACAGGGGGAGATCTAAGAGGCACATTCTCACGGCCCTCACGCATCCACTTACCTCTGGCTGGAAGCAGTGGCCCCAGCTTACATCAGTGGCTTCTCTAAGATTTGATCTGGGGCTAATAAATGAAAAATTGGTCCTTAATGCTTTTAAGTTGGTTGTGAGTCATACCGTCCCTCCACTGGATTTCTGAGGCTGTAAATGACAATGGGAGAAGACTGGCCATCTTTCTTCTCAGAAGCCACAGGTGGATTTGTGCCACTGAAGATGTGTGATAACAAATTATAACTAAAATTGGGGAGAATAGGAATCCCAACAGTTTAAATCAGAAAACCTATATCTAGACCTAAACCTATTTTCTAAAAGAAACAATGGAACACTGCATGGTATAAACTCAGGAAAGGTGTGCATCAGGGCTGTATCCATTCTCCATACCTTCTTAATCTGTGTGCTGAATGAAGCATTTGAGAAGCTGGACATTATGAAGAATTATATGACATCAGGTCTGGAAGAAGACTCATCAGTAACCTCCATGATGTAGATGACACAATCTTGCTTGCTTAAAGTGAAGAACACTTGAAGCACTTGCTACAGAAGATCAAAGACTATATATAGCCTTCAATATGGATTTCATTTCAACACAAAGAAAACAAAAATCCCCATCTCTGGACTAGCAGGCAACATCAGGATTTGTTGTTGATGTTATTATTGTTAAGTGCTGACAACTTGTAGACGATTCATAGCAACTCTATGAACGGAAGTCCTGAACACTTGCGTGACTTTTATCCTTTCTCCAGGTTCATTGGGTTTCTGAAGGCAAGCTATTTACAGAAGTGGATGCCACTCCTGCTTTCAAGCCTGCTTTAATTGGGGAGCTTCACCAAACACTGTCCGCCATGAGTAACCATTATTGTTTATGACACATCAGTGTCACAGTGTTCAGCTTCACAGCAACCACGACTTACCTCTGTAGAGAAAATAGTGAAGTTGTCACTGACCTCATCTTACTTGGCTCCACAATCAATGTCCATGGTCGCAGCAGTCAAGAATTCAAAAGACATGTTGCATTGGAAAAACCTGCTGTGAGTGTCTTCTCCAAAGGGCTAACGAGCCATGGTGTCAGTCTAAAGGCCGAGGTGCACCTGATCCAAGCCATGGCTTTTTTCAATTGTCTTCTATTCATGTGAAAATTGTACAGTGAATAATGTTACAAGAAAACAATTTGATGCCTTTGAGTTGTGGCATTAGAGAAGATTAGTGAATATCCCATGGACTGGCAAGAGAACACAAACAAGCATGTTTTGGAGAAAGAGCAGTCAGAGTGCTCCTTAGAGGAAAGGATAGTAAAACTTCACCTTACATACTTTGGCCATGTTGTCAGGAGAAGGCAGTCTTTGGGAAAAGACATCATGCTGGGAAAGGTGGAGGGTCAGAGAAAAGGGGAAGACTCTCGATATGATAGCTCGACACAGTGATTCTAACAGTGGGCTTAACTATTACATAAGAGATTATGTGGATGGTATAGGACGGGGCAAGGTTCAAATGTGTTGTTTATAGGGTTGCAATGAGTGGTTTCTGACTCGATAGAGAGAGATCGGCTGGTCCAGTGGACAGAAAGCGATGCTACCAAGCCAAACGTGGGTGACTTTTAATCCACGGCCCTCGGGCCTGTCTTTCATTGTTTTTTGTTCAGACATTCCTCTAGCTCGTATAGCCCTGGTGTACAAGTTGCCATACAGCGGTCACTTGTGGTTGCTGTGAGGCTGAACACTGACACTGATGTGTCAAATGTGTTAATGGCTGCTTACCCAATGCGGACAGAGAGTGGGGTGGAGCTCCCCGATTAAAATAAGCTTGGAAGCTGGAGTGACATCCACTTCCATAATAGCTTGCCTCCGGAAACCCTATGAACCTGGAGAGAGGATGAAAGGCACCCAAGCATCAAGGACTCTCCTTCATAGGGTCACTATGAGTCGCCTGCGACTCGATGGCACTTAACAACAACAACAACATGAGTGGTATCTGACTTGATGGCACCTAATAGCAACAACAACATTAAAAAAAAAGACAAATACTTGGAAAGTAAGAGTGAATACTTCATGTTTACTTCACTGAAAACAAATAGCAAAAGTGAGTCACTTGCCAGGTTTATTATAATCCCAGTTTTGAATGATATGAGTTAATTCACATTCTTTTTTCTTTCAAACATCATCTTAATAGCATCTGTGCCCTCCCTTTAATATCTTGTTTGGGAAGAAAGCAAAGGTTACAGTCTCATAAATGGTGTCTGGTCTGCTGCATGACTTTTTGAAAATTAGTCCTTTCTATGAAGAGAGTCTTAGAAAAATGGTGTTTTCACGAGACACCCTACAGGATATGTAAATGATGTGTTTTCCCTTCTCTGTCTTGACTTGATTTATTGTCCGCATTCAATGGCTATGCCTGGAAGCCTGCCCACTGTCTATTGTGTGGATCAAGGCTGTGAATCTACCTTTTCTCACGAAGAGCTAACTGTAATGGTGGAACTGGCTAATTATAATTCAGGAAAAAGTTATTTTAAAAAAATTTTTAGTGATATTTTTTAAAAAAGTCTTAAAAGAACCCCCAACCCAACACCCAGCTATTTTCATTTCCATCCGTTGTTGTAATTACTTTTCCATATTGTTGCCAAAGTGATAGTTCTTACTTGAAAATTTGACCCTTTTAAGCTCTTGCCTAAATCCTTTTGAGTTAAAATCGATAAATAAGAGTATGTCTTAAGAGTTTCTTTATGACCTGACCCCTGCCTACAATGTGCTATCAGATTCAATCTGTTTTTCTCTCCCCTTTTTTTTTGTTCTCCCTACACACCCCTCAGATAATGGAGTTAATTCAGACTCATAGCAGCCCTGCAGCAAATTTGAACATCTTTCTCTCTCAGACCTGCTGGAGGAGATGCGTGGGCATAAGTCTTCCTTAGAAGAGACTGCCCTTCTTTTTTCTGAGGATCCACTATTGGGTTGGACTCACGGGAAAGTGCGCGGCTTTTTGGTCAGGAGTGCAACCAAACAATAGCAGCTGTACCTGAAGGGACAGCAGAAAACCCATTTTTTATAAACCCCCATTAATGCTAGAGGCAGAAGCAGGCCATAAAAATTCTTAGCTTAGGGCAAACACGAGTGCCCCTGGTAAAGCCTTGTCTGTCCTTGGAAAGTAAGGGATTCACTAGTGTCTATGTGACACAGAAGGAGTAAAGGCGGGCAAAGTAGCCAGCCCGTCAAAAGTCAACCCAAATGAGTAATTAATTCCCCAGCCCACCAACCAGGATCGCAATCCTCCTGCCCTAACAGGGGCACTCAAAAGAGCTATAAAAAAAGCAAGTGGGAGGGGAAACTCGGGGCTTTTTTCCTTCACCACCTTCCTGAGGAGGGAAAAAGTCTCCACGCGTGGAAATAATATAATAAACGCTCTTGAAATTTCAGATGTGATTTTAGATTTCTTTGAGGGGCATTTCGTGGGCAGAACATACCACCACTAGTGACTATGTAGATGCACCAGATTTCTTAAGCTCCTCTCTATTTTTACATTTTATTAATTAGTTTATCACTTGTGACACTAAACACAAAACCACAAATATCTCAGTGATTTTCCCCCCAAACTGAAATATGTTTCCTCACGTATAGTCTAAAGCAGAGGTTTCTGTTTAGTGTATGATTTTCCTCCAACTAGTGTCTCAGAAACCCAGGCCTCTTAAGTCTGGTGGCCCTGCCTACACTGAGGGCCTCAGATTCTTTCCCACCCAGCTGATGTGAAAGAGATGGGGCAAACTCACCTGTTTTCAGTGCTGAAGTTTAAAAGTCCCACACATTACTTTCACATGTGTTCTGTTAGTGAGGCCATGACCCCGGCCACATGAGAGGAGGCTGAGAAATTTAATTCCTTATTGACCAGTTGTTTCCAATCAACAATTATGCATTTTGGAGGAATATAAATTCTCGTGAGTCTTCATGTACCTATGCTGTATCCACACACAAACACACACACACTGAATACCATTTTCCAATTCAACTCATCTTGACAAATCTTATGTAAACCTTTTTAAAAAAAATATTCCTAATGAATGTTTATAGAGAGGTTGGGTTTTCATTCATTCATTGTTGCACATTTTCCTCCCTCCCCCTTCCACTTTGCAATGCACCTCTTGTTCCAGATTGTTGGCACATATATACATGTGTGTATATTCTTCTTTGATAATTCTTCCTTTCTTCTGTTCCAGTACAGTGTTCATTATCTATCCATTCTTTTCCTATTCTCTCCCTAGCCCCAATTGGCATAAAATATCAGTTCTGTTTTATAATTTATCTCAAGATCTTTGGGCTATAAATAAATAACACCCCGTTTTTGCCAGATGCCAAAGCACATGCTGCACTGTATTGTAATTGTTGCTTTGGCCTTCACACAATCTAAGCATGACCTCTTATAAGACTGGAGATGTGTTATTTTTTTTCCAATCTCTAAATGTCTAGCACAAAATACCCACCACAAAAAGTGTTTGGTTATATGACTGAAAGCTTGTTAAATGACAAGGTTCCCACGGAATGGAAAGACCATTAGTGCTTGAGGTTTTAACATGTGATATTTGTTTATCCTAAAACATGTGCTTCAATTCTCATTTTATTATTGTGGATTTTGTTTTGTTATTGGTTTGTGACTTAGGAAGCCCTTGTGTTATAAAGTAGAACTGTGCTGTTGGGTTTCTTGGGTGTAATCTTTCAGCAGTGGGTCTCTAGCCCTGTTTTCCTATCCTTTTTATCCCCACTGTGATTTGAGTGAACGTTCACAAACAAATGAAGTTTTCATTCAAATCCATC
Source organism: Elephantulus edwardii (assembly GCF_000299155.1). Taxonomy (NCBI): domain Eukaryota; kingdom Metazoa; phylum Chordata; class Mammalia; order Macroscelidea; family Macroscelididae; genus Elephantulus; species Elephantulus edwardii. The sequence goes on along the minus strand of NW_006399908.1, from coordinate 3,450,130 downwards.
ATGTTACTTTCCATACTGATGGAAATTCCCCGGCTTCCTCCCTGTAATTTTAATTTTAAGAACAATCTGTGTCTTACCTTTCTTTAATGGTATTGTGTTGAGCATCCTCCTATTGCCTTTTCCTTCACTCTAAAAATATATATGCTAGTGGCAAGAAGCTGCACTGCAGTCCCAGAGGCACCCAGTTTAAGGCCACTAGCTGCTCTGCAGGAGATGGATGGGCAGTCTCCTCCTGGGTGATGAACTGCCTCTGAAAATGTGCGGGAGAATCGGCTATGGGTGTTGTTGTGTCAACAACAAAACAAAGTTATCTATTTGATAATTTCCATTCCCCTCTCCCTTCCTGTCCATCCCTGCTAACGATCCAGAAATGTGTAAACTTTTCTTTGCTTTCTCTTACAGTGAACTTATACAAGATTTGTTCTTCTGTCACCAATTTATTTCACTTAGCAAAAATGTCCACTGCATCCATATGATGCAATGTTTCCTGATTTCATAATTGTTTTAGTGGTGCATTGCGTCAATGTTTCATTGTGTGAATGTTTCCTTGTGGGGATGTTCCGTTGTGTGACTGTTCATTGTGGGAATGTTCCTTTGTGGGAATACTGCATTGTAAGAATGCTACATTGTGGGAATGTTCCATTGTGGGAATGCTGCATTGTGGGAATGTTCCATTGTGGGAATGCTGCATTGTGGGAATGTTCCATTGTGGGAATGCTGCATTGTGGGAATGCTCCATTGTGGGAATGTGGCATTGTGGGAATGCTCCATTGTGGGAATGTCCCATTGTGGGAATATTCCTTTGTGGGAATACCCTTTCTTTTGTGGTGCTGTTAGGTTGGTTTAAACTATTAACTTTTTGATTACTAGTTCAGTGAAAATAGTTCACTCACTCAAGGGCCTTTTAACTCTCATTTTCAATTGAAGGATGTTTTGAAATCTGAAAAATCCTTTGCTGTTTGTTGACTTATAAACCCATTGCTGTTGAGTCTATTATAACTTGAACAGAGTAGAGCTGCTCAATGTTATGGCTTAATAGAGGTCATGAGCACTCTAACAGAATTTATAATTTTAAAAGTCCAAGATTGTCAAGCATTAACTCTTCATTAAATGGAAGGGTGAATCATTAGAGTGTATAAACAGAAACTTCATTTAAAATGATGCATCAGTTCTCAGTTCTCATATTCTCAGGGTATGTTCCAAGTAGTGGATTAGCTGGGTCATATGGAATTTCTATGTTCAGCTTTTTGAGGAAGCACCAAACTGCCTCCCTGAATGGTTGCACCATTTTACAATCCCACCAACAATGTATAAGTGTTCCTTTCTTGCCACATCATCTCCAACATCTATTACTTGCTGTCCTGCTAAACTTTGCCACTGTAACTGGAGTGAGATGGTACCTCATTGTGGTTTTGATTTGCATCTCTTTCTCTTACTGCCAGTGATTTGGAGCATTTCTTCATATGTCTGTTTGCCTCGAATATCTTCTACTGTGAAATTTTTTTTGCATGTCTTTTGCCCATTTTGTAATTGGGTTATCAGTCTTTTTCTTGTGGAGGCTGAGAACTGAGGCACAAACAGATTTGTACACCAATGTTCATAGCAGCATTATTCACCATTTTAAGAACATGGAAGCAGCCCAAATGTCCAACCACAAATGAATGGATTGAGAAATTATGGTACATTCATACAAAAGAATACTATGTAGCATGCAAGAGCAATAACTTTGTAAATTATTACCTAATTTGGGAGGGACTGGAGAGCATTATGCTGAGTGAACTATCTCAGTCCCACAAGGATAAATATTGTATAAAACCATTATTGTGGAATGAGTATAAGCATCCAGGAGGGGTGGGTGGGAGAGGCTGGAAGCAGAGGAATGTGGATGTGCAGGTGGAGAGGAAGATTAATCATTGGGTTGTACAATTTGATGGGTGGGGAAGTGAGGGAAATTGAAAGAATTTGAGTTTGTATTCAAATTTTATAAATAAACTAGTAGAAAAAAAAATCTAAAAAAAATAGTAAAAAAAAAAAAGATGCAGATTGAAACAGCACCAGTAGCAAAAGTTTCACAACATAGCAAACAATAAATATTGGAGAGCGTCTGGAGAGATTGGAACTCAAGAATTGCTTGTGGGGCTATAAAATGCTACAACCACTCTAGAAGGCAGTTTGGCATTTCTATAAAAAGCTGAACATAGAAATCTCATATGATTCAGCTATTTCACTGCTAGGAATATACCCAAGGAAATCAGAACTAAGACATAAACAGAAGTCTATACAACTTACTTCATAGCAACTGTATTCATAATAGCTAGAAAATGGAAACAGCTCAAATATCCATGAATGGCTTGAGAAAAGTGTGGTACATTCACATAATGGGATACTATGCAGCATTAAGGAAGAAATTTCCTAAAATACTTTGTAACGTGGGTGCGTCTAGAGAGTATTATGCTAAGTGAAATAACTCAGTCACATAAGGATAAATACTGCATAAGATATTAATGTGAAAATAGGATGACTGAGCAGGGTGCTTATAAACATTCAAAAGGGGAAAGGGAAGGAAGAGTAGAAGGGAATCGGGGAAGGGGGAATTGACTGGGGGTAGGAGAGGTTAAAGGGTGGATGGGGGAATGAAAGAGTAGGAAAGATGCAGTGGAAACTTGAAGAGATGGGGTGAAAATAGATCAATAGGAATGAATGATATCAAATACAATGTATATGAATGAATAAAACAAATGTATATGAATGGCTGAATAAAACATACATGAAAGCACACAATGTGTATGAATGATTGTATGCAAACTTAGAAAAGAAAAAACATTGTTTGAAAAATTAAAGATAGTACTCTATCAATAATACCAAGTCTAGAATTCTCAGTTTTTTCTGGGTTGTTTGACTCAGTGACTCAGTGATGCCACCCATCATCTGGTTCTATGTCTTTGTCCTGTGATGCTTCCTTGCTGGATCTGTTCTTGGGCTGGCTCCTCACTCAGTCACAAAATAACTGCCAGGAAAAACAAAAACAAAAAACTAGAGAAGCACATTGTCTTTGGCAGATCTGGAGAGAGAGCAAGACCATGTTTTCCTTTAAACATGGAATTTGAGTGTTCTGTTTAGTGTGAATGGTCTAATTTAGATCATGTGCTCACTTGTGGATTGGAAACTTTCTCCAGGGGGATGTCTACTTCCTGTTGAATTGGATGACTTGGTTTCTGTCTCAGGAGTAGAGCTTTTCTTTGAATGGACGGGAAAGGTGGGTAAAGTCTCTCCAAAAGTTGTGGGCCTATTAGGAAGAAAATAGAGGGGGGGGGTATATGATAAATTTCTAAACAATGACCAAACCCTTTCCCTGCAACTTTTACTGACTCCCAACCCTGTATTTAACAGCACCCAATTACTGGACATGAGAGATTACCTTCCTCTAGCTCAATTTTTCATTCTTTATTTCAGGCCTCGTGATGGGATTAATTTTACGGTATGCTACGGCACCAACTGATCTTGAAAGTGGAACTGTCTATGATTGTGGAAAACTATCCTTCAGTCCATCGACTCTGCTGGTCAATATCACCAACCAAGTTCATGAATACAAATACAAAAGAGAAATAAGCCAGCACAACGTCGGGCCTCACCAAGGCAATGCTATACTTGAAAAGGTAAGATTCTGTCAGAGCATGTATTTTGTTCTCCAGCATATTAATGAAATACTTTATTGTTGTTCTTTACCATCAAATCAGGACTGATTCATAGCTGATCCTTCATCAGGTTTTTCAGAGGCAGCTGGCAGATTTGAACCATATGCCTTTGTTATTGATAGTTGTCATGAAGTCCATTCTGACTCATGAAGGCCCTATATGTTACAGCATAGAACTGTTTTGTAAGGCTTTTTGGGGATGTGATCGTAGCAGATGAAGACTGCCAGGCTTTCTCTTCTATGATACAGTTGGGTGGTTCACACTGATAACCTCTAGGTGAACCATTTACAACACTTAGGGGGTCTAGAGCATTGTATGTTACACTTAATGCAGGGAACCCTGATATTGCACTGGCTTCTACTCAAAAGTTCAGTGGTTTGAACCTTTCAGCCATTCAGTAGGAGGAAGATGTGACAGTTTGATTCAGTAAAGAGCGCGCCTTTGAAAACCCACTGAGGCAGTTCTACTCTGGCCTGTGGATTAGTATAAGCCAGAATCGACTCCATGGCACCTTGTTTTGGTTTTTGTTTGTTTTCTCTTGTTTTTTTATATGTATTGTATTAATATACAAACAGACATACATCTTTCTATGTGTTTGCATATTTTTGTTGTTGGGTGCCATCTAGTCAAGTATGACTCATAGTGAGCCTAGGAAAAAAGATCTGAACTGTGTTCTATCCTGTGCCATCCTCAAACTTTTTGACACACACATCTTTTAAGAAAACACTGTTGAAACAATTTAGTTGACTATGTTGGACATGTTGCAAGTAGGGACCAGTCCTTGAAGAGGGACATCATGCTTGGGACGTTGGAGGGACAGTGCAGGACAGGAAGACCTCCAATGAGATGGATTGGTTCAGTGACTGGAAAAATGGGGGTAGGTGTATCAAAGACAATGAGAGTGGCACAGGATAGAGCAGGGTTTAGGGCTGTTGTACATAGGGTCACTATGAGGTGCAGATGACTCAATGGCACACAACGACAACAACAAGGGCTTAACATCTTGAATTATATCCTTATTGTAAGTTCAGTTGTCTATATCCTTCCCCCATTGCAACTGAGAAAAAATGTGTTTAACATAAATATTTTATAGAAGCCATAATTATATTAAACAAAAATTATAATTCTGCTGACTCTGTTTCATGCTTGAGTCAAGTTTTAACATATATGCTATAAATGCCATTGTACCTATTGACAGCACACTACAGGATTCAAATATTCCTTAAGCAAAAAGGGAAAATAGGGAAGACTTAAAAAGAAGATTCCATTTTCATATTTTGATCTAAAATTACTGGCATTTGCCAATATTAACAAGCTATTAACAACTTGGTTGTTTGTAAATACACTCATAGTTAGTCTCAACAAATCTTGATTCCATCAGCTTAGTTGTTGTTATGTGCTGTCGAGTCGTTTGCGACTCACAGAGACCCTATGCACAACAGCCCTAAACCCTCCTCTATCCTGTGCCAACCGCACTGCCTCTGACACACCCATCCCAATTACCCCAGTCACCGAATCAATCCATCTCATAGAGGGTCTTCCCCTCCTGCGCTGTCCCTCTACCCTCCCAAGCATGATGTCCCTCTCCAAGGACC
>NW_006399908.1:3427517-3443090 GCF_000299155.1 Elephantulus edwardii | reverse complement strand
TAGTGTTCAAGGCCTCAAACCTGTTCCTGAGATGATTCTGAAATTCAGGTGGTATGAAATCAAAGTCATATTTTGGCCCCTGTGGATTTGGTTTAATTTTCCTCAGCTTCAGCTTGAACTTGCATATGAAGTTATATGTAGACATAGAAAACAGGAAATAATTTATGTTTTAGAAAGGTTTTTATTGTTGAAAATGTATGGCATCTTAACCACTACGCAGAAAATGTTAGATCTCAGGACTCAGAGTCAAAAAACAGATGAGTTACCTTTTGTGGTTTCTCTGTGGTCTGGGTCATACTTGGTGTTAGTGAATTATTGGTTTTTTGCGATTTTTTTTTACACGCTTTTCTCATATAATTTGCTATAGGAACAATAAATTGTTCTAGATGTTTCAGAGACAGACCTAAAGAGTCCCTTAATGTTATAAAAGTCCATTGTTATTACTTTTATCAATGGTGTCACTCTGGAGACTAAGGTGCACCTGATACAGGCCATGGTGTTTGTAATCATTTGCTATGCTCAGAGAGCTGGACAATGACTAAGGAGGATAGAAGGGGAATTGATGCGTTTGAGCTGTGGTGTTGGGGAAGAGTATTGAATATACCATGGACTGCTAAGATAACAAACAGGTTCATCCTACAGAGGGTTAAACCGGGCTGCTCCTTAGAGGCAAAGATTCTGAAGCTTTTGTCTGACATACTTTGGACATGTTGCAAGGAGGGACCAGTCCTTGAAGAAGGGTGGAGGGTGGAGGGACAGCGCAGGAGAGGAAGACCTTCTATGAGATGGATTGATTAAGTGACTGGGGTAATGAGGATAGGTGTGTCAGAGATAGTGAGATTGGCCCAGGATAGAGCAGGTTTTAGGGCTGTTGTACATAGGGTTGCTATGAGTCGCAGGCAACTTGACGGCACATAACAACAATAAACAACAATTCTATATGAATTTAGTTTTCTGTAAAATAATTTTTTCTCCCAGTTGACAGAGGTTTTAGACAGGAGGGGACTTGTTCTGTCCTTCCCAACCCCCTTCATTCAATATGTTTTGAATAACTTTAGGTAATGTTTCTATGTTATCTTCTACTGCTACATTTCTAGATTAACTTCCTTGGAGCACTTGGTGAAATCTTCAGAAAGACAAACGAATTATAATATTAGACTAAGTCAGACTTAGTTAAGAAAGTGAACTGAAGCACTTTGGAAACAAAGAAAATTATATTTCCGAAATAAACAGGAAGAACTTCTGGATCTTCTGCTTAGTTTGGACTGTCTATTCTAAATGATCTTCCTGTTTGCATGAAAAATTATCTATCCTAACAGAACTCTGAGAAGAATGGGAATCCCAGAACACTTGATCGTGCTAATGAGAAACCTATACTTGGACAAAGAGTCAGTCGTCAAAACAGAACAGGGAAACATGGCACTGTTCAAAATTGGCAAGGGCGTATGCCAGGGATGTGTTTTGTCTCCATACCTTTTCAACCTGTACGCAAAACAGATTATCTGGAAGGCTGTGGGGTCAAGATTGGAGGAAGATCTATCAACAATCTGCGATATGCAGATGACACAACCCTGCTTGCTGAAACTGAGGAGGACCTGAAGTGCTTGCTGCAGAGGGTCAAGGACTGCAGCCTCCAATATGGGTTGAGGCTCAATGTCAAGAAGACAAAGATTCTCACCACTGGGCCAATTGGTAGCATCAGGATGGATGGTGAAGAGATTGAGACTGTTCACAGCTTTAGTTTGCTTGGCTACACAGTCAATACTCTTGGCACCAGCAGCCAGGAAATTAAAAGGTGTATTGCCATGGGAAAGTCTGCTTTTAAAGACCTCTCAAAAGTACTGAAGAGCAATGGTGTCTCTCTGGAGACTAAGGTGCGTCTGATACAGACCATGGTCTTTGCTATCACTTGTTATGCATCAAAGAGTTGGAAAATGACTAAGGAGGATAGAAGGAGAATTGATACCTTTGAGCTGTGGTGCTGGAGAAGAGTATTGTTGTTACCATGGACTGCTAGGAAACAGATTCATCCTGGAAAGGGTTAAACTGGGTGGCTCCTTGGAGACAAGAATTCTAAGGCTTTGTCAAACATACTTTGGGCATGTTATAAGGAGAGACAGCTCCTTGGAGAGGGACATCATGTTTGGGTGGGTGGAAGGACAGCGCGGGAGGGGAAGGCGAATTGATTCAGTGACTGCGGTAATCGGGATGGGTGTGTCAGAGGCAGTGCAATTGGCACAGGACAGAGCAGAGTTTAGGGCTGTTGTACATAGGGTCACTATGAGTTGCAGGGGACTCGATGGCACATAACAACAACAACAACAACAACAGAACTAATCTGTATGATGACCTTGTTAGTAATCGGAGATTTTCGTTTAGAACACACTCATCCATTTTACATTTGGTTAGTACCTAGAGACAGCTTAAGAAAATCTTGCTGTCTCCATTTTCCTACCCATTTTTATTTATATTTCTAAATAGCACTAGTTCTCCAGATAGATTGACCACTATTTTTGCTATCTAATGCTTCTATAACAGAGATGCCAAAAGTGTGTAGCTTTAAGCAATAGAAATTTATTGTTTCATGATTGGAAAGTCCAGATTTGGAGCACTAGCTCTAGGGCAAGGCTTTCTTTTTCTTTTTGCCTCTGAAGGAAGGCACTTGTCTTCTTTTAACGTTGGTGGGCCTGGAACTCCCTGTAGATCTCCCTTTGTCTTGGTATCAAACTTACTCTAGATCTAGAAGGTTCTCACTGCAGGGCCTCTGAGATCAAAGGACACATTGTATTCTCAGCTCATTTTTCCTTGAAGTAGTTGGGGTTTTCCTACTCTGCTTATTTCTCTCCCTTTTTATCTCTTATAAGAGAAAAAGAGGACTCACGGTATGCCTCATAGAAACTCGGCTTACCAGATTAGGGCTGTGACTTGAGTAATGGTATCACATCTCACCCAAATACACTTGTAACTGATTGGCTGACCTCACCATAGGGGATGATCACATTGTTATGTAACTGGTAAGTTCCATAATTGCATTACTTGCTAACCTACTGGAAAGCATGTCCCCTATTGGTGCAAAACTAGGAGTCCAGGTCCTTTGGGGTACCTATATCAAAGGCAGTGTGGGAGTGTCAGAACTCTTGAAAATTGGCTTTTCCAGCTATTGTGTTAGCCCCCATTAGAGCATGGCTTCTAGCTGCCTTAACTGTGGACACATAGTCTGGGTAATCATCAATAGCTGAGGGAGAAACCAGTAAAAGAGAGCACTTTCCACACTGTGAAAAGGGTGACAATGGTGGTGGAGGGATTGTGCAGTCACTGTCAGAGACAGTGGTGGATAGAGTGTGAAGAGATTGTGGCAAGGTGTAACCAGAGAGAAAGGGTACACTTAAAGTTTTCGCTTGCTGGAGGATTGAAGGAAAAGCTGACTTGTAACTGATCTGAGATAAAGTTGCTGAATGAGAAAAAAGAGGCTTGTTGCATTTGTGCTGCTGAACTGAACCTACACTTTCATTGGTTGTCTTTCACTAATTGAGGAATTATGTTTTCTTGTTATTCTGGCTTGGGATTGCTGAACAAAACCTGGACTTGCATTTTGTGTTGTTCTTTGCCTCTCACACTCTCCAAACTATTTCCTTAATAAACTCCACAACTGTGAGTAAAGTCTGTAAGTCTTGACATGAATATTGGACCCAGGGGTTGATAGAAAAAGGTGCAGGAGCTTGGTGAGTGGCATGTCTGACCTTGTCGCTATATGTAGGTAATATGAATATTATTGATAGGGACAGTTCCCTTTTACCAAGCCTGTAGAAGTCAGACTTGACCACATTGTATCATCTGCTCCTTTTGCAAGGTTACTGGTCATTGTTTTGAAAAGTAAGAGGATGAGAAAGTGTTTTTTATTCCCAACTAGAAATATATAATGCTTTTATGCCTTATAAACATATAAACATTTCAGAAAAGCCTGTATGTCAATCTTGTTTTGTTCAGTGTTCAACCTAGGTAAAGTCTAGAAAAGGGAAAAAAAAGATTTCCACTTGAATATTTTTGACAACAATATTTTCTACAAATTATGACTATGTAATAAATGAACAATAACCTTCCAAGAGGGTAAAAAGAAATTGTATTGCTCTGCTATTTATTCACCCAGTGTTTCCCATAACATTCGTTATATTACCTTATATATCTCCAGATATGCTTAACTGGGTTTACTCTTCTGGGTTGTATTTTATATTACACAATTGCTGTACAAACATGAACTTATTATACAAATACAATTAAATAAGCTGTTGTTTTTTAAGTGCTTTCAAGATGACTAAGATCTGAACCATGTTGTCTCCCGAGCCAGCCTCACCATCTCTGACATACCTTGACACCATTGCCATTGCCACAGTCACTGTGTCAATCTATCTCATGTACTGTCTTCCTCTCCTGCACTGACTCTCCACTCTTCCAAGGATGATGTTCTTCTCTAAGGAATGACCCCCCTCCTGGCAATATGCCAAAAGTATGTGAGATGGGGTTTCAAAATTCTTGCCTCCAAGGAGCAATCTGGTTTCATCCTCTTTATGACAGACCTACTTGTTCTCTTAGCAGTACATGGTGCGTTCAGTGGTCTTCTCCAGCACCACACCTCAAAGACATCTTCTTCTGTTATCCTTGCTTGTTTGTCCTCTGATACATAGGAACCAGTTTGGATACATCACTCTCAAAGGCAAGGCAAGCAATTGTGAAGACCATGGCTTGGGTCAGGGTCACCTATGGTTCAGTTCTGACTTTACAGTATGCAACAAAAACATGTCTTAGGAGGGACGAGAGATAAGATTTTAAGGAAGAGTAATTGATTGTAAAAATGATAGGAGCTTGAGTGTGTGGGTGATGAGTAGGGTTGATAAGAATATCTTCAATAAAGAGACAGGCATAATTCAAAGGTGGGAGAGGAGGTACAAGATATTTAAGGAAAGAAAAGTGCTTCCTAATTGTTGAAGCATGGAGACCAGTGGAATTCAAGGTTGGATATAGGACAGAGCCAAGTTACCAAAGCCCTTGAATGCTAGTTGAATAATACCAACTTTGTTGGGTTTTTATTGTTTATTTTATTTTTTAATATCATTCTTCTTAAATTTATTTTATACTGGTTTACGTACAACTTTCATATACATTGTTTTTCATACTGGATCATTCCTCTTTCCTTTTCCCACCTCTTCCTCCACCCACAAATTTTTTCCACCCTATGATTAATCCCTCCCCCTTTGCCCTTTAATCTTCATACTCACTCTACAATAATTATCCTACATGTTGATGAGCCTTCCTCCATTCCTAATGCCACACTTCTCCTCATAGAGCCCAGCTTCCTGGGTATTTGGTTCCACAGATAGACTGAAAAGGTATGGAGATAGGACACATCCCTGGCATATACCCTTCCCAGTTTTGAACCATGCAGTGTTTCCTTGCTCTGTTCTGACGACTGCCTCCTCATCCAAGTATAAGTTTTGCATAAGCACAATCAAGTGTTCTGGGATTCCCATTCTTCTCAGTCAGCCACAGTTTTTTGTGATCCACAAAGTCAAATGCCTTTGCATAGTCAATGAAACACAGAAAAACATTCCTCTGGTACTTTCCACTTTAAGCCAAGTTCTAACTGACAGTAACTATAATATCCCTAGTGCCATTACCTCTTCTAAATCCAGGCTGCACTTCAGGCAGTTCTCTGTTGATATGCTCTTCCAGTCGTTTTTGGACGATCTTCAACAAAATCTTGCTTGCATGTGATATCAGTGATAATGTTTGATAATTTCCACACTCTGTTGGGTCACCTTTCTTTGTAATTGGAACAAATATAGATCTCTTCTAGTCAGAAGGCCAGATGGTTTTCCTCCAGATTTCTTGGCACAACTTGGTGAGCACATCCAGGGCAGCATCTGTTTGTTTAAATATATTAATTGGTATACTGTTAATTCCTGGGACCTTGTTTTTTCCAACCCTCCTTGCTGAAACTGAGGTGGACCTGAAGTAGGGGCTGCAGGAGGTCAAGGACTGTAACCTTTAAAATGGATTGAAGCTCAATATCAAGAAAACAAAGATTCTCATTACTGGGCTGATTGGCAGCATTGTGATGGATGGCGAAGAGATTAAGATTGTAAACAGCTTTAGTTTGCTTGGCTCCACAATCAACACTCTTGGTACCAGCAGCCAGGAAATTAAAAGATGTGTTGCATTGGGAAAGTCTGCTGTCAGAGACCTCTCCAAAGTCCTAAAGAACAATGATGTCAGTCTTGAGACTAAGGTACACCTGATACAGGCCATGGTCTTTGCAATCACTTGCTATACATCAGAGAGCTGGACAATGACTAGGGATGATAGAAGGAGAATTGATGCCTTTGAGCCGTAGTGCTGGAGAAGATTATTGAATATACTGCGGACTGCTAAGAGAACAAACAGGTGCATCCTGGAGAGGATGAAACCAGGCTGCTCCTTGGGGACAAGTATTCTGAAGCTTCATCTGATATATTTTGGACATGTTGCAAGTAGGGACCAGTCCTTGGAGAGGGATGTCATGCTTGGGAGGGTGGAGGGACAGAGCAGGAGATGAAGACCCTCAATGAGATGGATTGTTTCAGTGACTGGGATTATGAGGGGTTATGGCATGTGTCAGAGACATTAAGATTGGCACAAGATAGAACAGGACAGCATTCAGTATGGATTGCATCTCAATATCAAGAAAACAAAAGATTCTTACCATTAGACCCATAGGCTGTGTTGTGATGGACAGAGAGGAGATTGAAACTGTCAACAGCTTCATCTTGCTTGCATCCACAATCAACACCCTTGGTACTAGCAGCCAAGAAATAAGGAGACACACTGCAATGGGAAAATCTGCAATTATTCACCTTTCCAAATTATTGAGAAGTAGTGAGGACTAAGGTGAGTCTGATTCAGGCCATGGTCTTTCTGATTACTAGCTATGCATCTGAGACCTGAACAATGAATAAGGATGATAGAAAATTAATTAATGCCTTTGAGCTGTGGTGTTGGAGAAGAGCACTGAACATTCCACGAATGTGCAAGAAAATGCCAGTGTTATTCGGACGCAAGAATGATGAGGCTTCACCAAAAAGACTTTGGACATATTTCTAAGAGGTGCTATCCCTTGTTGAAGGACATGATGTTGGGGAGGGTGGAGAGTCAGTGAAGGAGAGGAAGACCCTCGACAAGGTGACTGCTGTAATGGGCACTTGTGTGAGGAAGTGTGAGCATGGCACAGGACAGGACTGGTTTCAAATATTTTGTTCATAGAATCTCTATGAGTTGTACTCAATTTGATCGCACCTAACAATGACGACAACAACAACATAGGTTTGCTATGAAACTCAGACAATGGGACATAACACCAACAACATAAGACTGAGTTAGTTCACTTAGCATCATGCTCTCTAGTCCCTCCCATGTTAGGTAGTAATTTACAAAATCATTGTTTCTGCATGTTGCATAGAATTCTATTTTATGAATATACCATAATTTCTTAATACCAACTCTTCTTGTAGTCAGATGGAATAAATGAGATTTTTAGTATAAAGCAAAGTGATGGGTAAGTACTAAGTTCAGTGTAGAGAGTAACAAAGGGAAGACATGTGAGTCTAAGCTTAGATAACAGAAAGGCGATGGAGAGAAATAAGGAAGGAAGTATCTGTAGGGCTTGGGTTAACCATCAGGAAAAGAAAAGCAGTCCTGGTCTTCTGCGTTCACAGAAAAGTGGTGGGGCAGAAATAGGGAAGCTCAAAGTCAAGGGTGGTGCAGATTTGTAGGAGAAAAATCACAAGTATGCTTTAACAGCCAATAGATGAATGACTGTCAATATATTTCCTCATTAATTTATGCGTCATTGATTTAGCACCTTATGTGTTTACTGTATTAAGTTTGAAAGATCCACAAGCGATTTAGCTGGAGAGGTCTTGCAGACCTGGTACATTTTTTAGAAGTTGTCAGCACAGTTAAATTTATACTTCCTACCCCTCATAAATCAGTTGACTATAATTGAGACAGCGACGGAAGCTAGAAATCCACTGAAAATTTTGCCAAGTATCCACTTCCCTTGTGACAAGTGACAATATCACTTTGTAAGAAAAGTTGTCTTGAAGTTTCATTGCTGAGCAATCTGTCCTGTCTCTCATTTCCTCAGAGAGAATTAGAGGCTACAAGTAGGTCACTGTAGTTAGTGTCAATTGTGGTAACGATCATGCTATATGTTTTAGAGATATTTTGAAGAAGCTCTTTGCCTTGGTTGCCTCATCCTCCATTAACAAAAGCACTACAAGTGGGCAGTTTTAATGGAAGGAAGTTATTTTCTCACAGTTTAGAAGGATAAAAAATCTCAATTCAAGTAATTTGCTCTGAAGAGAAGTCCTTCGTTCTTTTATTCACCTTCTAGTTGTTGCCAGTAATCCTTGGGTCTACGTGCATGGTGGAGTTCATCTCCAAATGGCATATGAACCCGTGTGTCTATGTATAGACGCTTCATACTCTTCTTTATAAAACACTACTCTAAAGGGATTTGTTTTAAAACTAATCCTAGCCTATATAACTTTATTAACAATACCAGGAAAACTCATTTCAAAAAGAATCGCATTCCTAGCTATAGGGTTAAGGAATCATCATCACCATGTATTAAATTACCCCAATTTATGAGTGTGGTGTCTGTGGGTCCAGCTTTAAGAAGGAGGGATCTGGAAAGCTAATGAGTCCAGGTGGGGCTCAGAATGCAGACTTTGAGAGTGCAGGCCTCAGAGGCTGATGATTCCAATGGTCATTATTGAGGAAGAGAGTTATAGAGTGCCAGCTTGAGTCCAAAGCCTACAAGGCCACTGGTTCAAATCCTACATGAGCAGATATCCAGAGGCTAAGGTGCACCTGATCCAAACGATGGTATTGTCATTGCTTTCTGTGCATCTGAAAGTTGGACAACATACCTGTAAGGATGGCAGAATTGATGCCTTTGAATCGTGGTGTTGGAAAAGAATGCTGAATATCTCACAGACCGCTGAAGAACAAACAAGTCTGTCTCGGAGGCAGTGCCAGCAGGCTGCTCTTTAGAATCAAGGATGGTGAAACTTCATCGCATACATTGGGTATCCCATCAGGGGAGGGGTTGGGAAGCCTTTGGAAAAAGGATACCATTTTGGGAAAAGTAAACCGTTAGAGAAAGAGAGAGTGATCCTCAACCAGGTGGATTGACACAGTGACTTTAACAAAAGGCAAGAGCATATCGGAGATGAGGAGGATGACACAGGATACAACAAGGTTGAGATGGTTCATAGGACCATCATGAGTCATAGTCAACGTGACTTTAATACCTAACAACAAGAAGATTTACCAGAGTCAATGTGCTCATACACAAACCCCCCCCCCCTACACACACACACTTTAGAAGATCTCTCCTTCATTATCAGGCTGGTCAACTGTTCTGTACAGACAGTACTACATCTAACCCTGATACATTAACATCCTGTTGTTATTGTTGTTGTTGTTGTTATGTGCCGTCGAGTTACTTGCGACTCATAGCAACCCTATATACAACTCTAAATACAGCCCTAAACTCTGCTCTGTCTTGTGCCAGTCGCACTGTCTCTGATACACCCATCCCAATTACCCCAGTCACTGAATCAATCCACCTCATAGAGGGCCTTCCCCTCCTGTGCTATCCCTCCACCCTCCCAAGCATGATGTCCCTCTCCAAAGACCGGTCCCTCCTTACAACATGTCCAAAGTATGTCAGAAGTACGTCAAAGCCTCAGAATCTTTGCCTCCAAGGAGCCTCCCAGTTTAACCCTCTCCAGGATGAATCTGTTTGTTTTCCTTGCAGTCCATGGTACATTCAATACTCTTCTCCAGCTCCACAGCTCAAAGATATCAATTCTCCTTCTATCCTTCCTAGTCATTGTCCAACTCTCTGATGCATAACAAGTGATAGCAAAGACCATGGCCTGTATCAGACACACCTTAGTCTCCAGAGAGACACCCTTGAAGTTAAAATTTACATCACATATGATAGGTTCCATATATATTGAGGATCATGGCCACACTGGCACATAATAGAAACCCTCATTACGTACTTGCTCATTGCTTTTGAGTTGGAACTTACTCATAGCTGAGCTTCCAGCAGGTTTCTGGTAGGCAGTAAATTGCACAGGAGGAGATTATTCATATTTCTCCTGTGGTACCACTGGCAGATTGGAACTGCCAGAGGGGACCTGTCCTTGAGTTAGTAGTACAGTTCCCTATGGATTATACCACTGATCTCCCAATTAGCCATCACAGAGGGGGCATACATCAATCCATCACAAGCTTATAAACAAATAACTTTTAAGACAATTTTATTTTGCAGTTGTTGTTGTTGTTATGTGCCATCGAGTCACCTGTGATTCATAGAGACCCTATGTACAACAGCCCTAAACTCTGCCATATCCTGTGCCAATTTCACTATCTCTACACACCTACCCCCATTAACCCAGTCACTGAATCAATCCATCTCATGAGGAGCCTCCTCTCCTGTGCTGGTCCCTCGTTGCAACATGCCCAAACTATGTCAGAAGAAGCTTCAGAATCCTTGACTCCAAGGAGCAGCCTGGCTTCACCCTCTCCAGGGCAAACCTGTTAGTTTTCTTAGCAGTTCATGGTATATTAAATACTCTTCCCCAACACCACAGCTCAAAGGCATCAACTCTCCTTCTGTCATCTCTAGTCATTGTCCAGCTCTCTGATGCATAACAAGTGATTGCAAAGACCATGGCATGTATCAGGTGCACCTTAGTCCCCAGACCGACATCGTTTCTCTTCTGTACTTTAGAGAGGTCTCTAACTGCAGACTTTCCCATCACAATTTCGTGGCTGCTGGTGCCAAGAGTGTTGACTGTGGATCCAAGCAAACCAAAACTGAGCAATTTCAATCTCTTCGCCATCCATTATGATACTGCCAATAGATCAAGTGGTGAGAATCTTTGTCTTCTTGATATTGAGCCTCAATCCATACTGAAGACTGTAGTCCTGACCTTATACAACAAGCAATTCAGGTCCTCCTCAGTTTCAGCAAGCAGGGTTGTGTCATCTGCATAATGCAGATTGTTCATGATTCTTCCTCCAATCCTGATACCGCATTTCGCCTCATAGAGCCCAACCTCCCACATAATCTGTTATGCATAAAGATTGAAAAGGTATGGAGAGAGGACACAGCCCTGGCATACACCCTTCCCAATTTTGAACCACGCAGTGTTTCCCTTTTCTGTTCTGATGACTGCCTCTTGGTCCAAGTGTAGGTTTAGCATTAGCACCATCAAGTGTTCTGGGATTTCGATTCTTCTCAGAGTTAGCCACAGTTTGTTATGATGCACACAGTCAAATGCCATTGTATAATCAATGAAACAAAGATAGACATTCTTCTGGTACTCCTTGCTTTCAGCTAAGATCCATCTAACATTAGCTACAATATCCCAAGTACCACAACCCTGTCTAAACCCAGCCTGCACCTCTGGTTGTTCTCTGTTGATGTGCTGTTCCAGTTGTTTTTGGATAATCTTCAGCAGAATCTTGCTTGCATGTGATGTTAATGATATTGTTTGATACTTTCCACACACTGCGGGATCACCTTTCTTTGAAATGGGAACAAATATAGATCTCTTCCAGTCAGTTGGCCAAGTGGTTGTCCTCCAGATTTCTTGGCACAACTTGGTGAGCATATCTAAGGGCAGCATCTGTTAGTTGAAATATGTCAGTTGGTATACCATCAATTTCTGGGGCCTTATTCTTAGCCAATTCTTTCATCACCATAGGCTCTTGCTCAGGGAAGATGCCCAAGCCACAAGAAGTTAAACTTGGAGCAGAAATTAAAGAGAAAGGACTTTTCCTTCAGAACATCTGAAATAAGAAGGCTTCCCTAACATTAGAGCTTTATATTTGGACTTACAGGCCTCTAAATACACTGATCACAACATAAGAAATTGGCAGCATCTTGACTAATTTGGAATCACAGAAACATACAAAGCTTGAGATATAAGCTCTCAGATCAAGGGATCTATAGCAGAAGGTAGGTGTTGAAGGGAGTAGGTGGGAGTAGAAGGGAATGCTGGTGAAGTAGGGAAAGGGGTGGGTTAAGAGACTCTTGTCAAGGGCAGGGACAACACTAAAACTACTGGCTATTTCTACAATTGGGAAAGATCTTTCATCTGCATTGTTTTTTTAAAATGCTTGTCTGTCAGATACTTTTCTAAATCTGAGCATTCAGATTAAGACAGACTAGGGAAGGAGGCATTTCCACTTCCGAAATATCAAGCCTTCAAAAACCCTATGTATAATAGAATACACTTAGCCTAGCAGATAGGGCAACAGATGTGGAACTTTCAAATATGGAAATACTAGGGAGGAGGAACCCACTAGCGGTTGGAACATGGAATGTGAGAATTATGAATGTAGGAAAGTTAGATATTGTTAAGAAAGAAATGGCATGCATAAATATTGACATACTAGGTATTGGCGAGATGAGATGGACTGGATGGGGCATTTTGTATCAGATGATCATATGATCTACTATGCTGGAGATGAAAAGGTAAGGGAAAATGGGGTTTCTTTCATATTTAAAAAAAGTAATTTCTAAATGAGTCCTGAAATATAATATTGTGAGTGACAGGATAATATCCATACTCATACAAGGAAGTCTAGTGAATACCACTAAGATTCAAAAATATTCACCAACAACCGGAGCCAAAGAAGAGGAAATAGAAGATTTCTACCAGCTTTTGCAGTTGGAGATTGATCAAACATGCAATCAAGATGCATTGATAATGATTGTTGACTGGAATGCAAAAGTAGGAAACAGAGAAGAAAGATCAGTAGTTGGAAAGCATGGACTTGGTGACAGAAATGAAGCTGGAGATAGCATGATAGAATTTTGCACAATCAACAATTTATTCATTGCAAATACCTTTTATAAGAAACATAAACACAGGCTATACACATGGATTTCACCTGATGGTATGCATAGGAAGCAGATAGATTACATCTGTAAAGAACTATTGGAGAAGCTTACTATCATCTCTGAAAAGTAGGCCTAATGCTGATTATGAAACAGACCACCAACTACTCATATGCAAGTTTAAGCTGAAGCTAAGGAAAGTGAAAGCCCACAGGAACCAAAATATGAACTTGAGTCTATCCCACCTGAATTTCAAAACCATCTCAGGAACAGGTTTGAGGCCTTGAACACTAATGAGTGGAGACCAGATGAGTTATGGGAAGATATCAAGAATATTTTCCAGGAAGAGTGCGAAAGGTCAGTACAAAGACAGAGGAAGAAAAAATGACCAAAATGGATGTCAGAAAAGACTCTGAGTATTGCACTGGAATGTTGAGAAGCCAAAGCAGAAGGAAGAAATCAAGACATTAAGGAGCTGAACAGGAGATTTCAAAAGGCTGCACGACAAGACAAAGTAAAGTACTATAATGAAATGTGCAAAGAGCTGGAGTCAAAATCAAAGCGCCCAAACTCTCTCAGCATTTCTTAAGTTCAAGGAACTGAAGAGGAAATTCAAGCCTCGAGTTGTAATACTTAAGGATGCTTTGGCCAGAATATTGAGTGATTCCTGCAAGTATTAAAAGAAGATGAAAAGAGTATACAGAGTCATTATACCAAAAGTAATCGGCAGACACAGAAGAATTTAATGAAACAACATACGAACGAGAGCCCATGGTTTTTGAAAAAAAATATCAATGTCTATTTTTCTCCCACTGCTCAACTTGTTACAATAATGATCGTTAGCTTTTTGTTGTTTAGAGTTTCAATTCTAATATGGTTATTATATGTATTTATATATATGTTCATGTATTTTATGCTATTTTCAGTTTTTACTTGACTATTCTGCCTTCAGAATCCTGAAGACAAGATTCTTCTGATAATAGGGACAGTTTGTCCAGAGAGAGTCCCTGAATGAGGAAATAAATATAAGCAGTTAACACAGGGACCTCTTTGGGAAAGATTAAAAAAAATGTTTGAGAGGAATTCAATTAAAGACTATGGTATCCACAATTAACACTCATGGCCCCAGCAGTAATGAAATCAAAAGACTAATTGCATTGCGAAAATCTGCTGTCAGGGACCTCTGCAGAATGCTAAAGAGCAACAATATCAGTCTAGGGAGTAAGGTACAACTGATCCAGCCATGCTCTTCACAATTACTTGCTACACGTCAGAGAACTGGGCAGTGACTAAGGATGACAGAAGAAGAATCAGTGCCTTTGAGTTGTGGTGCTGGAGAAGAATATTGAAAATAACATAGACTGCCAAGAGAATAAACAGATCTTTCCTGGTGAGGGAGAAACCTGATTTCTCCTTGGAAACAAGGATTTTGAAGTCTGTGTGCCAAATTTTGGACATATTGCTAGAAAAGGCCAGTCCCTGAACAATTTTAAACTTGGAAGGGTTGATGAGGTTCAGTGCAGGAGAGGAAGACGGATGAGGTGAATTTACACAGTAACTGAGATAATGGGGCTTGGTAAGTCGGAGAAAGTGAGATTGACTCAGAATAGGGCAGAATTCAGAGTTAGCGTACATAGGGTCACTATGAATCATAGTTGACTCAATGGCGCATAACAACAACAGTAACATTCGTAGTGAGGAAAAACAAGTACCAACATTCTTGTTAGATTCTGTCAACTGTTTTTCTACAGGGAGTTTGTTGTTATACACTGGTGAGTTGGAACCAACTCTTTGCTAACTCTTCAGTGCATTTTCAGAGGCAGTAAATCACTTTCTTCTGTGGAGCAGGTAGTAGATTTGAAGAGCAAGCCTTTGAGTTGGCAGGGCAGGTCCTTTACCACTTAGCCACCAGAGCTCCATCTGGAGAGTTAGGCTTAGTGATCTGTTTGTGGGTTGTTCTTTTGTTTTTTTGTTTTATGATAACTGTTGGCTTTTACCACATGAGATTCTTGGAGAATCTCAAGTCTAATGGGGAATGGGTTGATGCCTGCATATTATAAAATTAACTGACTTGGGATTAATAAACAGATGTAAAACTTAATTTGTTTTAGCTGTTTCTTTTACACCCTTGTTTAATTTTCTTACAGAGAGTTAGTTGGCTGAGCTGCTGATCACAGAAATGTCCCTTGTTATTGTTGTCAGATGCTGTCGAATCAAGTTCAACCCATAATGACCATATGAACAACACAGCTGAACCCTGTCCTATCCTGTGCTATCCTCACACTTCCTGATATACTAGAGCCCAAAGCAGCAGTCACTGTGTCAACTCATCTGGATGAGAGTCTGCCTCTCTTTCACCTGTCCTCTGCCTTTCTTTTTTTTTTAAAAAAGTTTATTTTATTTTATTATTTTTTTGTATGTACCGTCAAATCGGATCTGACTGGTACAGGAGGAGATTGTCCCTCCTTCTCCAGCAGAGCATCTGGTGGATTTAAACTATGCACCTCTGGGATTGCAGTGCAGTTTCTTGCCACTGGGCCACCAGAGCTCCCTTATCCTCTGCCTTTCTTTTTTTTTTTTTTTTCTATAATTACATTTTATTAATTTTCATAAAC
>NW_006399908.1:3412212-3425089 GCF_000299155.1 Elephantulus edwardii | reverse complement strand
AATGCCTTTAACCTCTCTCCATTAAGAACAATGTTGGCTCTTGGGTTTTCATAGATACTTTTTACTATGTTGAAGAAATTCCCCTCTAATCCTCTGCCTTTCTAAGCATCATGTTCCTCTTCAAAAAATAGCCTATCTTAGCAACATGCACAAAGTATGTGAGATGAGACTTCAAAAGTCTAGCCTCCAAGGAGCAGCCTGGCTGCACTTTCTCTAAGCCATATTTCTTCTTTTGACAGTCCTGCAGTACAAAACACATTAGTTTTTCCTCTGTCATCCTTATTCATTGTCCAGTTCTCAGATGCACAGCAAGTGATCAGAACGACCATTGTCTGAATCAGATGCACCTTAGCCATCAAACTGACAAAATTACTCCTCCGTAATTTGGAGAGATTGCTGACTGCGACTTTCCTGTGCAATACATCTGCTGATTTCCGGACTGCTACTAACAAGGGGGTTGATTGTGGGTCCAAGTAACATGAAATCATTGACAACTTCAATCTTTTCTCCATCTATCATAAGTTTGCCTATTGGTCCAGCAGTAAGAATTTTTGTTTTCTTGAGGTTGACATGCAATCCATACTGAAGGCTGTATTCTTTGATCTTCTATAACAAGCAATGTAACTCCTTCTGACTTTCAGCAAGCAAGGTGTCTCCTCTACATAGCGCAGGTTATGAATAGACCGTCCTCTGATTTTGATGTCACATTGTTTTCCACAGATTCCAGCTGCTCAAAAATTTACTCAGCATACATATTCAAACTCATGCAGAGAAAACACAACTTTGACACACTCCTTTCTTAGTTTTAAACTATGTAGTGTTTCCTTGCTTCATTTGCACAACAGCATCTTGGTTCAATATAGGTTTTGCATGAGCACAATTAAGTATTCTGGAATTCCCATTCTTCTCAATGTTAGTAAAAATTTGTTATTGTCCACACAGTCAAATGTCTTTATTGTTTGTTGTTGTTCTATGTCATCATGTCGCTTGTGGCTTATAGCGACCCTATGTACAATAGCCCTGAAACCTGCTCTATCCTGTGCCAACCTTATTGTCTCTGACACACCTGCCCTCATTACCCCAATCACTGAATCAATCCATCTCATCGATGATCTTCCTCTCCTGTGCTGTCCCTCTACCCTCCCAAGCATGACGACCCTCTCCAAGGACTGATCCTTCCTTGCAACATGCCCAATGTATGTCAGATGAAGCCTCAGAATCCTTGCCTCCAAAGAGCAGCCTGGTCTCACCCTCTCTAGGATGAACCTGTTTGTTCTCCTAGCAGTCCATGGTATATTCAACACTCTTCTCCAGCACCACAGCTCAAAGACATCAATTCTTTTTCTATCATCTCTAGTCATTGTCAAGCTCTGTGATGCATAGCCTTTACATAGATAATAAATCATATATAGGTATTCTTTCTGATACTCTTTACTTTCAGCCAGGATTCATCTAACATCAGCAGTGATATACTTGGTGCCACAGCCATTTCTAAATCCACCCTGCACATCTTGCAGGTCCCTGACTATGTACTGTTCTAGCCATTTTTTAATCATCTTCAGCAGTGTTTTAATTGTTGTTGTTGTTATTATTAAGTGTCCTTGAGTCATAGGCAGCTCATAGCAACCTTTTGAACAAAAGACCTGAGCATTGTTCATAGAGTTTTCGGAGGCAAGCCATTTCGAAAATGGATGCCACTCCTGCTTCCAAGCTTGTTTTAATCTGGAAGCTCCACCAAACACTGTCCACCATGGGTAACCATTATCGCATACATATGTATGATAATAATGATGTTTGATAGTTTTCTCATTCTGTTAGGTCATCTCTCTCCTATGTGATATAATAACTCTGTATTCCCTCTATCCTCCTTTGGTGCTTCCTGGATCATTGAACGTATTTCCCATGTTGTGTTGTTGTTATATTTTCCTCTCTAGCACAGTAAACTTCGGTAACAGAAAAAGAGCTATGAGAATGAAGGGAATGTCTTCTCAGACAGATTTCTTACTTCATGTCTCAGAAAATATAGACTCCCTGGAAGATAATTAGGATGCCCATTTCCTTTCTCAGCACCATGATAGATGAAGAAGAGACTGAGGTTCCAGTTACAGCTTGCTCAGCTCCACAATCAACACTCTTGGCACCAGTAGACAGGAAATGAAATGATGAATTGCACTAGGTAAATCAGCTGTCAAAGACCTCTCAGAGTCCTGAAGAGCAACAATATCAGTCTAGAGATTAAGGTGCACCTGGTCCAGGCCACAATCTTCACAATTACTTGCTATGCATTAGAGAGCTGGATAGTGACTAGGGAGGACAGAAGAAGAATTCATGCCTTTGAAATGTGGTGCTGGAGAAAAGTCTTGAACATACCACGAACAGTCAAGAAAACAAATAGGTCTGCCTTGAAGAGGGTGAAACCATATTTCTCCTTAGAGGCTAGAATTTTGAAGCTCCGTCTCACTTACTTTGGGCACGTGACCAAGAGGGATTTGGCGTTGGAAAAGAACATGGTTGGAAGGATTGAGGGACAGCGCAGGAGAGGAAGACCCCAGATGAGATGGATTGACACAGTAAGTAGAGCAAGGAGGGTAGGTGTGTCGGTCAGTGAGACTGGCTCAGGACAGGGCAGGCTTCAGAGCTGTTGTACATAGGATGTTAGAGTTACAGGTGACTCAACAGCACCTAAGAGCAACAACAACAACAACAGCATTACATATCTCAGTTACTTCAGTTTCCTTATTTTTGCTTGGTCTTGAACAATTTTGTTGTTTCTGTGTGCCATCAAGTTGATTACAACTCAGAGCGACCCTGTGAGCAGCTGCTATGAACCTTGCCCTGTGCCATCCTCACGGACTCTGACAAGCTCAGGCCCATTCTTCTGGTCACAGTCTTCATCGAGGGTCTTTAGCTCAGCTGTGGACCCACCACCTTTCCCAGCTTGATGACTTTTTCTAAGAGCCGGCCCTTCCTAACATCATCCCCAAAGTATGTGAGCTGACATTTCACCATCCTTGTCTCTAAGGAGCATCCAGGTTGCACTTCCTCCAATAAACACCTGTTGTTTCTTCAGTCCGTGGGGTATTCAGTTCTCTTCTCCAGCACCACCATAGGTTAGCAAAACCACAATGGGCAGTCTTTGGCCCCTGTATTATGGCCGTGTACAGAAGCCCATGATTTCTTTTGTTTAATTATTGTCGTTCCAGAAGGTACAAGTGATAGCACAAATGTATTGTCTAGGAAGCACGGCAAGCCGGCATGGCCCTACACACCATTAATTCATACTCCACAGTGCTGGGTACTTGCCACCAGCATAGATTTCACCAAATAGGGCTTCCATGACAGGTTTGGTTGGGTTCTGCTTTTTCCAAGTTTTCAATTGTGATTTTTTTTTTTTTACTAAAAATGTGTTTTTTTAATAATATAAGTACAAAATTTTATTTCTTTATACAACCGTAATTCAATTGTGATTTGAGTGAAAGTTTACAGGGAAAGCTGGTTTTCCAATCAGCCGTTTGTTCACTTTATGTTTTGTGGCATTGGTTATAAATCCCCGTACTGTAAAGCACTCTTACAGGTTCTTCTTGGTATTCCCACTTGCATTTGTCCCTATTTCCTCTCCTTTCCTACCTTCTGAGCTTTTTCCTGCAGCAAGTGCTGCCCTGTTGATTATGCAGAGCTGATTGCTCCAAGCAATGTTCCTCTTTGGTGTTGTTCATGATCGTAGAGGGCTCTCTGTTGTTTGTTCAGAGCTTGTGTCGGGAATTCCAGTGCCAGGCTTGGTAGGCGATCAAGGGTCATGGTCATGAAGGTGGGTCCTAGCGGTCACTTTCAGACTAGAGAGTCTAGTCTTTTCAGAATTAATAACTTTCATTCCACCATGTGTCTTCCATTCTCCCAGAGACATCCGGTCATGATTCCTTGCATCTTGGTAGCAAGATAATCTAGGCCTTTTGACCTTTGTACCATAGAAACTAAAGTTCATCTGATCTTTCAGTCTTTTGTACCAATTGTTTTTCTCCACTTTCCTTTGCTCCAGAGCAAGAGAGACCAATAGCTGCACCTACGATGACAGCGTAGAATTGTCTAAGATTCTAGTCATTACTCAGCAGTGTAGACTGTAGAGCAGTGTCTCTGTAGACTGTGTTATGCCAACTGACCTTGAAATCACCTACAACTCATTCAAGTAAATCAAACCTTAAAGGTGTGTGGTTATGGCTGAGAAGTTTGCACAATTTTGCTCCCTGTTTGCGCTATATACATGGGTCTGGATACAGCACCTGCAAATATATATGTAGAAATAACTTTGGGTAAACCTATGTTGTCAAGGATGCGTTGCTGGGAATTCTGCCACTGTTCCTTCCTCTAAGAATCCTAGCTCATTCAGTGAAAGATCACAATGTGTTATTGTCTAAATTAGCTAATGCTGATATAACAAAAATGCCAATAACAAGTGGATGACTTTAGAAAACAGAATTTTTTTTCTTGAAGTTTGTAGACTATGAACCCAAATCAGAAGCCTATGTATATTTCTTCCTACCTTGTTCGTAGCCCCAGATATCCCTGGTTCCTTGAAGTTTGTTGGCTTGGAAATGATTCTCTTAGGACATCTATTTTCCCTCTAAGTGCATGACATATGTCTGCTATAGTCTTTCAGTAACTAAAGATGATTGTGTTTAAAGGGAGCTCCAGTGACCTAGAGGCCAAGGGAACTGAGTTGCCAACCCAGAGGGGATACCTCCCTGTCAGTTAGAATCTAGACTCCACCCCAATTGGTGTGACTTCAATGGTTGTTGTTGTTGTTGTTATGTGCCATCGAGTCACTTGTGACACATCCGACCCTATGTAAAATGGCCCTAAACTCTGCTCTGTCCTGTGCCAATTACACTGTCTCTGAAACACCCATCCCAATTACCCCAGTCACTGAATCAATCCACCTCACAGAGGGTCTTCCCCTCCTGCGCTGTCCCTCCACCCTCCCAAGCATGATATCTCTCTCCAAGGACCGGTCCCTCCTTACAACATGTCCAAAATATGTTAGACAAGGCCTCATAATCCTTGCCTCCAAGGAGCAGGTCAGTTTAACCCTCTCAAGGAGGAATCTGTCTTCCTAGCAGTCCATGGTACCCTCAATACTCTTCTCCAGCACCACAGCTCAAAGGCATCAATTCTCCTTCTATCCTCCCTAGTCATTGTCCAACTCTCTGATGCATAACAAGTGATAGCAAAGACTATGGTCTGTATCAGACGCACCGTAGTCTCCAGAGAGACACCATTGCTCTTCAGTACTTTGGAGAGGTCCCTAACAGAAGACTTTCCTATGGCAATTCATCTTTTAATTTCCGGCTACTGGTGCCAAGAGTGTTGATTGTGGAGCCAAGCAGACTAAATCTCTGAACAATTTCAATCTCTTCACCATCCATCCTGATGCTGCCAATTGGTCCAGTGGTGAGAATTTTTGTCTTCTTGATATTGAGCCTCAATCCTTATTGGAGGCTGCAGTCCTTTACCCTCTGCAGCAAGCACTTCAGGTCCTCCTCAGTTTCAGCAAGCAGCGTTGTGTCATCTGCATAATGCAGCTTGTTGATAGATCTTCTACCAATAATCTGTTCTGCATACAGGTTGAAAGGTTTGGAGACAGGACACATCCCTGGTGTATGGCCTTCCCAATTTTGAACCATGCAGTGTTTCCTTGCCCTGTTCTGACGACTGCCTCTTGGTCCAAGCATAGAATTCGCATTAGCACAATCAAGTGTTCTGGGATTTCCATTCTTCTCAGAGTCAGCCACAGTTTAATGGACTGGTTATATATTATACTATATTAGAAGGTAATTGCATTCCATTAATGAGTGATGCATCATGGTTATATCCTTTCATCATACTTATTCAATATACATGCTGAGCAAATCACTTGAGAAGTTGCACTACATGAAACCCCGCCCCCCCAAAAAAATAAACCAACATCAGGATTGGAGGAAGACTTACCAGCAACCTATAAAATATAGATGGGACAAGCTTGCCTGCTGAAATCACTTTATTCTGGTGATTAGAAACCCAAAGACTATAGAGCCTTCAGCATGGATTACACATGTCAACATAATGGAAACAAAAATCCTCACAGTTTATGATAAATGGAGAAGAAATGGAAGTTGTCAGGAATTCACTTTGACTTGGATCCACAATCAATGCTCATGAAAGTATCTGTCAAGAATCAGATAACACATTAGGGAATTTGCATTAGGGAAATCTGCAAAGGATCTCTTTAAGGTATTAAAGAGCAAGAATGTAATTTTGAAGTCTAAGGAGTGATTGACACAAGCCAGGATATAACATTTCATGCCTGTGAAATCTAGGCAATGAATAAGAAAGACGTCTGATTAATTTATATCTTTCTTGAATATACCGCTGGTTGCCAAAAGAACAAAACCCATTAGCCTTGGAACAAGTACGGTCAGTTTGCTCTTTAGTAGTGAAGATGGTGAGACCCCGTCTCATACTTTGGGCATGTTGTCAGGAGGGACCCGTCCCTGGAAAAGGATCTCATACTGGGTAAAGTAAAACATCAGTGAAAAAGAATAAGATCGTTATGAGACGCATTGAGCTGATCATTGCAACAGTGGGTTCAAATACAGAAGCAATTGTGAGATTGTGAGAATGACACTGAACTGGGCAGTGTTTCATTATCTTGGGTATAAAGTTGCAATGAATTGGGGTTAACAGCAACTAACAACAGCAGCATTTACCATTGCATTATACTGAATTACATACCATCGGTTGCTCTACCCAACTCCGCTTTATTTATTCACAAGTAAGTAGTATCCACTTCCTAAACAAATGCCTCTGGAAACTCCAGGAACTTAGAAAAACTACAATAGTTATAGAACAGGGTTCTATAGTTACAGAAGAGGATTCAGGTCTTTTGTTCATAAGGTCACTAAGAGTCGTGTTCAACTCAAGGACAATCAACAAAAACAATGACAACGCTAGCATGACAGCAGCTATTATTTGGCCAAACAACTGAGACCCATAGACTAGCTGAGTTAGCACGTAAAAGAAAGCACTACAATATGCATCTTCCATGAAAGAGTCCTTTAGAAAGTCATTCTACTCCATTAATGAGTGATGTATCATGGTTATATCCTTTCATCATAATTATTCCATCTACCTGCTGGGCAAATCACTTGAGAAGTTGGACTACATGAAAAAATATGACTAATAACATGTTATTAGATACAAGTTTTATATTTTTATTAATAAGTCAAATATTCAATTGATTTTATCTTAGAGCAAGGTATTCCTCTTGAGTAAGTAGCATTTCTAAAACCCCACAGTCATAGTGGGGAATTGACCTATATGATGCAGCATAATAGATGGGCTAGAATTCGTGTTTTCAGTCATAATGTTGTTGTTGATTGCTGTCGAGTCGAGCATGACTCATGTGACTCTACGAACAAAAGGCCTGAAGCCTTTCTAGAACTATCGTTATTTCTCAAAGTTCACAGAGTTTCCAGAGGCATGTTGTTTAGGAAGTGGATGCCACTCCTGCTTCCAAAATCTGGGTTAAAATTCCTTGTCTACCTTTAACCTGATGGGTTGATCTTCAGGACATGTCTTAAAACACTGTGCCTTAGTTTTTACAAATGAGGCAATATTAGAAGCAACCTTGAAAATGAATGAGTTATATAATTTTTAGAAAAGTAAAATAGGCCAGACATGTAACAAGTTCTCACAGCAAGGTAGTAAATACTAGTAAAAAAATAGTAATAGTACATACTAGCTTTAGTACTTAGTACCACTGAACTCTCAGCACTTTAAAGCAGTGGTTTTGAAACTATTGCTTAGAAACTCCGTCAATAAAACAACATTGAGCTTATGTATCTAATCTATGCTTATTTATTTACAGAAGAAGCGCAAGTGTTGCTCTGTCATTTATTATGTATATTCTGTAATCAAATCCAAATCCACTCCATCAAGTTTCCAAGTCTTGAAATCTTAACTGGAAGAGATTGTCTATCTTTGTCCCTGGGAACACCTCATGAATTAAATCATCTGACTATGGGTAGCAGGACAGGATGGAGTGCAGTCCCCCACCAGGACACCTTATGCATATTACAAAGAAGATGTTCAACTAGAACTTTAAAAAACAAAGTTATAAAAGAGAAGCATAAAAACAAGTTGGTTCTGTATTTTTTTTTTGTCTAACTGCATCGATTTTTTGTGTACTCTCTAGATTATGTGTGTCTCACCTTCCAGATCTATATAGTATCTTTTATTTAATGAATTGTACTAGTATCTTTCTTGTAAAATTCCACTCTTTACTAAAATCTTGACTACTTTGCTCTGAACCTCAGTGGCACCAGGCTGTTCTTGCTCTGAAGATAGATTCTTTAGAGGCTGGTTAGCTTTGTGGAAACACACATTTCCACCTCTGTACCACTCTAAGGGAGCTCTGGTAGCTTAGTGGTAAGGCATTGTGCGGCCAACCCAAAGGGACATGGTTCAAATCTACCAGCTTCTCCATGAGAGAAAGATGAGCCACCTAATTCTGTTTTATTTGTTGTTGGTATGTGCCATCGAGTCACCTGTGACTCATAGGACCCTATTTACAATGGCTCTGAAGCCTGCCCTGTCCTGATCCAGATTCTGACACACCTGCCCCCATTGCCCCAGTCACTGTATCAATCCATCTCATCCAAGTTCTTCCTCTCCTGCACTGTCCTTCCACCCTTCCGAGCATGATGTCCCTCCTGGCCTCTATGCCCAAAGTATATGAGAAGAAGCTTCAAACTCTTAGCCTCCAAGGAGAAACTTGGTTTCACCCTCTCTAAGACAGACTTGTTGGTTCTCTTGACACTCCATGGTATATTCAAGACTCTTCTCCAACACCACAACTCAAAGGCATTTGTCATTCTTACTCATTGTTTGGCTCTCTGATGCATAGCAAGTAATTGTGAAGACTATGACCTGGGTCAGGCACACTTTAGTCTCTAGGCTGACATCATTGCATCTCAGTACTCTCGAAAGGTACCTTACAACAGATTTTCTGTGTTAATTATTGCTTCTAAGAATCTTCTGGAGGGTCAGCAATAGGTAGGTCCTGACTCACTGGTATATAACAACAATAACACTGCTCTATTCCAGGATCCAGATAGTGTTGTGTAAGTCTAGATCTCTCTCTCTCTCTCTCTCTCTCTCCTTTTTTTCTTAGATGAGATATAGGTTAATAAATGTGGCTGTTATTTTGGTTAATTCCCATCTCATTAGCTTACCAGCTCCAAGGAGGTAAGAGATATGTCTATTTTATGAATACATTATGTTCAGCACATAGAAAGCTACCCAGCGCACAGTAGATAGTCTGTGAATCCTGAACAATGAATAATGTAAGGAAGTAATCATTCTCTACTTGTCAACTGCTACTTCTCACTGTTAGCAGGTCATACCCTAGCTAACCTGTTAGCTAGTTCATAGCTGAGAACCAATCACAGATGGCCCGTCAGAATGATGTGCAAAGGGTGGCTCTGCTATGGTTGTTTGCTACTTTGAGGGCAGCAACTGCTAGAAGTCTCGTTTCCAAATAATCAAGTACGCGTGAAGGGAGACAGAGAGAAATGCAAGACAGAGGAGGAGATACAGAGAAGAGGCGACAGAGCACCAGTTGAGGGCAGACAAATAAGGCGTGGAAAGAAGGAAGAGAGGTTTTCCACTGGAGATTCAGCCTGTTGTTGTTTACTGTTAGGTCAGAACCGACCCATAGCTGAATCCTCCGGCAGGTTTTCAGAGGCAGTTAATCACATGGGAGGAAATTGCCTATCCTTCTCCTGCCAGTGGCTGGTGGCCTTAAACCGCAAACCTTTGGGATTTCAGCTCAGCTTTTTGCCATTTGGCTACCAGAACTCCCTACTACATAAAGCTGAAAATTGATCTCTTTTTTTTTTTAGAAAAAATGTGATTAAAAATTAATTTCTTTACACAAAACTGAAAGTGCTGTTATAGTACATGAGTTCTTTACAACTGTGTAGTAATGTGTTGCAGAATAAATTATGTAGAAGGCAGCACAGGTACATCGTGAATGTGTATAAAACTGTACAGCCTTTCCGGGATACACTTGTTGTTTGTTGTTGTTGTTATGTGCTGTTGAGTCGCTTGTGACTCATAACGACCCTATGTACAACAGCCCTAAACTCTGCTCTGTCCTGTGCCAATGGCACTGCCTCTGACACACCCATCCCGATTATCCCAGTCACTGAATCAATCCACCTCATAAGGGCCTTCCCCTCCTGTGCTGTCCCTCCACCCTACCAAGCATGATGTCCCTCTCCAAGGACCTGTCCCTCCTTACAACATGTCCAAAGTATATTAGACAGAACCTCAGAATCCTTGCTTCCAAGGAACCACCCGGTTTAACCCTCTCCAGGATGAATCTGTTTGTTTTCCTAGCAGTCCATGGTACCCTCAATACTCTTCTCCAGCACCATAGCTTAAAGGAATCAATTCTTCTTCTATCCTCCTTGGTCATTGTCCAACTCTCTGATGCATAACAAGTGATTGCAAAGACCATGGCCTGTATCAGACGCACCGTAGTCTCCAGAGAGACACCATTGCTCTTCCGTACTTTAGAGAGGTCCCTAACAGCTGACTTTCCCATTGCAATACTTCTTTTAATTCCCTGGCTGCTGGTGCCAAGAGTGTTGATTGTGGAGTCAAGCAAACTGAAGCTGTGAACAATCTCAATCTCTTTACCATCCATCCTCATGCTACCAATTGGTCCAATGGTGAGAATTTTTGTCTTCTTGATATTGAGCCTCAATCTATATTGAAGGTTGCAGTCCTTGACACTCTGCCGCAAACATTTCAGGTTCTCCTCAGTTTCAGCAAGCAGAGTTGTGTCATCTGCATAATGCAAATTGTTGATAGATCTTCCTCCAATCCTGATGCCGAATTTCTCCTCATAGAGCCCAGCCTCCCAGATGATCTGTTCTGCATACAGGTTGAAAAGGTGTGGAGACAGGACACATCCCTGGCATACGCCCTTCCCAATTTTGAACCATGCAGTGTTTCCTTGATCTGTTACTGATACACTTAGAAAGAAAAAGTTAAAAAATGCCCAAGATTAAAGGAAAAAAGTATACAAATCATGTTAATTTGACTATATTAAAACACAGTAAGAAGAGTCTTTGCTCTGTGTCCCCCCCCCCACCTCCGCATATCTGGCGGGTCCTCCCGCAGTCCAGTGTCTGGCCAGCCACCCTCAGTGGCCCTGACTTTTACAGAAAAATTGGATTTTCATTCATTCATTGTTGCACATTTTCCTCCCTATCCCAGACCACTTTGCTGTGCACCTCTTATTCTGGACTGCTGTTATACAGATAATGCATTGGCCTCCTGAAATGGATATTTTCATTCTTTTCCCCTTTTCTCTTTCCCCTCTGAAACATTAAGCTTTGGAAAGTGTACACATGTATCATTGCTGGTCTCTAGAAAGCAGTTATGGAAGCCTCCATCTGACTCCATTTTCAGGTTCTTCCCTAAAGTCATTAAGAGCATCCTAATTCTGGCAGCCCAGAGGTAGGATCTGAGTGCGTTTAAGCAGATTCTCTCCTGTTGCCGTTTCAGCCACTCCTGAGTTAAGGGCTCTCCCAGTTGCTTTGCTCAGATCTATTTCTGGGCACCATCTGACTTTACCAGCTTCTGCCTCAGTCCGGGGAGCATGCAGCAAGAATGCCCTGCAAGATTCTGCAGCCAGTGGTTTCCCCTTCTCTCTGACTGTTGTATATTGAATCTCCTGAAAAGCAGACTCGGAGAAGGTTTTCAGTGAGCAGGTATTTATTAGATGCTTTTGGAGATATTACTAAAGGAATAGCTCTGGTAGCTTAATGGTAAGAAATTGCCCTGCTGACCCAAAGACATGTGGTTCGAATCCACCAGCTGCTCCACTGAAGAATGATGGAAAATCTCCTCCCAAGAGCTGCAGGGTCAACAACAGCTTTAGAGGAAGAGGAAATTAAACTAGAGTTGGTAGAAAGAGAAAGGTCCAACAAACTGGACTAACATTTTTGGAAGCAAGCTCTGGGGCTAGAAGAAGGCCTCAGAATCTCTCCAAGTTGGACTGAGATGGCCAAGTCTTTATAATGTCAACTCATCTGATCTTTGGAGATTCTGGAAAAGAGATGTGGCCTTGGGCTAGGAGAATCTATGCAGTTTAGGGGAAATTAGGCAACAAATATATATGCACTCACTTGCAGGAAACATGATCTGTGCAGGATTAATTGTGTTTACTTGCTAATCTTTAGTGAGCAACTTCACAGGGTCTTCACCACATCTTTGATGTGATGGGGACAGGTGAAATTGTGACTGCAGTTTGGTGAGACGGCAGGCAAACTTGGAACTGTGCGTACCTTGCTTAAGGAAACCTGGAGGTGGAGTGAATTGCTGACACAATGATCTGCAGTTCAAATCCATACAGAAGAATGATGGGCAGCTTCTTCCCATAAAGATTTACTGCCTCAGCAAACTACTGGAGGATCACGTTTGAGTTGATGGCAATGGGCTTGGGTTAGCTGCATTGCTTGTGGGTCCTTCAGCCTTGGTGCTGACAGCACTTGGCAGCTGGGACAATACCTTCTCTGAGGGGCACTTGATCCACTGAACCTTACTTAGACTGAAAACCTTTGTAATATGGTATGTACCTAAAAACAGCACCCCCATGAAGAGCTAAAGCATATTGTTGTTGTTGTTAAGTGCCGTTGAGTCTCTTGTGACTCATAATGACCCTATGTACAACAGCCCTTAAACTCTACTCTATCCTATGTCAATCACACTGTCTCCAACACACCTACCCCAATTACCCCAGTCACTGAATCAATCCACCTCATAGAGGGCC